>NC_086444.1:1065467199-1065788108 GCF_028390025.1 Pseudophryne corroboree
GTGATATAGTATACCATACACCGTAATGCCTGTGACACATACCGCAATGCCGTTATACCCTATGCCACACACCGCAATGCCCGTTATACATTATGCCACACTGCAATGCCCCTGAGACATTAAATAACATACCACAATGCCCGTGATATAGTATGCCACACACCGTAATGCCTGTGACACATTATGACACACACCGCAATGTCTGTGATACATTATGCCACACACCGTAATGCCCATTACACATTAAGTCCTACAGTAAGGCTTCTAATTACTTTTAAATTACCTGCTCGTTGCCAGGGGTTTCATGCTCTTGGTTCCATGCACGGTGCCAGGGGTTTTCATGCTCAGGGTGTCATGCTCGTTGCCAGGGGTTTCATGCACTGGGTGTCATGCTCGTTGCCAGGGGTTTCATGCACTGGGTGTCATGCTCATTGCTAGGGGGTAGTGCTTGTTGCTAGGGCTGTGCTCCCAGTGCCACATATGCCCCCAGTGCCAGATATTCCCCCACAGTGCCAGGTACTCACATGCCCCCAGTGCCAAATATAGCCCCCCCATGTGCCAGGTACACATATACCCCCCCCCCAGTGCCACATATGCCCCCAGTGCCAGATATTCCCCCACAGTGCCAGGTACTCACATGCCCCCAGTGCCAAATATAGCCCCCCCCATGTGCCAGGTACACATATACCCCCCCAGTGCCACACATGCCCCCTCAGTGCAACATATGTCCCCCTCCCCATGTGCCGCATATGCTCCCCCAGTGCCTCCCCCCCGCTGTTTTGTGTTGGAGGGACACGGAGGGCACAGCGCGCGCCTCTCCTGTGTCCCTCCTGGGTCTCTGGCGGGTCTGTTAAAGGAAGTGCCGGTTCGTGAGCCAATCAGAGCTCACGAACGGCACTTCATCTATTAGACCCGCCGGAGACCCAGGAGGGACACAGGAGAGGCGCGCGCTGTGCCCTCCATGTCCCTCCAACACAGCAGTGGAGGGAAGGAGGGAGAGAAGACAGCAGATTGACATGCGGATGCTCGTCCGCATGTCAATCTGCGCTAAATCAGTGGTGGCGCCCCCGGAGCCCCTCGCCCCCAAGCCACCACGAGGGCTGCGGGGGCAGTAGTTACGCCACTGCTTTCCTCTCACTCACTGCTTGACCCATTCCAGTCTGGTTTCCGTTCTCTCCACTCCACTGAAACTGCCCTCACAAAAGTCTGCAATGACCTCCATGCAGCCAAATCTAAGGGCCACTACTCTCTGCTTATTCTTCTTGACCTCTCTGCTGCTTTTGACACTGTGGACCACTCTCTCCTTTTGCAGATCCTTCACTCTCTTGGTCTGCATGATACTGCCCTCTCCTGGCTGTCCTCCTACCTCTCTGATCGTTCCTTCTCTGTCTACTCTCATGACGCTACCCCCCCCCCCACACTTCCAATAACTGTTGGTGTCCCCCAAGGCTCTGGTCTTGGTCCTCTCCTTTTCTCTCTCTATACGTCCTCTTTAGGTGAACTCACTAGTTCTTTTAACTTCCAATATCACCTCTATGCTGATGACACTCAAATCTACCTTTCCTCTCCTGATCTCTCCACGGCTCTCCTCACTCATACCTCCAACTGTCTTTCTGCTATCTCTTCCTGGATGTCCCAGCGCTTTCTTAAACTCAACATGTATAAGACTGAGCTGATTATCTTCCCACCTTCCCGCACAACCTCACCTCCCACAATCTCATTATCTATTGATGGCACGACTAACTCCTCTAGCCTCCAAGTACGCTGTCTTTGTGTAATACTTGACTCCTTCCTCTCTTTCAAACCACACATTCAGCACCTCTCACAAACCTGTCATTTTCATCTCAAAAACATTTCCAGGATTAGTCCTTTTCTCACCCAGGATGCCACTAAGACCATTATTCACTCACTGATTATTTCCAGACTGGATTACTGTAATCTCCTCCTAACTGGCCTCCCTGACAATTACCTCTCTCCACTCCAATCTATCCTCAATGCTGCTGCCCGGCTCATCTTCTTCACCAAACGCCCTACATCCACCTCCCCTCTCCTACAAGCCCTTCACTGGCTTCCCTTCTCTTTCAGAATCCAATTCAAACTTCTCACACTCACTTACAAAGCCCTCACCCACTCCTCTCCCATTCACATCTCTGATCTTATCTCCCTTTATTCTCCCACCAGTCCTCTTTGCTCTGCTAATGCACGCTGACTCTCCTGTCTTCTGATTACTTCCTCCCACTCCTATCTCCAAGATTTTTCACGTGCTGCTCCCTTTCTCTGGAATTCTTTACCTCTCCCCCTCAGACTTTCCACCTCTCTACAGAACTTCAAACGGGCTCTTTAGACCCACTTCTTTACCAAACCCGGCCAAATCTCATCCTAACCCTCTGTCCCATGCTTGGTCTACCCCATCTGTGTCACCCCTGTCTGTCTGTCCCTCCCCTTTAGAATGTAAGCTCTCACGAGTAGGGCCCTCTTCCCTCATGTGCTTATCCTTTTCTTATGTTAATAATCCTCAACTGCCCAAATCCTGCAGTTTTGTGGCCACCTTGGAACTTATCTCTATGTCGTTTACTAGTGTAGTTATGCTTAGTTACCCTGTACTTGTCCTATATTGTCTTCAACTGTAAGTCACTGTTTTCCTGTTTTGATTATGTGCATATGTACTCTGTAATTGGGCGCTGTGGAACCCTTGTGGTGCCATATAAATAAAGGATAATAATAATAATAATAGCAGCAGCAGCAGTGTTACTGTTCACGGGGACAACTACTTTTCTACTTTTCTGAGCAGCTGTCCGCGCACTGGAGCGATGCTTTTGGATACTTAGTCATTGGGGGGCATTCTCTATTGATGATTAGGGCCCCTTAGTCAATTTCTGGAACTCATTTGTTCACAAAGAATGTTACCGTTCTGCTCTTACCTAGTATATTATAATGTGGAATACCTCAGGAGTTACTGGCAGTCATGCATCTGAGATATAACCACTGAGGGGGAAATGTATCAAATCTTGGAGAGATCAAGTGGGGTAGTTGCCCATACAAAGCAAACAGCTTCTAAATGCAATTTTACAGGCTGTGCTAGAAAAACAGCGGTTAGATCAGGGGTGGGCAATTATTTCAGCTGAGGGGCCACTTGACATTTCCTGTCAGTATCCGAGGGCCACATACAAAATAGCAGCTCCCCCCACTTGCCAAAAATATAGGGACGTGCTTCATGTGGAAGGGGTGTGGGCAAAAAATAATACAGATTCATATTAGGCTGCACAATAGTCTCCATTATTCAAATTGCGCCACACAGCGCCACTTACACACATTACACCAGATAGAGCCCCTTTTACACAGTATGGAAGGTAGAGCCCCTTTTACACATTACAGCAGGTAGAGCCCCCTTTTACACATTAACATTTTATTTAGGATAATTATTGTGCAGCAAGCAAATTATCCAGTGTCTTATGGCCCCTGGGGAAAGGTGTGACACAGTGACAGAACACGGGGAGGGTGACAGTGACAGAACACGGGGTGTGTGACACGGTGACAGAACACGGTGGGGGTGACACGGTGACAGAACACGGGGTGTGTGACACGGTGACAGAACACGGTGGGGGTGACATGGTGACAGAACACGGGGGGGTGACACGGTGACAGAACACGGGGGGGTGACATGGTGATAGAACACGGGGTGTGTGACACAGTGACAGAACACGGGGGGTGTGACACGGTGACAGAACACGGGGGGGTGACACGGTGACAGAACACGGGGGTGTGACACAGTGACAGAACACGGGGGGGGGGGGGTGACAGTGACAGAACACGGGGTGTGTGACACGGTGACAGAACACGGGGGGTTAACATGGTGACAGAACACGGGGGGGGTGACACGGTGACAGAACACGGGGGGGGTGACACGGTGACAGAACACGGGGGGGGTGACACGGTGATAGAACACGGGACGGGGTGACACGGTGACAGAACACGGGGGGGTGACACGGTGACAGAACACGGGGGGGTGACACGGTGACAGAACACGGGGGGGGGGTGACACGGTGACAGAACACGGTGGGGGTGACACGGTGACAGAACACGGTGGGGGTGACACGGTGATAGAACACGGGGTGTGTGACACGGTGGCAGAACACGGTGGGGGTGACACGGTGACAGAACACGGGGTGTGTGACACGGTGACAGAACATGGGGGGGTGACACGGTGAAAGAACACGGGGTGTGACACGGTGACAGAACACGGGGGGTGTGACACGGTGACAGAACACGGGGGGGGTGACACGGTGACAGAACACGGTGGTGGTGACACGGTTACAGAACACGGGGGGTGTGACACAGTAACAGAACACAGGGGGGGGATGACAGTGACAGAACGCGGGGGGGTTATACGTGACAGAACACGGGGGGGGTGACACGGTGACAGAACACGGGGGGGGGGTTAAAATAAGAATTTACTTACCGATAATTCTATTTCTCGTAGTCCGTAGTGGATGCTGGGAACTCCGTAAGGACCATGGGGAATAGCGGCTCCGCAGGAGACTGGGCACAAAAGTAAAGCTTTAGGACTACCTGTGTGCACTGGCTCCTCCCCCTATGACCCTCCTCCAAGCCTCAGTTAGGATACTGTGCCCGGACGAGTGTACACAATAAGGAAGGATTTATGAATCCCGGGTAAGACTCATACCAGCCACACCAATCACACCGTACAACCTGTGATCTGAACCCAGTTAACAGCATGACAACAGAGGAGCCTCTGGAAAGATGGCTCACAACAACAATAACCCGATTTAGTTAACAATAACTATGTACAAGTATTGCAGACAATCCGCACTTGGGATGGGCGCCCAGCATCCACTACGGACTACGAGAAATAGAATTATCGGTAAGTAAATTCTTATTTTCTCTGACGTCCTAGTGGATGCTGGGAACTCCGTAAGGACCTTGGGGATTATACCAAAGCTCCCAAACGGGCGGGAGAGTGCGGATGACTCTGCAGCACCGAATGAGAGAACTCCAGGTCCTCCTCAGCCAGGGTATCAAATTTGTAGAATTTAGCAAACGTGTTTGCCCCTGACCAAGTAGCTGCTCGGCAAAGTTGTAAAGCCGAGACCCCTCGGGCAGCCGCCCAAGATGAGCCCACCTTCCTCGTGGAATGGGCTTTTACAGATTTTGGCTGTGGCAGGCCTGCCACAGAATGTGCAAGCTGAATTGTACTACAAATCCAACGAGCAATAGTCTGCTTAGAAGCAGGAGCACCCAGCTTGTTGGGTGCATACAGGATAAACAGCGAGTCAGATTTTCTGACTCCAGCCGTCCTGGAAACATATATTTTCAGGGCCCTGACTACGTCCAGCAACTTGGAGTCCTCCAAGTCCCTAGTAGCCGCAGGTACCACAATAGGCTGGTTCAGGTGAAACGCTGAAACCACCTTAGGGAGAAATTGAGGACGAGTCCTCAATTCTGCCCTGACCGTATGAAAAATCAGGTAAGGGCTTTTACAGGATAAAGCCGCCAATTTGACACGCGCCTGGCCGAAGCCAAGGCCAACAGCATGACCACTTTCCATGTGAGATATTTCAAATCCACAGATTTAAGCGGTTCAAACCAATGTGATTTTAGGAACCCCAAAACTACATTGAGATCCCAAGGTGCCACTGGAGGCACAAAAGGAGGCTGTATATGCAGCACCCCCTTGACAAACGTCTGAACTTCAGGAACTGAAGCCAGTTCCTTCTGGAAGAAAATCGACAGGGTCGAAATCTGAACCTTAATGGATCCTAATTTTAGGCCCATAGACACTCCTGTGTGCAGGAAATGCAGGAATCGACCCAGTTGAAATTCCTCTGTAGGGGCCTTCCTGGCCTCGCACCACGCAACATATTTACGCCAAATGCGGTGATAATGTTTTGCGGTTACATCCTTCCTGGCTTTGATCAGGGTAGGGATGACTTCATCCGGAATGCCTTACCATTCAGGATCCGGCGTTCAACCGCCATGCCGTCAAACGCAGCCGCGGTAAGTTTTGGAACAGACAGGGTCCTTGCTGGAGCAGGTCCCTTCTTAGAGGTAGAGGCCACGGGTCCTCTGTGAGCATCTCTTGAAGTTCCGGGTACCAAGTCCTTCTTGGCCAATCCGGAGCCACGAGTATAGTTCTTACTCCTCTCCGTCTTATAATTCTCAGTACCTTGGGTATGAGAGGCAGAGGAGGGAACACATACACTGACTGGTACACCCACGGTGTTACCAGAGCGTCCACAGCTATTGCCTGAGGGTCCCTTGACCTGGCGCAATACCTGTCCAGTTTTTTGTTGAGGCGGGACGCCATCATGTCCACCTTTGGTTTTTCCCAACGGTTCACAATCATGTGGAAGACTTCTGGGTGAAGTCCCCACTCTCCCGGGTGGAGGTCGTTCCTTCTGAGGAAGTCTGCTTCCCAGTTGTCCACTCCCGGAATGAACACTGCTGACAGTGCTATCACATGATTTTCCGCCCAGCGAAGAATCCTTGCAGCTTCTGCCATTGCCCTCCTGCTTCTTGTGCCGCCCTGTCTGTTTACATGGGCAACTGCCGTGATGTTGTCTGACTGGATCAGCACCGGCTGACCTTGAAGCAGAGGTTTTTGCTAGGCTTAGAGCATTGTAAATGGCCCTTAGCTCCAGGATATTTATGTGAAGTGATGTCTCCAGGCTTGACCACAAGCCCTGGAAATTCCTTCCCTGTGTGACTGCTCCCCAGCCTCGCAGGCTGGCATCCGTGGTCACCAGGACCCAGTCCTGAATGCCGAATCTGCGGCCCTCTAGAAGATGAGCACTCTGCAACCACCACAGGAGAGACACCCTTGTCTTTGGTGACAGGGTTATCCGCTGATGCATCTGAAGATGCGATCCGGACCATTTGTCTAGCAGGTCCCACTGGAAAGTTCTTGCGTGGAATCTGCCGAATGGAATTGCTTCGTAGGAAGCCACCATTTTTTCCCAGGACCCTTGTGCATAGATGCACTGACACATGGCCTGGTTTTAGGAGGTTTCTGACTAGTTCGGATAACTCCCTGGCTTTCTCCTCCGGGAGAAACACCTTTTTCTGGACTGTGTCCAGGATCATTCCTAGGAATAGAAGACGTGTCGTCGGGATCAGCTGCGACTTTGGAATATTGAGAATCCAACCGTGCTGCCGCAACACTACTTGAGATAGTGCTACCCCGACTACCAACTGTTCCCTGAATCTTGCCCTTATCAGGAGATCGTCCAAGTAAGGGATAAATAAAACTCCCTTCCTTCGAAGGAGTATCATCATTTCGGCCATTACTTTGGTAAAGACCCGGGGTGCCGTGGACAAACCAAACGGCAGCGTCTGAAACTGATAGTGACAGTTCTGTACCACAAACCTGAGGTACCCTTGGTGAGAAGGGTAAATTGGGACATGGAGGTAAGCATCCTTGATGTCCAAAGACACCATATAATCCCCTTCTTCCAGGTTCGCAATCACCACTCTGAGTGACTCCATCTTGAATTTGAACCTTTGTATCTAAGTGTTCAAGGATTTCAGATTTAAAATAGGTCTCACCGAGCCGTCCGGCTTCGGTACCACAAACAGCGTGGAATAATACCCCTTTCCCTGTTGCAGGAGGGGTACCGTGATTATCACCTGCTGGGAATACAGCTTGTGAATGGCTTCTAATACCGCCTCCCTGTCGGAGGGAGACGTCGGTAAAGCAGACTTTAGGAAACGGCGAGGGGGAGACGTCTCGAATTCCAATTTGTACCCCTGAGATACCACCTGAAGGATCCAGGGGTCCACCTGTGAGTGAGCCCACTGCACGCTGAAATTCTTGAGACGGGCCCCCACCGTGCCTGAGTTCGCTAGTGAAGCCCCAGCGTCATGCTGAGGACTTGGCAGAAACGGAAGAGGGCTTCTGTTCCTGGGAACTGGCTGTTTGCTGCAGCCTTTTTCCTCTCCCTCTGCCACGGGGCAGAAATGAGGAGCCTTTTTCCCGCTTGCCCTTATGGGGCCGAAGGGACTGCGCCTGATAATACGGCGTCTTCTTATGTTGAGAGGCTACCTGGGGTAAAAATGTGGATTTCCCAGCAGTTGCCGTGGCCACCAGGTCTGATAGACCTACCCCAAATAACTCCTCCCCTTTATAAGGCAATACTTCCATATGCCTTTTGGAGTCAGCATCACCTGACCACTGCCTCGTCCATAACCCTCTTCTGGCAGAAATGGACAGCGCACTTACTCTTGATGCCAGTCGGCAAATATCCCTCTGTGCATCACGCATATATAGAAATGCATCTTTTAAATGCTCTATAGTCAGTAATATACTGTCCCTATCTAGGGTATCAATATTTTCAGTCAGGGAATCCGACCACGCCACCCCAGCACTGCACATCCAGGCTGAGGCGATTGCTGGTCGCAGTATAACACCCGTGTGAGTGTATATACATTTTAGGATATTCTCCTGCTTTCTGTCAGCAGGTTCCTTAAGGGCGGCCGTATCAGGAGACGGTTGTGCCACCTGTTTAGACAAACGTGTGAGCGCTTTATCCCCCCTAGGGGGTGTTTCCCAACGTGCCCTATCCTCTGGCGGGAAGGGGTATGATGCTAATAACCTTTTAGGAATTATCAGTTTTTTATCGGGGGAAACCCACGCTTCATCACACACTTCATTTAATTCCTCAGATGCAGGAAAAACTACAGGCAGTTTTTTCTCACCAAACATAATACCCTTTTTAGTGGTACTTGTATTATCAGAAATATGTAAAACATTTTTCATAGCCTCAATCATGTAACGTGTGGCCCTAATGGAAGTCACATTCGTCTCTTCATCGTCGACACTGGAGTCAGTATCCGTGTCGGCGTCTGTATCTGCCATCTGAGGTAACGGGCGTTTTAGAGCCCCTGATGGCTTTTGAGACGCCTGGACAGGCACAAGCTGAGTAGCCGGCTGTCTCATGTCATCATTTTTGTCACGTAATTCCTTCCATAAGCTCAGCCACTCAGGTGTCGACTCCCTAGGGGGTGACAACTCCATTACAGGCAATTGCTCCGCCTCCACACCATGTTCCTCCTCATACATGTCGACACAATCGTACCGACACACAGCACACACACAGGGAATGCTCTGATAGAGGACAGGACCCCACTAGCCCTTTGGGGAGACAGAGGGAGAGTATGCCAGCACACACCTGTCAAAGTCAGAAAAATATCACGATGCACACTGCCATATTTGCACCTCATACAGGTCCGCGCTGCGCATGCGTGCGCTCTCCCGTGCGTGCGCATACTCGCTGTTGCGGGCACCCGCAGGCGCGCGGTATGTGCATTTACGGTAGAGTTTATGTGTTCGTAGCGTGCGACTCAATCGTTACATATTTTCACTATATAATGTATTTTGTAGATCATGGTCCCTTTGATAGATTCTGAAAGTTTAGTTAATGTAGCATGTTCATGGACAGAGAGATCCCTCTTTGTTTGATACGAAGGGTCAGACATGGGTCATACAGTGGTGTTTAGTATCCATCGGAAGAGTATTTAATTAGCAATATTCCGGTGTTGGTTTGAAGCGAATTAATCGCTCGTGCGAATAGTTATGGACATAAGAAGTTTATGTCCATTTACTATTATTTGCACTTACTTATCCATGCGGCGGGAAACCTAGTTTCCCACCCACCTGAGCAGTTGGAAATTGTCACAGCCCACCTGTATGAATCAACCTATGACCTTTTGTTATAGTGCGAGGACGAATTCCTGTGTCCAATGAACAATGAGATTGTAGGGACCATTGAATTGTATTGTGTGTGGGGCATAAATAGACAAGCCGATCACATCCAGCTCACTCTTCAACGGTTCTCATTGCTGATAATCAGGAGCTGGATGTCCAGAGGCGCATGCGATCGTTCCCCTTTGTGCGTAAGTTTTCTCCGCAATCATATTGTCTTTCTTGTTATTGTGAGCCATATCTCTCTATCTCTCTCTCTCTCTATCTCTCTCTCTCTCTCCTCCTCTTTCTCTCTCGTATTCTCTTAAACGTAATAGTATTGTATTGTATTTCCTGTGTAGTTATCTGGTTAGTTAGTCTATGTTATATTGTAGTGTATGACTTGTACTGTATTATTCTTTTTGCAAGTATAACATTCATATAAGGCGTTAGACCCTAAGCCCGGTAGTTGTGTATTTCTTATAGTGTTAAGTATTCTCAGAACGTCGGTGACGCTCGAACAGCTTTTAAGTTAATAAGGTTACACTGTGTTGCATCTACACCCTATCTCTACACTAAGGTTTTACTGCATATTACATTGTTTATGGTTTAGATATAAAGGTTTAACATTGTGAGCGTCTGCGCCGCTGGTGATCTCCTCGTGGTCCTGAGCGTCCGCTACGCTATAGCGAACCATTACGTTAGTCGGCAGCCAATAGCGTGTCTGCCTGTGATCTCTTGGCCGTGAGCGAACGTGATGCTTGAGCGTCTCGACCACGGCTAAGCGATTGTTACGCAACGTGCGTACCCTTACGGTACTCTATACGTCAATAGCGTACAGTGTTCTTAGACCTCTTAAAGGGTTTTAAATAAGATAAATATTTAGCTTTATCAATTGGGGGCTCATCCTGTCCTTCACATACCTCTGCTAGGTAATTTCAGCAGACATTATCCATCAGCAAAGGGCGGGAGATCATATTCTTCGCAGTGCTGACGGGATAAGCGTCTGCTTCGCTTAGTAAAGGGTGCTGAGGGAATCCGGAACCGGAGGTAAGAACAACACGCTAGTGTCTTTTAAACTGTTTATTTCTATCTTGCGTACGCACACACGCATATCTGCATTTCTTTTTTCGTGTATTTTCATATATCACTCTCCTGTTTGCCATTTTATAATTGATAAACGTGCTAAAAGAGATTTGTCGCTATTTCATAGTTAAAAGTGTAAAAGTAATATATTAAGGGATAAATTGTAAAGCGCACACGCAACTCTACCTAAAGGTACAAGGAGAGATTGGTGTGGTGCTCGGTAGATGATCGAGGATCATCTACATTGATAAACGTGTTAGTTGTGTTACGGTGGACATTGGCTTTGTGTACACGTGTCTCTAACAAAGGGCTGAGACTCGCGTACGCAAAGGCCGACGCACGCAGCGTAAATTACGCAACGGAGCGTCTGGGTACGCCCACGTAACTCAAGTCACACGTACATAGTGTTGATTTTTAACAGGCGATAAATAGCGCAACAGGCGATAAATAGCGCAACAGGCGATAAATAGCGCAAATCTATTTTAATATCCGAAATTTAAATTAACAGATCCTTCTCCAAATTTACAACACATCTGGTCTAAAGAAAAATTTCTGCGCAGAAATAGAAATAGAAACAAAAGTGTACATGTGGTGAGTGAGTGTGTTGTATACAATTTTGAGGTTGAACCACAAGAAAAGTATCGAGTTCTCGTGGAGGTACATACATGTAAGTGACGTGCATGGTGGCTAGGGAGGCATCCCTGGTTAAACATAAAATTTGAGCATTAGAGTGTAGCAGACCAGGAGGTCACACTGTAGCAGCAGACCAGGAGGTCTTATAACAAGACCAGGAGGTCCAGTTACAGCAGACTAAGAAGTCCGCTATAGAGACGAGTAGCACAACACCAGGAAGGGTTGGTGCGGAACCCATATAGGCCATTAAGCTCTGGCTGAAGGAATTCGCAGCCGTGATTTTCGATTCCACTGGTCGCTCCGCACATAAGATTAGTTGCTTATGTGCTGAACGATTGTACCGCAAGTAATTGTGTGCATTAGTAAACCTGACCGGTACCATTTGTGTACGAAGGTCATAAACGCTATTTGTACATTTTAACGTGATTTGTGAAATTTTTTTATTTTAAGGGAAGTTCGCTGGTCACTCAGGAACTATCCAACAACCGATACTTGCTGGGGAACGCGCCCCAGTAAATAAAGGTTCACAGGGGCCCTAGGTTGGGTACAACAGCTCTGGATACAGTGATTGTGTTACTGGCCAACGTGGGCGAGAAGTGAGTGGAGTACTCGGTAAACTTCACCGCCAGCCTGCCCCGGACATCTTGGTTTTTGTAAGGGTTCGCTGAAGAAAAGCAACACCTGCAAGTTATGGGGGCCAGTTGTTCAGGTAGGGGGCGATCAACCTCGGTTCGGGTTGATTTAGTAAACCGACCAGTCGGGTCGGCAAGGTACGTAATGTGTGAAAAATACGGTTCACACACAGAGGTTTTATGTGATGAATGGGAGAGAATGACGGTACATGACGGGGAGAAATTCCCAAGAGTAGGTAGCTTCAGCCCAGAAGTGTTAATGAATTTAAGGAGAAGGATATGTCTCATTAAATCAACAAAGAGACGAATCCAACATTATGATTATTTGCAGCTATGGCAACAAGAGGGTGAAATACAGAGAGGATTGGCTCTGGTGGCGGGATCTAATCCTATCAAGAAACTGATAGCCACGGCACCGCCGCCACCATACATTGCAGGAGAGAAATTGGTTGCGGAGAATGACGCACTAAGGTGTGACAAACAAACACTTAGCAACTGTGTAAATGTTAAAGATAATGTTAACCAATTAACCAATGCAAGTATTAACCCGTGCAAGTTGTACCCTGTTTTGAACTTTCCCCAGGAGTGTGATCAAGAGGACGAATCAGCAACAATATCAGCGCTCTCTCTAGCAGCCACCATAGCAGAGACAACAGTAGGCACAGCTCCACCCCCGAGATTAGTAACAAAGGCCCCTAGTGGAGGGATAGGTGAGGTCGTATCAACGGGTAAGTACGGCACCATACACTATGCTGAAACTATTTCACCACAGGCTGTAGACTCTACACAGAATGATGTTGTTAGAATTAATCCTGTTAGGGTAATAGCAGTGCCAAATGGGAAAACGGACACTTCAGGAGTCACTCCTGTTAGGAACATTGCCATGTACAGCCCGTTTTCCCGAATGGAATTAAGGACCATAGTGTCTGAATTCCCTGACCCCAGAAAAGACTTAGTTGCTAGCCAAAAATACATCAGAGACCTAGGAAACACTTTAGAGCCCAATAACAAAGATTGGCAGATATTGCTGAGGGCATGTTTACCCTCCAATGTCGACGCAGCTCAATTTTTAGCTGACTGTGAATTAGATCAGGATGTACCTCTTACAGATGTGTACAACAAAGATAATGTAAAAAGAATAAGTTTACAGTTAAAGGAGTATTTCCCAGCCGTAGTTAAATGGAACAAGATATTCTCCATTAAACAAAAGGAGTCAGAAACAGCTGCAGAATATTTTCACAGGGCATTATTAGAGATGGCAAAATACACAGGCATAGAGGACATTAAAACAAACATAAACCATCGAGAAGTAGCAGTATCTGTACTAATGGATGGTTTAAAAGAGGCATTAAAGACCAGGGTACAGACCACGCAACCATGTTGGCGAGGTCTGTCGGTGGCTACTTTGAGAGAGGCTGCTATTGATCACGACCGGAATATCACCAAACACAGGGAACAACAAGGTGATAAATTAATGGCCGTAAGTATACAGGCCCTGACCACAAGGCAGCCTTTGTATAATTCACCAAACCCTGTGGGTAAGTCAAATGTGGTTACTTGTTATTCTTGTCTTAAACAGGGACACATAGCACGAGACTGTAGAGTGAAAAATTCACAGAGATCATAGCAACCCCCTAGACAACGACACGAGACACGACATTGGGAGCAGGGTCCGCAGAAACGGAGTTATGAGCCACATGCAGGGGAAACAAAAAGATACCCCCCGAACAGAGACTGGCAAGCCACTGGTAGTTCCCAATTAACTCCGTCACAAGTAGTTGCTGCCAGCGGGATTCAGGGAGGTCACCATACCCAATAGGGGAGTGGCCATACCTGTAATCTGCAGCCAGTAAAATTGATTGCAAGTCTTGGAAGTGAACCCGAAATTGCAATTGATGTAGCTGGTAAAACATTAAACTTTCTTGTAGATACGGGGGCGGCCAAATCAGTGATAAATTCGACAGTGGGCATGAGAACCACTGGTAAGACAATTCCAGCCATGGGAGTAACAGGAGTAGTCCAGCACTACCCTGTTAGCAAACCAGCCGAGATTACAATAGGGCCTTTACATACCAAGCATTCCTTTTTGCTGGCTGCATCGGCACCGACTAATCTCCTGGGAAGAGACTTATTGTGTAAAATGGGGTGCGTCATTTATTGTACTCCTGAAGGTGTATTCTTGGACATACCTGAGAATCACGCTCAGGAAGTGCGAGACATGTTAGACTCCCCATCAAAATTAATGTCACATACCATTATGACAAATAGGACTCCATCCCAAGTAGAAGAAATGACATCCCAGATACCAGAGTCACTTTGGACTAAAGACGGACAGGACACTGGATTAATGGCAAACGTAGCTCCGGTAGTTGTACAAGTAAAAGATGGTAGGATAGCTCCAAAAATCCCACAGTACCCTCTGAAGCCAGAGGTGGAGTTAGGAGTTTATCCCGTAATAGAGCGCTTGCTACAACAGGGCATTCTGGTAAGAACATCCAGCACTGCCAATAGTCCCATCTTCCCTGTGAAAAAGAGTGGGGGGAGGGGTTACCGGCTAGTGCAGGATCTAAGGGGGATTAACAAAATAGTTGAGAGTCAGTTCCCCGTAGTGCCAAATCCAGCTGTCATCCTTATGCAAATCCCTCCCACTGCGAAATTTTTCACTGTTATTGACCTCTGCTCCGCTTTCTTTTCGGTACCCCTGCACCCTGACAGCCAATATTTGTTTGCATTTACATACAGAGGAGTCCAATACACATGGACTCGATTACCACAAGGTTTCATAGACAGTCCAAGTATATTTTCTCAGGCTTTGCATGATTGTCTACAGTCTTTCCAACCAGGGAGTGGATCAGTATTGATACAGTACGTGGATGATTTACTACTGTGTTCAGATTCATTGGAAGCCTCTCTGAAGGATACGAAACAGCTCCTGTTTCATCTTTCAGACACAGGACACAAGGTTTCCAAAGACAAGTTACAATTATGCCAAACTAGAGTAAAATATTTGGGACACTGTCTAACACAAGGACTGAGACACCTGACCGCTGATAGAATTCAAGCAATTAGAGACATGACTCTGCCACAAACCCAGCAACAGATCAGAACGTTTTTAGGAATGTGTGGGTATTGCCGTAACTGGATCCCAGGATTTTCCATTCTAGCGTTACCTTTGCAGGAGATGGTCTCCTCAAACAAGCCTGATCGGATTTCGCATACAGACGAGTCCGAAATGGCATTTGAGAGACTTAAACAGTGCCTAACGCAGGCACCAGCATTAGGTATGCCAGACTATGGGAAACCCTTTGAGCTGTACGGAACAGAAAGTGCTGGTTGCGCGGCAGGCGTCCTAACCCAAAAGCACGGTGATGCCAGCAGGCCAGTAGCATACTACAGCGCTCAGCTAGACACGGTAGCGCGATCCCTCCCCACATGCTTGCGAAGCGTTGCTGCGATAGCATTGCTAGTAACAAAAAGCGAAGATGTAGTGCTAGGTCACAACCTCACAATTCATACACCACATGCAGTGTCAGCCTTGCTAAATTCTGCCCAAACCAGGCACGTCTCATCAGTGCGGTTTACAAGATGGGAATTGGCACTAATGGCCCCCGTAAACATCACCATAAGGAGATGCAGTGCATTAAATCCTGCAACATATCTCCCAGGTGTGCCTGGACAGGCACAAAGGGTGGAGGATGAGAGTGGTGGGGAAGGAGGATTTAATACAAAGGAGGACACACATGATTGTATGGAATATTTGACCCAAAATTTTACCGCAAGGCCTGACATCAGTGACAACCCACTGGAAGATGTAGAGCTCACGTTCTACACGGATGGTAGTTGTCATAGACAGTCAGACTCGGGAGACTTGTGTACTGGATACGCAGTCGTAGATGACCAAGGCACCATAGAAGCAGAACCGCTAGGCCCACCTCACTCAGCCCAGGTTGCTGAACTGGTCGCCCTAACCAGAGCATGTGAATGGGCTAAGGGCAAATCAGCCAATATCTACACCGATTCTAGATACGCCTTCGGGGTAGTCCATGATTTCGGAGCCCTATGGCGCCTCAGAAATTTCATGACGGCAGCTGGTACACCGGTAGCGCATGCAGCTCACATTAAAAGGCTTCTAACAGCGATACAGGAACCCGACAGAGTGGCTGTTATCAAGTGTAAAGCACACACATATAGCCAGGACCCAGTATCACTTGGTAACAGCCGAGCAGACGAAGCAGCTAAGTTAGCAGCTGGTACCCCCAGACAGACAGACACCACACAATTGATGGTATTTAATACCATCAACACACAGAAGTTGTGTGAAATGCAAAATTTGTGTTCCACACAGGAAAAGGCAGTCTGGAAGGCAAAGGGATATGGCCAGGAGTCCTCAGGACTCTGGACGGATGGACAAGGTAAACCAGTCGCCCCCAGAGCATATCTTCCATGTTTAGCTGAGGCAGCTCACGGGCTGACTCATCTGGGCAAGGAGGGAATGTGCAAGTTGGTAAGAGCATATTGGTGCGCCCCAGGATTTTCATCTCATGCAGGTAAGAGAGCAATGTCATGCCTTACCTGTTTGAGAAAGAACATCGGAAAGGCAATACCAACAGAACCATCTCATATCCCACCTGCAGGCGGCCCTTTCCAGGTAATACAGATTGACTTCATTCAATTACCCCCTTGTCGAAATTTGAAATATGTACTTGTTTGTATAGATGTTTTTTCAAATTGGGTCGAAGCATTTCCTGCGGCCACAAATACCGCTATGTTTACTGCTAAGAAAATTGTGCAGGAATTTGTATGTAGATATGGTATCCCTATAATAATCGAAAGTGATAGGGGTACCCATTTTACAGGTGATGTCTTTCAAGGAATGTGTAAGTTGATGGGAATTGATAGCAAGCTGCACACTCCATACCGTCCACAGGCGAGTGCGAAGGTGGAAAGAGTGAACAGCACTATTAAAAATAAACTGAGCAAAGTTATGGCAGAGACAGGATTGACATGGCCAGAAGCTTTACCCATTGTACTGTACAGCATCAGAACCACTCCCAGGTCCCCTCTTAATCTGTCTCCCTTTGAAATTTTGTTTGGTCGACAACCGCATGTTATGATTGACCCTCAGGATGATTTGAAGTGTAACAATTAAGTGACTGTAAAGTACCTGGTTAACATGAGTAAACAGCTAAGGAATCAAAATGATAATTTGAAGTTGGTGATTCCTGATTTACCAGATAGTAATTGTCATGACATTGAACCTGGGGATTATGTAATGATACGGAATTTTCTACGCTCAGGTTGCCTTATTGACAGATGGGAAGGACCATACCAAGTCTTATTGACTAGCACTACAGCATTGAAGGTTGCCGAGAGAGAGACTTGGGTTCATTCGTCCCATTGTAAGAAGGTTGCTGATCCAGAGAGGTCCCGTGATAAGGAACAGACGGTAGAGGAAGTGGTATCACTGGAGCGTCTGTTCCAGGAGGACTGAGGCGGCACCTGAGCATTGGAAATCACAAGATCAAAAGCAGTTGTCGATTCCCTGTTCCCTTTTATTGTTTTTCTCCACTTCCCATCCCCCTCAAATTATTTTTTCCCCCCTTCTCATTCTTCTTCATTTCCTCCTATAAGATGGACTTGCCCCAAGAGACTGTGATCCGGATTTTCCTGTTGACCATGATGTTGACCAGAGCAGTCTGTTCCGGCGAGAGTACCATGGAGGTCGAGAGAGGTTCTGGAATGGGTTCTGATGACAAAGATGGAGGCGTAGTTTTCCAAGAACAACTTAATCAACAAGTAAAGGCGAGTATCAGAAAACGATCCGATAGTATTGACAATAGAAGGAATTGTGAAGGATTGTTAGCTGAAGAAAACTGTATCTGTAGGCTCTGTGACAACGTAGTTGAGGATGGGTGCATTAAGAAATACCAATCCAGTTTTAATATCCACATGGACCGGCATCCATTGAGTGACTATCACTCCTTAGTGGGTAGTGTGTTAAATCAAACAGATTGTTGGGTATGCTCTCAAGTACCTCAAGGTCATAGCAAATCAGGACTAGTACCATTTCCTTTAACGGTAGGGGAGGTACTTGAGCTAAAGGGTGGGAGACCGGTGGACAGGAGGTTTAATATCTCCAGTCCTCCTAGTTTGAAGCTACACCAATATCATGTGGATAGATCCCTAGTATGTTTTAACATTTCCAATCCCCGAAAGCCGGGAAATTGGGAAGTGTCATGGAGTAACCAAGCCATGACCTTTTCATATAGAGCAGATAGAATGCCTACAGATACAGAGCTTATACGCCACATAGCCAGTAGAGAAAAATCTTTCCGATATAGGTATACCCTAGGAAGTAGGATTACGAGAGTTGGAGAGGTATCACCAGGATACTGTGCACATATCGTACAAACTGATACGTGTACTAGACAGATGGGAGAATTAGGGGTAGGAGATTTCACATGGAGGATGTGTAATATGGTTATGTCCTACTCCGTCCCATATGTTCTCCCCGATGATGCATATTTCATATGCGGGAGGAAGGCGTATAAGTGGCTTGCCCCAAACTCTGAAGGATTGTGTTATATTGGAAAAGTACTGCCTGAAGTAATGACTGTATCACATGCCAAAATGAAAGATATACACCGTGTTGCCCAAGCTCCTTATACTCATACTCATTACGAGCACGTAGTTAAACGGCACCTGATAGAAAGAACAGAGCATCCGGCCTCTGACATGATCCATGAATCCACCGGGATTCAGTTTCTAATCGCGTTAGATTTCACTTGCACCGCCAGGGGAGTGTTGAATTATAAATACATATCTGCGCTTGCAAATTTGTTAGACAATATCACTGAAATGTATGATGACACATTTAGGTATACTGGAAGAGAACTTCAAGCTTATAAAACAGAACTGGTACAGCATAGAATGGTTCTCAATTATCTCACGGCAGTGACAGGCGGATATTGTGTCACACTGGCAACGCAGTACGGCGTGAAATGCTGCACATATATAACGAATAGTACAGAGGACCCGGTCGAGGTCATAGACCAAAAGATGGACGATATTCTCCAACTGAAGTGGGAATTTCGCAGGAGACACAATCTCACCCTTGCTGCTGTAGGTAATGAGCTGACTGGTTGGGTGTCATGGTTGAACCCGCGAAATTGGTTCTCTGGTTTAGGAGAATGGGCTCAAGGAGTCATAATGGATGTTGGGAAGTTTCTCCTATGTATCTTAGGTGTTGTCATATCCATTGGCTTGATATTTAGATGCGGTCAGGCTTTAATGAAGTGCAAACGTCGTACCAGGGTAATGAGTCTAAGGAGTGAGGAAATTGTAATTCCAATGGATTTGATTTATGACCCAACGGTAGAAACAATGATGTGATGAAAATGCGATTATACGGTCCGTTTCTTTCACCTGTTTTTCCGTTTTCTCCAAGGTAAAAAGACCCACTTGGACGAGGAATTTGATGATCCTGTATACAGACAACTGATGGATTAAAGAAGAAGTTTTGACAACCTAATACACAGATATTTGATGAACTATGCCATAGACCCCCAGTTTCCCTAGAAATTTTAAATTTACGCTAGCCCAACACTTTTGTAAGTCTATGGACATTGACAAAGCTTTTTGCTTGCACCTTTTGGGCAAAAGCACAAAGAAGACGGCATTCAACAGACACCGAACAAGACTTCAACCGACAAATGTTCATTAACCTGACATAGAATACCACTGCATTTACCATAAGTGTTCTTTTTCTTCATCTCTACAACCTTCAGGTAATGACACACATAGTCGATAGGGAATACAGGCACAGATATCAGCAATCACATATTCCCCCATTCATGTATCATCAACTAAAATGTGCTCCCCCATTTTGTTGCAACCAAAATCCGAAAAGAGCTCGGTAAAGTTTGACAGCCCATCCACAGACCCGCACCGCGGGATAAGAAGGAATTCAAATGTATACTTCGCAATACCTCGAAGCTTGATGTACAACACGTACGGCACGATGATACATGACCCCCCCAAACATGGATTCATACACACATGCTTCTACTATCTCACTAGGTCATACCCTCTTCACACCTTCTCCTCTCTCCCCCCTTACCCAACCATGGAAATGTATTAACCCCTGACATATATTTTTCTCGTTTTGAAATGTTTTAGGAAGTGGCAGTTATTGTTGACTGCCAAAGGGTGGACTGTCAAAGTCAGAAAAATATCACGCTGCACACTGCCATATTTGCACCTCATACAGGTCCGCGCTGCGCATGCGTGCGCTCTCCCGTGCGTGCGCATACTCGCTGTTGCGGGCACCCGCAGGCGCGCGGTATGTGCATTTACGGTAGAGTTTATGTGTTCGTAGCGTGCGACTCAATCGTTACATATTTTCACTATATAATGTATTTTGTAGATCATGGTCCCTTTGATAGATTCTGAAAGTTTAGTTAATGTAGCATGTTCATGGACAGAGAGATCCCTCTTTGTTTGATACGAAGGGTCAGACATGGGTCATACAGTGGTGTTTAGTATCCATCGGAAGAGTATTTAATTAGCAATATTCCGGTGTTGGTTTGAAGCGAATTAATCGCTCGTGCGAATAGTTATGGACATAAGAAGTTTATGTCCATTTACTATTATTTGCACTTACTTATCCATGCGGCGGGAAACCTAGTTTCCCACCCACCTGAGCAGTTGGAAATTGTCACAGCCCACCTGTATGAATCAACCTATGACCTTTTGTTATAGTGCGAGGACGAATTCCTGTGTCCAATGAACAATGAGATTGTAGGGACCATTGAATTGTATTGTGTGTGGGGCATAAATAGACAAGCCGATCACATCCAGCTCACTCTTCAACGGTTCTCATTGCTGATAATCGGGAGCTGGATGTCCAGAGGCGCATGCGATCGTTCCCCTTTGTGCGTAAGTTTTCTCCGCAATCATATTGTCTTTCTTGTTATTGTGAGCCATATCTCTCTATCTCTCTCTCTCTCTATCTCTCTCTCTCTCTCCTCCTCTTTCTCTCTCGTATTCTCTTAAACGTAATAGTATTGTATTGTATTTCCTGTGTAGTTATCTGGTTAGTTAGTCTATGTTATATTGTAGTGTATGACTTGTACTGTATTATTCTTTTTGCAAGTATAACATTCATATAAGGCGTTAGACCCTAAGCCCGGTAGTTGTGTATTTCTTATAGTGTTAAGTATTCTCAGAACGTCGGTGACGCTCGAACAGCTTTTAAGTTAATAAGGTTACACTGTGTTGCATCTACACCCTATCTCTACACTAAGGTTTTACTGCATATTACATTGTTTATGGTTTAGATATAAAGGTTTAACATTGTGAGCGTCTGCGCCGCTGGTGATCTCCTCGTGGTCCTGAGCGTCCGCTACGCTATAGCGAACCATTACGTTAGTCGGCAGCCAATAGCGTGTCTGCCTGTGATCTCTTGGCCGTGAGCGAACGTGACGCTTGAGCGTCTCGACCACGGCTAAGCGATTGTTACGCAACGTGCGTACCCTTACAGTACTCTATACGTCAATAGCGTACAGTGTTCTTAGACCTCTTAAAGGGTTTTAAATAAGATAAATATTTAGCTTTATCACACCAGAGCGCTATATATATACAGGGATAACCTTATAGAAGTGTTTTTCCCCTAATAGCTGCTGTTTTATTAATACTGCGCCTAATTAGTAGAGATGAGCGCCTGAAATTTTTCGGGTTTTGTGTTTTGGTTTTGGGTTCGGTTCCGCGGCCGTGTTTTGGGTTCGACCGCGTTTTGGCAAAACCTCACCGAATTTTTTTTGTCGGATTCGGGTGTGCTTTGGATTCGGGTGTTTTTTTCAAAAAACCCTAAAAAACAGCTTAAATCATAGAATTTGGGGGTCATTTTGATCCCATATTATTATTAACCTCAAAAACCATAATTTCCACTCATTTTCAGTCTATTCTGAATACCTCACACCTCACAATATTATTTTTAGTACTAAAATTTGCACCAAGGTCGCTGGATGACTAAGCTAAGCGACCCTAGTGGCCGACACAAACACCTGGCCCATCTAGGAGTGGCACTGCAGTGTCACGCAGGATGTCCCTTCCAAAAAACCCTCCCCAAACAGCACATGACACAAAGAAAAAAAGAGGCGCAATGAGGTAGCTGTGTGAGTAAGATTAGCGACCCTAGTGGCCGACACAAACACCGGGCCCATTTAGGAGTGGCACTGCAGTGTCACGCAGGATGTCCCTTCCAAAAAACCCTCCCCAAACAGCACATGACGCAAAGAAAAAAAGAGGCGCAATGAGGTAGCTGTGTGAGTAAGATTAGCGACCGTAGTGGCCGACACAAACACCGGGCCCATTTAGGAGTGGCACTGCAGTGTCACGCAGGATGTCCCTTCCAAAAAACCCTCCCCAAACAGCACATGACGCAAAGAAAAAAAGAGGCGCAATGAGGTAGCTGACTGTGTGAGTAAGATAAGCGACCCTAGTGGCCGACACAAACACCGGGCCCATTTAGGAGTGGCACTGCAGTGTCACGCAGGATGTCCCTTCCAAAAAACCCTCCCCAAACAGCACATGACGCAAAGAAAAATAAAAGAAAAAAGAGGTGCAAGATGGAATTGTCCTTGGGCCCTCCCACCCACCCTTATGTTGTATAAACAAAACAGGACATGCACACTTTAACCAACCCATCATTTCAGTGACAGGGTCTGCCACACGACTGTGACTGATATGACGGGTTGGTTTGGACCCCCCCCAAAAAAGAAGCAATTAATCTCTCCTTGCACAAACTGGCTCTACAGAGGCAAGATGTCCACCTCATCATCATCCTCCGATATATCACCGTGTACATCCCCCTCCTCACAGATTATCAATTCGTCCCCACTGGAATCCACCATCTCAGCTCCCTGTGTACTTTGTGGAGGCAATTGCTGCTGGTCAATGTCTCCGCGGAGGAATTGATTATAATTAATTTTAATGAACATCATCTTCTCCACATTTTCTGGATGTAACCTCGTACGCCGATTGCTGACAAGGTGAGCGGCGGCACTAAACACTCTTTCGGAGTACACACTTGTGGGAGGGCAACTTAGGTAGAATAAAGCCAGTTTGTGCAAGGGCCTCCAAATTGCCTCTTTTTCCTGCCAGTATAAGTACGGACTGTGTGACGTGCCTACTTGGATGCGGTCACTCATATAATCCTCCACCATTCTTTCAATGTTGAGAGAATCATATGCAGTGACAGTAGACGACATGTCCGTAATCGTTGTCAGGTCCTTCAGTCCGGACCAGATGTCAGCATCAGCAGTCGCTCCAGACTGCCCTGCATCACCGCCAGCGGGTGGGCTCGGAATTCTGAGCCTTTTCCTCGCACCCCCAGTTGCGGAAGAATGTGAAGGAGGAGATGTTGACAGGTCGCGTTCCGCTTGACTTGACAATTTTGTCACCAGCAGGTCTTTGCACCCCAGCAGACTTGTGTCTGCCGGAAAGAGAGATCCAAGGTAGGTTTTAAATCTAGGATCGAGCACGGTGGCCAAAATGTAGTGCTCTGATTTCAACAGATTGACCACCCGTGAATCCTTGTTAAGCGAATTAAGGGCTGCATCCACAAGTCCCACATGCCTAGCGGAATCGCTCCCTTTTAGCTCCTTCAATGCCTCCAGCTTCTTCTGCAAAAGCCTGATGAGGGGAATGACCTGACTCAGGCTGGCAGTGTCTGAACTGACTTCACGTGTGGCAAGTTCAAAGGGCATCAGAACCTTGCACAACGTTGAAATCATTCTCCACTGCACTTGAGACAGGTGCATTCCACCTCCTATATCGTGCTCAATTGTATAGGCTTGAATGGCCTTTTGCTGCTCCTCCAACCTCTGAAGCATATAGAGGGTTGAATTCCACCTCGTTACCACTTCTTGCTTCAGATGATGGCAGGGCAGGTTCAGTAGTTTTTGGTGGTGCTCCAGTCTTCTGTACGTGGTGCCTGTACGCCGAAAGTGTCCCGCAATTCTTCTGGCCACCGACAGCATCTCTTGCACGCCCCTGTCGTTTTTTAAAAAATTCTGCACCACCAAATTCAAGGTATGTGCAAAACATGGGACGTGCTGGAATTTGCCCATATTTAATGCACACACAATATTGCTGGCGTTGTCCGATGCCACAAATCCACAGGAGAGTCCAATTGGGGTAAGCCATTCTGCGATGATCTTCCTCAGTTGCCGTAAGAGGTTTTCAGCTGTGTGCGTATTCTGGAAAGCGGTGATACAAAGCGTAGCCTGCCTAGGAAAGAGTTGGCGTTTGCGAGATGCTGCTACTGGTGCCGCCGCTGCTGTTCTTGCGGCGGGAGTCCATACATCTACCCAGTGGGCTGTCACAGTCATATAGTCCTGACCCTGCCCTGCTCCACTTGTCCACATGTCCGTGGTTAAGTGGACATTGGGTACAACTGCATTTTTTAGGACACTGGTGAGTCTTTTTCTGACGTCCGTGTACATTCTCGGTATCGCCTGCCTACAGAAGTGGAACCTAGATGGTATTTGGTAACGGGGGCACACTGCCTCAATAAATTGTCTAGTTCCCTGTGAACTAACGGCGGATACCGGACGCACGTCTAACACCAACATAGTTGTCAAGGACTCAGTTATCCGCTTTGCAACAGGATGACTGCTGTGATATTTCATCTTCCTCGCAAAGGACTGTTGGACAGTCAATTGCTTACTGGAAGTAGTACAAGTGGGCTTACGACTTCCCCTCTGGGATGACCATCGACTCCCAGCAGCAACAACAGCAGCGCCAGCAGCAGTAGGCGTTACACGCAAGGATGCATCGGAGGAATCCCAGGCAGGAGAGGACTCGTCAGAATTGCCAGTGACATGGCCTGCAGGACTATTGGCATTCCTGGGGAAGGAGGAAATTGACACTGAGGGAGTTGGTGGGGTGGTTTGCGTGAGCTTGGTTACAAGAGGAAGGGATTTACTGGTCAGTGGACTGCTTCCGCTGTCGGCCCAAGTTTTTGAACTTGTCACTGACTTATTATGAATGCGCTGCAGGTGACGTATAAGGGAGGATGTTCCGAGGTGGTTAACGTCCTTACCCCTACTTATTACAGCTTGACAAAGGGAACACACGGCTTGACACCTGTTGTCCGCATTTCTGGTGAAATACTTCCACACCGAAGAGCTGATTTTTTTGGTATTTTCACCAGGCATGTCAACGGCCCTATTCCTCCCACGGACAACAGGTGTCTCCCCGGGTGCCTGACTTAAACAAACCACCTCACCATCAGAATCCTCCTGGTCAATTTCCTCCCCAGCGCCAGCAACACCCATATCCTCCTCATCCTGGTGTACTTCAACACTGACATCTTCAATCTGACTATCAGGAACTGGACTGCGGGTGCTCCTTCCAGCACTTGCAGGGGGCGTGCAAATGGTGGAAGGCGCATGCTCTTCACGTCCAGTGTTGGGAAGGTCAGGCATCGCAACCGACACAATTGGACTCTCCTTGTGGATTTGGGATTTCGAAGAACGCACAGTTCTTTGCGGTGCTACTGCTTTTGCCAGCTTGAGTCTTTTCATTTTTCTAGCGAGAGGCTGAGTGCCTCCATCCTCATGTGAAGCTGAACCACTAGCCATGAACATAGGCCAGGGCCTCATCCGTTCCTTGCCACTCCGTGTGGTAAATGGCATATTGGCAAGTTTACGCTTCTCCTCCGACAATTTTATTTTAGGTTTTGGAGTCCTTTTTTTACTGATATTTGGTGTTTTGGATTTGACATGCTCTGTACTATGACATTGGGCATCGGCCTTGGCAGACGACGTTGCTGGCATTTCATCGTCTCGGCCATGACTAGTGGCAGCAGCTTCAGCACGAGGTGGAAGTGGATCTTGATCTTTCCCTAATTTTGGAACCTCAACATTTTTGTTCTCCATATTTTAATAGGCACAACTAAAAGGCACCTCAGGTAAACAATGGAGATGGATGGATACTAGTATACAATTATGGATGGACTGCTGAGTGCCGACACAGAGGTAGCTACAGCCGTGGACTACCGTACTGTACTGTGTCTGCTGCTAATATAGACTGGTTGATAAAGAGATGTAGTAGTAGTATGTATGTATAAAGAAGAAAGAAAAAAAAACCACGGGTAGGTGGTATACAATTATGGACGGACTGCCCAGTGCCGACACAGAGGTAGCTACAGCCGTGGACTACCGTACTGTACTGTGTCTGCTGCTAATATAGACTGGTTGATAAAGAGATGTAGTAGTAGTATGTATGTATGTATAAAGAAGAAAGAAAAAAAACCACGGGTAGGTGGTATACAATTATGGACGGACTGCCCAGTGCCGACACAGAGGTAGCTACAGCCGTGGACTACCGTACTGTACTGTGTCTGCTGCTAATATAGACTGGTTGATAAAGAGATGTAGTAGTAGTATGTATGTATAAAGAAGAAAGAAAAAAAAACCACGGGTAGGTGGTATACAATTATGGACGGACTGCCCAGTGCCGACACAGAGGTAGCTACAGCCGTGGACTACCGTACTGTACTGTGTCTGCTGCTAATATAGACTGGTTGATAAAGAGATGTAGTAGTAGTAGTATGTATGTATAAAGAAGAAAGAAAAAAAAAACCACGGGTAGGTGGTATACAATTATGGACGGACTGCCCAGTGCCGACACAGAGGTAGCTACAGCCGTGGACTACCGTACTGTACTGTGTCTGCTGCTAATATAGACTGGTTGATAAAGAGATGTAGTAGTAGTAGTATGTATGTATAAAGAAGAAAGAAAAAAAAACCACGGGTAGGTGGTATACAATTATGGACGGACTGCCCAGTGCCGACACAGAGGTAGCTACAGCCGTGGACTACCGTACTGTACTGTGTCTGCTGCTAATATAGACTGGTTGATAAAGAGATGTAGTAGTAGTATGTATGTATAAAGAAGAAAGAAAAAAAAACCACGGGTAGGTGGTATACAATTATGGACGGACTGCCCAGTGCCGACACAGAGGTAGCTACAGCCGTGGACTACCGTACTGTACTGTGTCTGCTGCTAATATAGACTGGTTGATAAAGAGATGTAGTAGTAGTAGTATGTATGTATAAAGAAGAAAGAAAAAAAAACCACGGGTAGGTGGTATACAATTATGGACGGACTGCCGAGTGCCGACACAGAGGTAGCTACAGCCGTGGACTACCGTACTGTACTGTGTCTGCTGCTAATATAGACTGGTTGATAAAGAGATGTAGTAGTAGTATGTATGTATAAAGAAGAAAGAAAAAAAACCACGGGTAGGTGGTATACAATTATGGACGGACTGCCGAGTGCCGACACAGAGGTAGCTACAGCCGTGAACTACCGTACTGTGTCTGCTGCGACTGTATGATAAATAATGATATAAAAAATATATATATATCACTACTGCAGCCGGACAGGTATATATTATATAATGACGGACCTGCTGGACACTGTCTGTCAGCAGAATGAGTTTTTTATAGAATAAAAAAAAAAACACCACACAAGTGAAGTCACACGACGAGTGTTTAACTTTTTCAGGCAATCACAATATAGTATACTATACTACTAACTATACTGGTGGTCAGTGTGGTCAGGTCACTGGTCAGTCACACTGGCAGTGGCACTCCTGCAGCAAAAGTGTGCACTGTTTAATTTTAAGAATAATATGTACTCCTGGCTCCTGCTATAACCTATAACTGGCACTGCAGTGCTCCCCAGTCTCCCCCACAATTATAAGATGTGTGAGCTGAGCACAGTCAGATACGAGTGTTTAACTTTTTCAGGCAATCACAATATAGTATACTATACTACTAACTATACTGGTGGTCAGTGTGGTCAGGTCACTGGTCAGTCACACTGGCAGTGGCACTCCTGCAGCAAAAGTGTGCACTGTTTAATTTTAATAATAATATGTACTCCTGGCTCCTGCTATAACCTATAACTGGCACTGCAGTGCTCCCCAGTCTCCCCCACAATTATAAGATGTGTGAGCTGAGCACAGTCAGATATATACATAGATGATGCAGCACACTGGGCTGAGCAGTGCACACAGATATGGTATGTGACTGAGTCACTGTGTATCGTTTTTTTCAGGCAGAGAACGGATATATTAAATAAAACTGCACTGTCTGGTGGTCACTGTGGTCAGTCACTAGTAAACTCTGCACTCTCTACAGTTCTACAGTACTCCTAATCTCCAGTAAATCAGGTCAATCTCTCTCTCTCTCTCTTCTAATCTAAATGGAGAGGACGCCAGCCACGTCCTCTCCCTATCAATCTCAATGCACGTGTGAAAATGGCGGCGACGCGCGGCTCCTTATATAGAATCCGAGTCTCGCGAGAATCCGACAGCGTCATGATGACGTTCGGGCGCGCTCGGGTTAACCGAGCAAGGCGGGAAGATCCGAGTCGCTCGGACCCGTGAAAAAAAACATGAAGTTTGTGCGGGTTCGGATTCAGAGAAACCGAACCCGCTCATCTCTACTAATTAGTGCCCCCCTCTCTTTTTTAACCCTTTCTGTAGTGTAGTAACTGCAGGGGAGAGCCAGGGAGCTTCCCTCCAACGGAGCTGTGAGGAAAAATGGCGCCAGTGTGCTGAGGAGATAGGCTCCGCCCCTTTTTCGCGGACTTTTCTCCCGCAATTTTATGGATTCTGGCAGGGGTTAAAATACATCCATATAGCCCTGGGGGTTATATGTGATGTATTTTCGCCAGCCAAGGTGTTTTTATTGCTGCTCAGGGCGCCCCCCCCCCAGCGCCCTGCACCCTCAGTGACCGGAGTGTGAAGTGTGCCTGAGGAGCAATGGCGCACAGCTGCAGTGCTGTGCGCTACCTTGGTGAAGACTGATGTCTTCTGCCGCCGATTTTCCGGACCTCTTCTTGCTTCTGGCTCTGTAAGGGGGCCGGCGGCGCGGCTCTGGGACCGGACTCCGAGGCTTGGCCTGTGTTCGGTCCCTCTGGAGCTAATGGTGTCCAGTAGCCTAAGAAGCCCAAGCTGGCTGCAAGCAGGCAGGTTCGCTTCTTCTCCCCTTAGTCCCTCGATGCAGTGAGCCTGTTGCCAGCAGGTCTCACTGAAAATAAAAAACCTAAAACTAAACTTTTTCTAAGAAACTCAGGAGAGCCTCCGAGAATGCACCCTTCTCGGCTGGGCACAAAAATCTAACTGAGGCTTGGAGGAGGGTCATAGGGGGAGGAGCCAGTGCACACCAGGTAGTCCTAAAGCTTTACTTTTGTGCCCAGTCTCCTGCGGAGCCGCTATTCCCCATGGTCCTTACGGAGTTCCCAGCATCCACTAGGACGTCAGAGAAACGGTGACAGAACACGGGGGGGGGGTGACACGGTGACAGAACACGGGGGTGTGACACGGTGACAGAACACGGGGGGTGTGACACGGTGACAGAACACGGGGGGTGTGACACGGTGACAGAACACGGGGGGTGTGACACGGTGACAGAACACGGGGGGTGTGACACGGTGACAGAACACGGTGGTGGTGACACGGTGACAGAACACGGGGGGTGTGACACAGTGACAGAGCACAGGGGGGGTGACAGTGACAGAACACGGGGGGGTTATAAGTGACAGAACACGGGGGTGACATGGTGACAGAACACGGGAGGGGTTGGTACAGCGAGAGATCTCTCCCCCAAACCTAAAAACAGACTGACGCCACTGCCCGCACACACAAATATATGCACACTATCCAGTGGCGTAAGTTCGTCACAGTTGCCCGGAGGCAAGTTTATACCCTTTGCCTCACCTCCCCTTATATTTAGATAAATATATGTATGTATGTGTGTGTGCATATATGTATGTGTGCGTGTGTGTGTTCTGAATTTTTTTTATATACTGTATATATACATTTCATTGTCTTTTATTTTAAATCACACATTTCTTAGCAGTCATACCCAGGATTAGAACTCACTGACAGCAGACACTTTACTGATGGAGCTATTTGCTCCAGTACAGGAAGCATAAGAATTGTAACTATATGAAGTTATGTGTAATTGTCAGAGAAGTAACTTCATATAGTGAAAGTATAGCGGCAGCCATCAATTAACTTACTTCAATGGTGTCACAGAATGGGGGGAGAAGAGCCCCCCTTCAGAGCAGGAGCCCGGCGGCAGATGACTCCGTTGCCTCCCAGAGTTCTGCCTCTGACACTATCACTCACTCACACACACACACACCCTTTCTTTCTCTCACTCACTTTTCCCATTAACTTTACTGATCTGGCTGGCTGGCAGTGGCAGGAAGGATGGATCTATTCTGTACAAGTCTGGCTCTTGTCCCGTGTAGCTCCGCCCCCTGAGGTCCCGTGTAGCCCCCCCCCCCCCCTCTGCACGTAGCTCCGCCCCTTTTCGGCTGAACACAGCCGTTGTCACTGGGGAGTCTGGAGGCGGGAGGAGGCTGCTACAACGCAGCAGCAGGGGAGAGAGGCGCCGCCGGCAGCTTGGAGGTACTGCAGCTCAGAGCAATGACAAGCAGCTCAGCCGTTCGGGCCGCTTGTCATTGCTCGCTGGTGGGAGGCAGAGGGCCGGAAAGGATCGGTTTGCGGGCCGCATCCGGCCCGCGGGCCGTATTTTACCCACCCCTAGGTTAGATGCTGATTGGTCACTACAAACAACTTCTCAACTTTGTCTCTCTCCAAGGTTTGGTAACTCTATAAGTAAAATACCTGAGAATAGTGGATGAATAATTTGGCACCATACTGTAGATCTGGAGTGTGCTGCACCTTTATTGGCTCTCACACTTGGTCCATTGACCACTTGGTCCATGTTGAAATTGTTCCATAGTAGACTAGGAGTGTAGCTTTGGTTAATACTAGTGATGTGCACCGGAAATTTTTCGGGTTTTGTGTTTTGGTTTTGGATTCGGTTCCGAGGCCGTGTTATGGATTCGAACGCGTTTTGGCAAAACCTCCCTGAAAATTTTTTGTCGGATTCGGGTGTGTTTTGGATTTGAGTGTTTTTTTACAAAAAGCCCTCAAAAACAGCTTAAATCATAGAATTTGGGGGTCATTTTGATCCCATAGTATTATTAACCTCAATAACCATAATTTCCACTCATTTTCAGTCTATTCTGAACACCTCACACCTCACAATGGGGGTCATTCCGAGTTGTTCGCTCGTTATTTTTTTTCTCACAACGGAGCGATTAGTCGCTAATGTGCATGCGCAATGTCCGCAGTGCGACTGCGCCAAGTAAATTTGCTATGCAGTTAGGAATTTTACTCACGGCATTACGAGGTTTTTTCTTCGTTCTGGTGATCGGAGTGTGATTGACAGGAAGTGGGTGTTTCTGGGCGGAAACAGGCCGTTTTATGGGAGTGTGTGAAAAAACGCTACCGTTTCTGGGAAAAACGCGGGAGTGGCTGGAGAAACGGAGGAGTGTCTGGGCGAACGCTGGGTGTGTTTGTGACGTCAAACCACGAACGACAAGCACTGAACTGATCGCAGATGCCGAGTAAGTCTGGAGCTACTCAGAAACTGCTAAGAAGTGTCTATTCGCAATTCTGCTAATCTTTCGTTCGCAATTTTGATAAGCTAAGATTCACTCCCAGTAGGCGGCGGCTTAGCGTGTGCAAAGCTGCTAAAAGCAGCTTGCGAGCGAACAACTCGGAATGACCCCCAATATTATTTTTAGTCCTAAAATTTGCACCGAGGTCGCTGGATGACTAAGCTAAGCGACCCAAGTGGCCGACACAAACACCTGGCCCATCTAGGAGTGGCACTGCAGTGTCAGACAGGATGGCACTTCAAAAAAATAATCCCCAAACAGCACATGATGCAAAGAAAAAAGAGGCGCAATGAGGTAGCTGTGTGACTAAGCTAAGCGACCCAAGTGGCCGACACAAACACCTGGCCCATCTAGGAGTGGCACTGCAGTGTCAGACAGGATGGCACTTCAAAAAATATAGTCCCCAAACAGCACATAATGCAAAGAAAAAATAAGATTTTAAACCTACCGGTAAATCTTTTTCTCGTAGTCCGTAGAGGATGCTGGGGACTCCGTAAGGACCATGGGATAGACGGGCTCCGCAGGAGACATGGGCACTTTAAGAAAGACTTTAGATCTGGGTGTGCACTGGCTCCTCCCTCTATGCCCCTCCTCCAGACCTCAGTTAGAGAAACTGTGCCCAGAGGAGACGGACAGTACGAGGAAAGGATTTTTGTTAATCCAAGGGCAAGATTCATACCAGCCACACCAATCACACAGTATAACTTGTGATAAACTACCCAGTTAACAGTATGAAACAACATAGCATCAGTTCAAAACCGATGCAACTAAAACATAACCCTTATTTATGCAATAACTAAATACAAGTATTGCAGAAGTAGTCCGCACTTGGGACGGGCGCCCAGCATCCTCTACGGACTACGAGAAATAGATTTACCGGTAGGTTTAAAATCTTATTTTCTCTTACGTCCTAGAGGATGCTGGGGACTCCGTAAGGACCATGAGGATTATATCAAAGCTCCCAAACGGGCGGGAGAGTGCGGATGACTCTGCAGCACCGACTGAGCAAATAGGAGGTCCTCCTCAGCCAGGGTATCAAACTTATAGAACTTTGCAAAGGAGTTTGACCCCGACCAAGTAGCAGCTCGGCACAGCTGTAGTACCGAGACCACTCGGGCTGCCGCCCAAGAAAAGCCCACTTTCCTAGTGGAATGGGCCTTGACCGATTTTGGTAACGGCAATCCAGCTGTAGAATGCGCTTGCTGAATCGTGTTACAGATCCAGCGAGCAATAATCTGCTTTGAAGCAGGGGCACCAATCTTGTTGGTCGCATACAGGATAAACAGTGCTTCTGTTTCTCTGACTCTAGCCGCTCTGGCCACGTAAATTTTCAAAGCCCTGACCACATCAAGGGACTCGGAATCCTCCAAGTCACGCGTAGCCACAGGCACCACAATAGGTTGGTTCATATGAAAGGATGAAACCACTTTTGGCAGGAATTGAGGACGGGTCCGCAATTCCGCTCTATCCATATGGAAAACCAGATAGGGGCTTTTATGTGACAAAGCCGCCAATTCCGACACTCGCCTAGCTGAAGCCAAGGCTAATAACATGACCACCTTCCAAGTAAGATATTTTAACTCTACCGTTTTAAGTGGTTCAAACCAGTGTGACTTAAGGAAACTTAACACCACGTTAAGGTCCCAAGGCTCCACCGGAGGTACAAAAAGGAGGCTGAAAATGCAGCACTCCCTTCCCAAAAGTCTGAGCTTGTGGGAGAGAAGCCAATTCTTTTTGAAAGAAAATGGATAGGGCCAAAATCTGAACCTTAATGGAGCCTAATTTTAGGCCCAAATTCACTCCAGTTTGTAGGAAGTGAAGGAAACGGCCCAGATGGAATTCTTCCGTAGGAGCACTCCTGGCCTCACACCAAGAAACATATTTTCACCAAATACGGTGATAATGTTTAGATGTCACGTTCTTCCTAGCCTTTATCAGCGTAGGAATGACCTCATCCGGAATGGCTTTTTCCGCTAGGATCCGGCGTTCAAACGCCATGCTGTCAAACGCAGCTGCGGTAAGTCTTGGAACAGACATGGCCCCTGTTGCAACAGGTCCTGTCTTAGAGGAAGAGGCCACGGATCTTCTGTAAGCATTTCCTGCAGATCCGGATACCAGGTCCTTCGTGGCCAATCTGGAACAATGAGGATTGTTCTCACTCCTCTTTTCCTTATTATTCTCAACACCTTGGGTATGAGAGGAAGAGGAGGAAATACATAGACTGACTGGAACACCCACGGTGTCACTAGGGCATCTACAGCTACTGCCTGAGGGTCTCTTGACCTGGCGCAATACCTCTGTAGCTTTTTGTTGAGGCGGGATGCCATCATCTCTATCTGTTGCAATCCCCACCGACTTGCAATCTGTGCGAAAACTTCCTGATGAAGTCCCCACTCTCCAGGATGTAGGTCGTGTCTGCTGAGGAAGTCTGCTTCCCAGTTGTCCACTCCCGGAATGAACACTGCTGACAGTGCGCTTACATGATTCTCCGCCCAGCGAAGAATTCTGGTGGCTTCCGCCATCGCCACTCTGCTCCCTGTGCCGCCTTGGCGGTTTACATGAGCTACTGCGGTGACGTTGTCTGATTGGATCAGAACCGGTTGGTCGCAAAGTAAGGTCTCCGCTTGACGTAGGGCGTTGTATATGGCCCTTAGTTCCAAGATGTTTATGTGAAGACAAGTCTCTTGACTTGACCAAAGAGCTTGGCAATTTCTTCCCTGTGTGACTGTTCCCCAACGTCGGAGGCTCGCGTCCGTGGTCACCAGTCCTGAATGCTGAACCTGCGGCCCTCTAGAAGGTGAGCACTCTGCAGCCACCACAGGAGATATACCCTGGCCCTGGGGGATAGGGTGATCAACTGATGAATCTGTAGATGTGACCCGGACCACTTGTCCAGTAGGTCCCATTGGAAAGTCCTCGCATGGAACCGGCTGAAGGGAATGGCCTCGTATGATGCCACCATCTTTTCCAGGACTCGAGTGCAGTGATGCACTGACACCTGTCTTGGTTTCAACAGGTTCCTGACCAGAGTGATGAGTACCTGGGCCTTCTCTATCTGAAGGTAAACCCATTTCTGGTCCGTATCCAGAATCATACGCAAGAAGGGCAGACGAGTCATAGGAACCAACTGTGACTTCAGGATATTGAGAATCCAGCCGTGTTGCTGTGACACCTTCAGCGAAAGTGACACGCTGTTCAACAACTGCTCTTTTGATCTCGCCCTTATTAGGAGATCGTCCAAGTATGGGATAATTGTGACTCCTTGCTTGCGTAGGAGCACCATCATTTCCGCCAATTACCCTGAAATTGGTAATGACAATACTGTACCGCAATTCTCAGGTACGCCTGATGGGGTGGATAAATGGGATCATGAAGGTATGCAGCCTTTATGTCTAGATACACCATAAAATCTTCCCCTTCCAGGCTGGCGATGATCGCTTTGAGCGATTCCATTTTTAATTTGAACCTTTTAAAGTATAGGTTCAGAGATTTTAATTTTAAAATAGGTCTGACCAAACCGTCCGGTTTCGGGACTACAGCCAAGGTTGAGTAATTTCCCCTTCCTTGTTGCAGGAGGGGAACCTTGAGCACCACCTGTTGGAGATACAATGTGTGAATTGTATTTAATATTATCTCCCTTTCTGGGGGAGAAGCCGGTAGGTCCGATAAGGAAAACCGGCGAGGAGGCACCTCTTCGAATTCCAGCTCGTAACCCTGAGATTTATCGCCCAGGGATCCACCTGTGAGTGAATTCAGATGTGGCTGAAGAGTCGAAGACGTGCTCCCACTGGGGCGGACTCCCTTAGCGGAGCCCCAGCGTCATGCGGTGCATTTAGCAGAGGCCAGGGAGGACTTCTGTTCCTGGGAACTAGCTGTGCCCTGTGCCCTTACCTCTGGTAAGAAAGGACGCTCCTCGTACTTTCTTGTTTTTCTGCGACTGAAAGGACTGCATTTGATAATGGCGTGCTTTCTTAGGCTGTGAGGGAATATAAGGCAAAAGATCAGAATTACCAGCTATAGCTGTGGAGACCAGGTCCGAGAGCCCTTCTCCACACAATTCCTCAGCCTTGTAAGGTAAAACCTCTATATGCCTCTTTTAGTCGGCATCACCTGTCCATTGCATGTTCCACAGGACACGTCTAGCAGAAATCAACATAGCGTTGACTCTAGAACCCAGTAGACCAATGTCTCTTTGGGCATGTCTTAAATATAAGACAGCATCTTTTATATATATACAGTGGGGATCAAAAGTTTGGGCACCCCAGGCAAAAATTAATTTTAATGTGCAAAAAGAAGCCAAGGAAAGATGGAAAAATCTCCAAAAGGCATCAAATTACAGATTAGACATTCTTATAACATGTCCCAAAAAGTTTGATTTTATTTCCATCATTTACACTTTCAAAAGAACAGAAAACAAAAAATGGCGTCTGCAAAAGTTTGGGCACCCTGCAGAGTTAATACCTTGTATTGCCCCCTTTGGCAAGTATCACAGCTTGTAAACGCTTTTTGTAGCCAGCCAAGAGTCTTTCAATTCTTGTTTGAGGTATCTTCGCCCATTCTTCCTTACAAAAGTCTTCCAGTTCTTTGAGATTCCTGGGCTGTCTGTGACGCACTGCTCTTTTAAGGTCTATCCATAGATTTTCAATTATGTTGAGGTCAGGAGATTGTGAAGGCCATGGCAAAACCTTCAGTTTACGCATCTTGATGTAATCCACCGTGGATTTTGAGGTGTGTTTAGGATCATTATCCATTTGTAGAATCCAGCCTCTCTTTAACTTCAGTTTTTTCACAGATGGCATCAAGTTAGCGTCCAAAATTTGCTGAAATTTTATTGAATCCATTTTTCCTTCTACTCGTGAAATGTTCCCTGTGCCACTGGCTGCAATACAACCCCAAAGCATGATTGATCCACCCCCATGCTTAACAGTTGGACAGAGGTTCTTTTCATTAAATTCTGTGCCCTTCTCCAAATGTACCTTTGCTCATTCCGGCCAAAAAGTTCTATTTTAACCTCATCGGTCCACAGAACTTTATTCCAAAATGCATCAGGCTTGTCTATATGTTCATTTGCAAACTTCAAACGCTGATTTTTGTGGTGAGGACGTAGAAGAGGTTTTCTTTTGATGACTCTTCCATGAAGACCATATTTGTACAAGTATCTCTTTATAGTGGAATAGTGTACCACAACTCCAGTGTCTGCCAGATCTTCCTGGAGGGATCGTGCAGTCAAACGTGGATTTTGACTTGCTTTTCTCACAATCCTGCGAGATGTTCTGTCTGATATTTTTCTTAGTCTTCCAGATCTTGCTTTAACTTCCACTGTTCCTGATGACTGCCATTTCTTAATTACATTCCGAACAGAGGATATGGGTATCTGATAACGCTTTGCTATCTTCTTATAGCCTTCTCCTGCTTTGTGAGCGTCAACTATTCTCAGTTTCAGTGCTCTACACAACTGCTTAGAAGAACCCATGGTGCTGATTGTTAGAGCAAGGTCAGATGAGTCTGGGCTTTTAAAACCTTTGAGATTGACATCACCTGGTCTTTCCCGACGATGATTGAGAACAATCCATGACACTGCCAGGTCTCAGCTGTCCAAAGGGGGCAGTACAAGGTATTAACTCTGCAGGGTGCCCAAACTTTTGCAGATGCCATTTTTTGTTTTCTGTTCTTTTGATAATGTAAATGATGGAAATAAAATCAAACTTTTTTTGACATGTTATAAGAATGTCTAATCTGTAATTTGATGCCTTTTGGAGATTTTTCCATCTTTCCTTGGCTTCTTTTTGCACATTAAAATTAATTTTTGCCCAAACTTTCGATCCCCACTGTACATATATATATATATATATATATATATATCCTAGGGTCAATAACATGGTATCCTTATCTAGGTTGTCAATCTCCGCTGATAAGGTATCTGTCCACGCTGCTACAGCTCTATAAACCCATGCCGACACAATCGCCGGTCTGAGTAGTGTACCAGAATGTGTGTAAATGTGCTTCAAAGTACTTTCTCTAACGTCCTAGTGGATGCTGGGGACTCCGTAAGGACCATGGGGAATAGACGGGCTCCGCAGGAGACATGGGCACTTTAAGAAAGAATTTAGATTCTGGTGTGCTCTGGCTCCTCCCTCCTCCAGACCTCAGTTTGAATCTGTGCCCGGACGAGCTGGGTGCTGTTCAGTGAGCTCTCCTGAGCTTGCTGTAAGAAAGTATTTTGTTAGGTTTTTTATTTTCAGGGAGCTCTGCTGGCAACAAACTCCCTGCATCGTGGGACTGGGGGGGGGGGGGAACAGCCCTACTCTCTGAAGATAGGTCCTGCTTCTTAGGCTACTGGACACCATTAGCTCCAGAGGGATCGTACACAGGATCTCACCCTCATCGTCCGATCCCAGAGCCGCGCCGCCGTCCCCCTCGCAGAGCCGGAAGACAGAAGCCGGGTGAGCATAAGAAGCAAGAAGACTTCGAAATCGGCGGCAGAAGACTCCAGTCTTCACTGAGGTAGCTCACAACACTGCAGCTATGCGCCATTGCTTCCACACACACCTCACATACTCCGGTCACTGTAAGGGTGCAGGGCGCAGGGTGGGGCGCCCTGGGCAGCAATTGGGACCTCTTTGGCAAAAGTTTAGCATATATACAGTTGGGCACTGTATATATGTATGAGCCCCCGCCAAGTAAATGTATATTTAAGCGGGACAGAAACCCGCCGTCGAGGGGGCGGGGCTTCTTCCACAGCACTCACCAGCGCCATGTTTTTTCTCCACAGCACCGCTGAGAGGAAGCTCCCCAGCCTCTCCCCTGCAGATACACGGTAGAAGAGGTTAAAAGAGAGGGGGGGCACATAATTAGGCGCAAAAATCAATATAAGCAGCAGCTACTGGGTTAACATTAAGTTACTGTGTTATTCCTGGGTTAATAGCGCTGGGGTGTGTGCTGGCATACTCTCTCTCTGTCTCTCCAAAGGGCCTTGTGCGGGAATTGTCTTCAGATGAGCATTCCCTGATTGTGTGGTGTGTCGGTACGTGTGTGTCGACATGTCTGCGGTAAAAGGCTCCCCTAAGGAGGAGATGGAGCAAATGTGTGTGAGGGGTGTCTCCGTCGACAACGCCGACACCTGTTGGATATGTGTAATTAAGTGCTAAGGTGAATTTATTGCACAAAAGATTAGAGAACAGACAGGGAATCTACCCATGTCTGTCCCTATGTCGCAGAGACCTTCAGAGTCTCTCAATGCTCACTATCCAAAATAATAGACACTGATATCGACACAGGGTCTGACTCCAGTGTCGCCTACGATAATGCAAAGTTACAGCCAAAGGGGCAGGGAAGTATTCAATATATGATTATTGTAATAAAGATGATTTGCATATCACTGATGACTCATCTGTCCCTGACACAAGGGTACACATGTTTAAGGGGAAGAAAGCTGAGGTAAATTTCCCTCCTCTCATGATGAAAAAGAGCGGGAATCTCCAGACAAGAGACTGCAGTTTCCCACAAAGAATTCTCAGGGAGTATCCTTTCCCTACTAGGGCCAGGATACGATGGGAATCTTCCCCTAGGGTGTCACGTTTGGCCAAAAGGTAGCCCTGACTTAACAGCTATCCTCAGGGATCCTGCAGATAGCGTGCACATTCTGGTACACTACTCAGACCAGCGATTGTGTCGGCATGGGTTTATAGCGCTGTAGCAGCGTGGACAGGTACCTTATCAGCAGAGATTGAGACCCTAGTATGTATATATATGTATATATATATAGATATATATATTAAAGATGCTGTCTTAAGATATATATATATATTTAACATGCCCAAAGAGACATTAGTCTACTGGGTTCTAGAGTCAACGCTATGTCGATTTCTGCTTGACGTGTCCTGTAGAATATGCAATGGACAGGTGATGCCGACTTAAGAGGCATATGGAAGGCTGAGGATTGTGTGGAGAAGGGATCTCGGACCTGGTCTCCACAGCTATAGCTGGTAATTCTGATCTTTTGCCTTATATTCCTGCACAGCCTAGGAAAGCACGACATTATCAAATGCAGCCTTTCGAACACAAAGAAACAAGAAAGTCCGAGGTGCGTCCTTTCTTGCCAGAGGCAGGGGCAGAGGAAAGAAGCTGCACAACACAGCTAGTTCCCAGGAACAGAAGTCCTCCCCGGCCTCTACAAAATCCACTGCATGTCGCTGGGGCTCCACAGGCGGAGCTAGGCCCGGCGGGGGCACGTCTTCGTAATTTCAGCCACAAGTGGGTTCACTCCCTGTTGGATCCCTGGGCAATAGATATTGTGTCTCAGGGATACAAGCTGGACTTTGAGGAGATGCCCCCTCACCGACGGCCCTGCCGGCTTCCCCCCAAGAGAGGGAAACAGTGTTAACTGCAATTCACAAATTGTAGCTTCAACAGGTGGTGGTCAAGGTTCCCCTCCTTCAACAAGGAGGGGGTTATTATTCGGCCATGTTGTAGTCCCGAAACCGGACGGTTCGGTCAGACCCATATTGAATTTAAAATCCCTGAACATATACCTGAAAAGGTTCAAGTTCAAGATGGAATCGCTAAGAGCGGTCATCGCAAGCCTGAAAGGGGGAGATTTTATGGTGTCTCTGGACATAAAGGATGCATACCTTCATGTCCCCATTTATCCACCTCATCAGGCGTACCTGAGATTTGCGGTACAGGATTGTCATTACCAATTTCAGACGTTGCCGTTTGGTCTCTCCACGGCCCCGAGAGTATTCACCAAGGTAATGGCGGAAATGATGGTGCTCCTGCGGAAGCAAGGTGTCACAATTATCCCATACTTGGACGATCTCCTCATAAAAGCGAGATCAAGAGAGCAGTTGCTGAACAGCGTATCACTTTCTCTGGAAGTGTAACGGCAACACGGCTGGATTCTATATATTCCAAAGTCGCAGTTGGTTCCTACGGCTCATCTGCCTTTCCTAGGCATGATCCTAGACACAGACCAGAAAAGGGTTTATCTCCCGATAGAGAGAGCTCAGGAGCTCATGACACTGGTCAGGAATCTATTAAAACCAAAACAGGTGTCAGTGCATCACTGCACTCGAGTCCTGGGAAGGATGGTGGCATCATACGAGGCCATTCCCTTCGGCAGGTTCCATGCGAGGACCTTCCAAGGGGACTTACTGGACAAGTGGTCCGGATCACATCTTCAGATGCATCGGTTAATCACCCTGTCCCCCAGGGCCAGGGTGTCACTCCTGTGGTGGCTGCAGAGTTCTCACCTTCTAGAGGGACGCAGATTCGGAATTCAGGACTGGGTCCTGGTGACCACGGACGCTAGCCTCCGAGGGTGGGGAGCAGTCACACAGGGAAGAAATTTCCAAGGTCTGTGGTCAAGTCAAGAGACTTGCCTTCACATCAACATCCTGAAACTAAGGGCCGTATACAACGCCCTACGTCAAGCGGAGCACTTGCTTCGCAACCAACCGGTTCTGATTCAGTCAGACAACATCACCGCAGTGGCTCAGGTGAACTGCCAAGGCGGCACAAGGAGCAGAGTGGCGAGGGCAGAAGCCACCAGAATTCTTCGCTGGGCGGAGAATCAAGTAAGCTCTGTCAGCAGTGTTCATCCCGGGAGTGGACAACTGGGAAGCAGACTTCCTCAGCAGACACGACCTACACCCGGGAGAGTGGGGACTTCATCAGGAAGTCTTCACACAGATCACATATCGGTGGGAACTGCCACAGGTGGATATGATGGCATCCCGCCTCAACAAAAAACTACAGAGGTATTGCGCCAGGTCAAGAGACTCTCAAGCAATAGCGGTAGACGCCCTAGTGACACCGTGGGTGTTCCAGTCGGTCTATGTATTTCCTCCTCTTCCCCTCATTCCCAAGGTGCTGAGGATAATAAGGAAAAGAGGAGTGAGAACAATCCTCATTGTTCCAAATTGGCCACGAAGGACCTGGTATCCAGATCTGCATGAAATGCTCACAGAGGACCCGTGGCCTCTTCCTCTAAGACAGGACCTGTTGCAACAGGGGCCCTGTCTGTTCCAAGTCTTACCGCGGCTGCGTTTGACGGCATGGCGGTTGAACGCCGGATCCTAGCAGAAAAGGGCATTCCAGACGAGGTCATTCCTGTGCTGATAAAGGCTAGGAAGGACGTGACAGCTAAACTTTATCACCATATATGGCGAAAATATGTTTCTTGGTGTGAGGCCAGGAATGCTCCTACAGAGGAATTCCAGCTGGGCCGTTTCCTTCACTTCCTACAGTCAGGAGTGAATTTGGGCCTAAAATTGGGCTCCATTAAGGTCCAGATTTCGGCCCTATCCATTTTCTTGCAAAAAGAGTTGGCTTCTCTACCAGAAGTTCAGACATTTGTAAAGGGAGTGCTGCATATTCAGCCTCCTTTTGTGCCTCCAGTGGCACCTTGGGATCTTAACGTGGTGTTAAGTTTCCTGAAATCACACTGGTTTGAACCACTTAAAACGGTGGAGTTAAAATATCTCACGTGGAAGGTGGTCATGCTATTAGCCTTGGCTTCGGCTGAGCGTGTGTCAGAATTAGCGGCTTTGTCACATAACAGCCCCTATCTGGTTTTCCATATGGATAGAGCAGAATTGCGGACCCGTCCACAATTTCTGCCAAAAGTGGTGTCATCTTTTCATATGAACCAACCTATTGTGGTGCCTGTGGCTACTCGTGACTTGGAGGATTCCGAGTTACTGGATGTGGTCAGGGCTTTGAAGGTTTATGTAGCCAGAACGGCTAGAGTCAGGAAAACGGAGTCGCTGTTTATCCTGTATGCATCCAACAAGCTGGGTGCTTCTGCTTCAAAGCAAACTATTGCTTGCTGGATCTGTAACACGATTCAGCAGGCTCATTCTGCGGCTGGATTGCCGCTGCCAAAATCAGTTAAAGCCCATTCCACTAGGAAGGTGGGCTCTTCTTGGGCGGCTTCCCGAGGGGTCTCGGCATTACAACTATGCCGAGCTGCTACTTGGTCAGGTTCAAACACTTTTGCAAAGTTCTACAAGTTTGATACCCTGGCTGATGAGGACCTATTGTTTGCTCAATCGGTGCTGCAGAGTCATCCGCACTCTCCCGCCCGTTTGGGAGCTTTGGTATAATCCCCATGGTCCTTACGGAGTTCCCAGCATCCACTAGGACGTTAGAGAAAATAAGATTTTACTTACCGGTAAATCTATTTCTCGTAGTCCGTAGTGGATGCTGGGCGCCCGTCCCAAGTGCGGACTTCTTCTGCAATACTTGTATATAGTTATTGCTGCAATAAGGGCTATGTTATTGTTGCATCAGGGTTGACCTGAAGCTCTGTTGTTGTTCATACTGTTGACTGGGTAAGTTTATCACAAGTTATACGGTGTGATTGGTGTGGCTGGTATGAGTCTTGCCCTGGATTTCCAAAATCCTTTCCTTGTACTGTCAGCTCTTCCGGGCACAGTTTCTCTAACTGAGGTCTGGAGGAGGGACATAGAGGGAGGAGCCAGAGCACACCAGAATCTAAATTCTTTCTTAAAGTGCCCATGTCTCCTGCGGAGCCCGTCTATTCCCCATGGTCCTTACGGAGTCCCCAGCATCCACTACGGACTACGAGAAATAGATTTACCGGAAAGTAAAATCTTATTTTTACTGCATGCTATCTGCAGGATCCCCGAGGATAGCTGTTAAGTCAGCGCTACCTTTTGGGTAAACGTGTCAATGCCTTGTCCACCCTAGGGGAAGATTCCCATCGTATCCTGGCACTAGCAGGGAAAGGATACGCCATGAGAATTCTTTTTGGGAATCTGCAGTTTCTTTTCTGGAGATTCCCGCTGTTTTTCTTCATGAGAGGAGGGAAATTTACCTCAGCTTTCTTCCCCTTAAACATGTGTACCCTCATGTCAGGGACAGATGAGTCATCAGTCATATGCAAAACTTCTTTTATTAAAATAATCGTATATTGAATACTTTTCTACCAGTTTTGGCTGTAACTTTGCATTATCGTAGTCGACACTGGAGTCAGACTCCGTGTCGGTATCAGTGTCTATTATTTTGGATAGTGGGCGTTTTGAGACTCTGAAGGTCTCTGCGACATAGGGACAGACATGGGTAGATTCCCTGTCTGTTCTCTAATCTTTTGTGCAATAAATTTACCTCAGCACTTAATTCCACATATCCAGTCAGGTGTCGGAGTTGTCGACGGAGACACCACACACACACATTTGCTCCATCTCCTTCTTAGGAGAGCCTTTTACCTCAGACATGTCGACACACGCGTACCGACACACCACACACTCAGGGAACCCTCTTATCTGAAGACAGTTCCCCCACAAGGCCCTTTGGAGAGACAGAGAGAGAGTATGCCAGCACACACCCCAGCGCTATATGACCCAGGAAAAAAACACAGTAATTTAATGTTTTACCCAGTAGCGCTGTTATATATTATCTGCGCCAAATTATGTGCCCCCCCTCTTCTTTAAAACCCTCTTTTCTACCGTGGTATAAGCAGGGGAGAGTCCGGGGAGCTTCCTCTCAGCGGTGCTGTGGAGAAAAAATGGCGCTGGTGAGTGCTGAGGGAGAAGCCCCGCCCCCTCGACGGCGGGCTTCTGTCCCGCTCAAATATACTGTACACTGGCGGGGGCTCTTTATATATACAGTGGTTAGCTGTATATATCCTATTTTGCCAGAAAAGAGGATTACATGCTGCCCAGGGCGCCCCCCCCCCTGCGCCCTGCACCCTTACAGTGACTGCCGTGTGTGAGGTGTGTGGGAGAAATGGCGCACAGCTGCGGTGCTGTGCGTTACCTCAGTGAAGATCATGAAGTCTTCTGCCGCCTCTGAAGTCTTCTTTTCTTCTCATACTCACCCGGCTTCTATCTTCCGGCTCTGTAAGGAGGACGGCGGCGCGGCTTCGGGACGAACTCCAGGGCGAGACCTGTGTTCTGACTCCCTCTGGAGCTAATGGTGTCCAGTAGCCTAAGAAGCAGAGCCTTGAAACTCACAGAAGTAGGTCTGCTTCTCTCCCCTCAGTCCCTCGATGCAGGGAGTCTGTTGCCAGCAGTGCTCCCTGAACATAAAAACCTAACAAATATACTTTCTGACAGGAAACTCAGGAGAGCTCCCTGAAATGCACCCAGTCTCCTCTGGGCACAGTAGTAAACTGAGGTCTGGAGGAGGGGCATAGAGGGAGGAGCCAGTGCACACCCAGATCTAAAGTCTTTCTTAAAGTGCCCATGTCTCCTGCGGAGCCCGTCTATCCCACGGTCCTTACGGAGTCCCCAGCATCCTCTAGGACGTAAGAGAAAAAGAGGTGCACCAAGGTCGCTGGATGGCTAAGCTAAGCGACACAAGTGGCCGACACAAAAACCTGGCCCATCTAAGAGTGGCACTGCAGTGTCAGGCAGGATGGCACTTCAAAAAAATAGTCCCCAAACAGTACATGATGCAAAGAAAAAAAGAGGCGCAATGAGGTAGCTGTGTGACTAAGCTAAGCGACCCAAGTGGCCGACACAAACACCTGGCCCATCTAGGAGTGGCACTGCAGTGTCAGACAGGATGTCAGATTTAAAAAATAGTCCCCAAACAGCACATAATGCAAAGAAAAAAAGAGCTGCACCAAGGTCGCTGGGTGGCTAAGCTAAGCGACACAAGTGGCCGACACAAACACCTGGCCCATCTAGGAGTGGCACTGCAGTGTCAGACAGGATGGCACTTCAAAAAAATAGTCCCCAAACAGCACATGATGCAAAGAAAAAAAGAGGCGCAATGAGGTAGCTGTGTGACTAAGCTAATCGACCCAAGTGGCCGACACAAACACCTGGCCCATATAGGAGTGGCACTGCAGTGTCAGGCAGGATGGCAGATTTAAAAAATAGTCCCCAAACAGCACATGATGCAAAGAAAAAAAGAGGTGCACCAAGGTCGCTGGATGGCTAAGCTAAGCGACACAAGTGGCCGACACAAACACCTGGCCCATCTAGGAGTGGCACTGCAGTGTCAGGCAGGATGGCACTTCAAAAAAATAGTCCCCAAACAGCACATGATGCAAAGAAAAATGAAAGAAAAAAGAGGTGCAAGATGGAATTGTCCTTGGGCCCTCCCACCCACCCTTATGTTGTATAAACAGGACATGCACACTTTAACGAACCCATCATTTCAGCGACAGGGTCTGCCACACGACTGTGACTGAAATGACTGGTTGGTTTGGGCCCCCACCAAAAAAGAAGCAATCAATCTCTCCTTGCACAAACTGGCTCTACAGAGGCAGGATGTCCACCTCCTCCTCATCGTCCGATTCCTCACCCCTTTCACTGTGTACATCCCCCTCCTCACAGATTATTAATTCGTCCCCACTGGAATCCACCATCTCAGGTCCCTGTGTACTTTCTGGAGGCAATTGCTGGTGAATGTCTCCACGGAGGAATTGATTATAATTCATTTTGATGAACATCATCTTCTCCACATTTTCTGGAAGTAACCTCGTACGCCGATTGCTGACAAGGTGAGCGGCTGCACTAAACACTCTTTCGGAGTACACACTAGAGGGGGGGGGCAACTTAGGTAAAATAAAGCCAGTTTGTGCAAGGGCCTCCAAATTGCCTCTTTTTCCTGCCAGTATACGTACGGACTGTCTGACGTGCCTACTTGGATGCGGTCACTCATATAATCCTCCACCATTCTTTCAATGGTGACAGAATCATATGCAGTGACAGTAGACGACATGTCAGTAATCGTTGGCAGGTCCTTCAGTCCGGACCAGATGTCAGCACTCGCTCCAGACTGCCCTGCATCACCGCCAGCGGGTGGGCTCGGAATTCTTAGCCTTTTCCTCGCAGCCCCAGTTGCGGGAGAATGTGAAGGAGGAGCTGTTGACGGGTCACTTTCCGCTTGATTTGACAATTTTCTCACCAGCAGGTCTTTGAACCTTTGCAGACTTGTGTCTACCGGAAAGAGAGATACAACGTAGGTTTTAAATCTAGGATCGAGCACGGTGGCCAAAATGTAGTGCTCTGATTTCAACAGATTGACCACCCGTGAATCCTGGTTAAGCGAATTAAGGGCTCCATCCACAAGTCCCACATGCCTAGCGGAATCGCTCTGTTTTAGCTCCTCCTTCGATGTCTCCAGCTTCTTCTGCAAAAGCCTGATGAGGGGAATGACCTGACTCAGGCTGGCAGTGTCTGAACTGACTTCACGTGTGGCAAGTTCAAAGGGTTGCAGAACCTTGCACAACGTTGAAATCATTCTCCACTGCGCTTGAGTCAGGTGCATTCCCCCTCCTTTGCCTATATCGTAGGCAGATGTATAGGCTTGAATGGCCTTTTGCTGCTCCTCCATCCTCTGAAGCATATAGAGGGTTGAATTCCACCTCGTTACCACTTCTTGCTTCAGATGATGGCAGGGCAGGTTCAGGACTGTTTGCTGGTGCTCCAGTCTTCGGCACACGGTGGCTGAATGCCGAAAGTGGCCCGCAATTCTTCGGGCCACCGACAGCATCTCTTGCACGCCCCTGTCATTTTTTAAATAATTCTGCACCACCAAATTCAATGTATGTGGAAAACATGGGATGTGCTGGAATTTGCCCAGATGTAATGCACGCACAATATTGGTGGCGTTGTCCGATGTCACAAATCCCCAGGAGAGTCCAATTGGGTAAGCCATTCTGCGATGATGTTCCTCAGTTTCCGTAAGAGGTTGTCAGCTGTGTGCCCCTTCTGGAAAGCGGTGATACAAAGCGTAGCCTGCCTAGGAACGAGTTGGCATTTGTGAGATGCTGCTACTGGTGCCGCCGCTGCTGTTCTTGCTGCGGGAGGCAATACATCTACCCAGTGCGCTTTCACAGTCATATAGTCCTGAGTCTGCCCTGCTCCACTTGTCCACATGTCTGTGGTTAAGTGGACATTGGGTACAACTGCATTTTTTAGGACACTGGTGACTCTTTTTCTGACGTCTGTGTACATTCTCGGTATCGCCTGCCTAGAGAAATGGAACCTAGATGGTATTTGGTACCGGGAACACAGTACCGCAAGCTATTCTCTAGTTTCCTGTGAATTAACGGTGGATACCGGAAACACGTTTAACACCGCCCAGGCTGCCAAGGCCTGAGTTATCCGCTTTGCAGCAGGATGACTGCTGTGATATTTCATCTTCCTCGCAAAGGACTGTTGGACAGTCAATTGCTTACTGGAAGTAGTTCAAGTGGTCTTCCGACTTCCCCTCTGGGATGACGATCGACTCCCAGCAGCAACAACAGCAGCGCCAGCAGCAGTAGGCGTTACACTCAAGGATGCATCAGAGGAATCCCAGGCAGGAGAGGACTCGTCAGACTTGACAGTGACATGGCCTGCAGGACCATTGGCTTTCCTGTCTAAGGAGGAAATTGACACTGAGGGAGTTGGTGGTGTGGTTTGCGCGAGCTTGGTTATAAGAGGAAGAGATTTAGTGGTCAGTGGACTGCTTCCGCTGTCATCCAAAGTTTTTGAGCTTGTCACTGACTTCTGATGAATGCGGTCCAGGTGACGTATAAGGGAGGATGTTCCTAGGTGGTTAATGTCCTTACCCCTACTTATTACAGCTTGACAAAGGCAACACACGGCTTGACACCAGTTGTCCGCATTTCTGTTGAAATAATTCCACACCGAAGAGGTGATTTTTTTTGTATTTTGACCAGGCATGTCAATGGCCATATTCGTCCCACGGACAACAGGTGTCTCCCCGGGTACCTGACTTAAACAAACCACCTCACCATCAGAATCCTCCTTGTCAATTTCGTCCCCAGCGCCAGCAGCACCCATATCCTCATCCTGGTGTACTTCAACAGTGACATCTTCAATTTGACTATCAGGAACTGGACTGCGGGTGCTCCTTCCAGCACTTGCAGGGGGCGTGCAAATGGTGGAAGGCGCAAGCTCTTCCCGTCCAGTGTTGGGAAGGTCAGGCATCGCAACCGACACAATTGGACTCTCCTTGGGGATTTGTGATTTAGAAGAACGCACAGTTCTTTGCTGTGCTTTTGCCATCTTAACTCTTTTAAGTTTTCTAGCAGGAGGATAAGTGCTTCCATCCTCAGGTGAAGCTGAACCACTAGCCTTGAACATAGGCCAGGGCCTCAGCCGTTCCTTGCCACTCCGTGTCGTAAATGGCACATTGGCAAGTTTACGCTTCTCCTCAGACGATTTTGATCTAGATTTTTGGGTCATTTTACTGAGCTTTATTTTTTTGGATTTTACATGCTCTCTACTATGACATTGGGCATCGGCCTTGGCAGACGACGTTGATGGCATTTCATCGTCTCAGCCATGACTAGTGGCAGCAGCTTCAGCACGAGGTGGAAGTGGATCTTGATCTTTCCCTATTTTACCCTCCACATTTTTGTTCTCCATTTTTTTAATGTGTGGAATTATATGCCAGTAATATATCAATAGCAATGACCTACTACTATATATACTGCGCACAACTGAAATGCACCACAGGTATGGATGGATAGTATACTTGACGACACAGAGGTAGGTAGAGCAGTGGCCTACTGTACCGTACTGCTATATAGTATATACTGGTGGTCAGCAAACTGTGCAAAACTGAAATGCACCACAGGCATGGATGGATAGTATACTTGATGACACAGAGGTAGGTAGAGCAGTGGCCTACTGTACCGTACTGCTATATATTATATACTGGTGGACAGCAAACTGTGCAAAACTGAAATGCACCACAGGTATGGATGGATAGTATACTTGACGACACAGAGGTAGGTAGAGCAGTGGCCTACTGTACCGTACTGCTATATAGTATATACTGGTGGTCAGCAAACTGTGCAAAACTGAAATGCACCACAGGTATGGATGGATAGTATACTTGACGACACAGAGGTAGGTAGAGCAGTGGCCTACTGTACCGTACTGCTATATATTATATACTAGTGGATAGCAAACTGTGCAAAACTGAAATGCACCACAGGTATGGATGGATAGTATACTTGACGACACAGAGGTAGGTAGAGCAGTGGCCTACTGTACCGTACTGCTATATAGTATATACTGGTGGTCAGCAAACTGTGCAAAACTGAAATGCACCACAGGTATGGATGGATAGTATACTTGACGACACAGAGGTAGGTAGAGCAGTGGTCTACTGTACCGTACTGCTATATAGTATATACTATTGGTCAGCAAACTGTGCAAAACTGAAATGCACCACAGGTATGGATGGATAGTATACTTGACGACACAGAGGTAGGTAGAGCAGTGGCCTACTGTACCGTACTGCTATATAGTATATACTGGTGGTCAGCAAACTGTGCAAAACTGAAATGCACCACAGGTATGGATGGATAGTATACTTGACGACACAGAGGTAGGTAGAGCAGTGGCCTACTGTACCGTACTGCTATATAGTATATACTGGTGGACAGCAAACTGTGCAAAACTGAAATGCACCACAGGTATGGATGGATAGTATACTTGACGACACAGAGGTAGGTAGAGCAGTGGCCTACTGTACCGTACTGCTATATAGTATATACTGGTGGACAGCAAACTGTGCAAAACTGAAATGCACCACAGGTATGGATGGATAGTATACTTGACGACACAGAGGTAGGTAGAGCAGTGGCCTACTGTACCGTACTGCTATATAGTATATACTGGTGGTCAGCAAACTGTGCAAAACTGAAATGCACCACAGGTATGGATGGATAGTATACTTGACGACACAGAGGTAGGTAGAGCAGTGGCCTACTGTACCGTACTGCTATATAGTATATACTGGTGGACAGCAAACTGTGCAAAACTGAAATGCACCACAGGTATGGATGAATAGTATACTTGACGACACAGAGGTAGGTAGAGCAGTGGCCTTCTGTACCGTACTGCTATATAGTATATACTGGTGGTCAGCAAACTGTGCAAAACTGAAATGCACCACAGGTATGTATGGATAGTATACTTGACGACACAGAGGTAGGTAGAGCAGTGGTCTTCTGTACCGTACTGCTATATAGTATATACTGGTGGTCAGCAAACTGTGCAAAACTGAAATGCACCACAGGTATGGATGGATAGTATACTTGACGACACAGAGGTAGGTAGAGCAGTGGACTACTGTACCGTACTGCTATATATATAGTTATACTGGTGGTCAGCAAAATTCTGCACTGTCCTCCTACTATATACTACAATGAAGCACAGATATGGAGCGTTTTTCAGGCAGAGAACGTATAATGCTGGTGGTCACTGGTCACTGGTCAGCAAAACTCTGCACTGTCCTCCTACTATATAATACTGCTGGTCCCCAGTCCCTACAATAAAGCAATTAGCACACTGAGCACAGATATTTGCAGCACACTGAGCACAGTCAGATATGGAGCGTTTTTCAGGCAGAGAACGTAGATATTTGCACTTGCAGCACACTGAGCACAGATATTTGCAGCACACTGAGCACAGATATTTGCAGCACAATTTGCAGCCCACTGAACATAGAAACTGAGAGGACGCCAGCCACGTCCTCTCACGATCATCTCCAATGCACGAGTGAAAAATGGCGGCGACGCGCGGCTCCTTATATAGAATACGAATCTCGCGAGAATCCGACCACGGGATGATGACGTTCGGGCGCGCTCGGGTTAACCGAGCAAGGCGGGAGGATCCGAGTTGCTCGGACCCTTGAAAAAAAAGGTGAAGTTCGGGCGGCGCTCATCACTAGTTAATACCGAAGTGTTGTCATAAAGAAGTTTTGAAGTCAACTAACCAGATATGTCAGCATCCATATACAAATGGACTGGGATACTCAGAAAATCATTTGCTGGAAAGACTCAGTAGGGATTTCTGTCAGATAAAACATTAAAGAGATGCATGATGAAATCCTAGCAAAAGTACTGCTTATCTTCCCTAGAATTTTTGCCATACATTTGAGATTGAATAGTTTAAACTGATGCAATCTATACTATGTCACAATAGACTGTACAAAATGAAACATGTGCCAGATGTAGAAAACACAATAGCAAAAACATTGCTTACGAGTGCTAAGGGCTGTTTTTATTCATGAAAGTTAATGCAGCTGCCAAAAGATTTATTGCTTCAGAGCATGCTTAGGTAATGGAAAATTAAATTGCACCATAGACAGTTATATAGTCCTGATGTGGTGCACCTTACAGTAAGAGGCTGGGCGCTGTGGTGGTGGACTGTAGTTCAGGAGAACCCGGCATTCACTAAAAAGCAAGGCCATGTTAGGGTTACTGTTAGGGTAATGGTGGTTAATGACAAAGAGGTCACGGAGTGTGTTAGCCATAACGCAGGTTTTTTTTAATCTTAATATACTAATAAGAACCAATGATACTATTATAGCAGACTGACAATGAATTAAAAGAAAAAAAATTTAAGGACCAGGTTTTCATTTGCCAAAAAGTGTCTTAATGTGAAGGTGTATCAATAAGGTCCTCACACACAGAAACGTGCACATACCTATATACACATGCAAGGGACAACTCAATTACAACAAAGAAACCTTGGTCTGGTTACCATGGGCCTCTGGACATTAAGATCTACTATGTGCCATGGCACATTTGAAACACAATCAGGGCCAGATCAAAGGTCAAATGTGCCTGGGGCTGAAAATGTTCGAGGACCTATTATGAGAAGCAGAGGAGCTGTGACCAGTGATGTGTGGATGTGGGCAGTGCCATGTGAGCGAGAGTGTGTACACCCCCGACACTCTCAGCCCCACTGTCTCCCTAAATATGTACTAGTATAAAAATTGGAATATTTTGTGCGGAAAATCTAAAAACTATTTAAATACTTATGATGTTTTGCCAACAGTGCACCCAGCTAGTGGTGGATCATCATCATGCTATCATGACAGTGGGCCTATTTTTATGGGGAGGCCTGGAGCTGGAGATCCATCCACCTCATTGTTAATCAGGCCCTAAGCACAGTACATGTATTTTTAAAAATAGAATGGAGATTTGGCGGCTATAGGCAATGGATTGCAGAAATTATTGAGGCCAAGTAGAATTTAGCAACAGATCCAAAACAAAAAAAAATATAATATTATTTACTTAACCTTCGCACCGTGCTGAACTATTATTATTTTTAGGAATAAAATCCTCTTACATTCCTCTTGCATTCTTACTTATGGAATAAAATGAACATTAAATGCGCTGGAACATAATCCAGCTCTGAGTTTTTTGCACAGGTGTTAAAAAAATACATGTGCATTATTCAATGATCCAAAAAAGTCTAATATTCCATCCACTTTGTTTCTCTCTGTTTGGCATTTACCCACACAGGGCCGGATTAACAATGGGGCGGGTGGAGCTGCAGCTCCAGGCCCGCCCATGAAAATAGGCCCACAGGACTCCCTGCTGAGGGGGCATATTGTTTAAAGAGGAGAGCCTCTTTTGCAATGAGAGTGACCTAGAGTGTGTATATGCCATGATGGGGGAAGTTTGTGAAAGCTAAGTGCACCCATTACTTTGTTATCCTGAGATGGCTTTTACCTTTGTTGAGAAAAAAAAGATCTGATAAATTGTGTATTTTTGACATCCCTGTATAACTCTAAGGGGAAGGAGATATCCAATAGAAATGGGGTTTCAGCCAGTAGCAAGCCTTTTCACAGATAGCAACAAAAAACTAGGCATATGAGAGATGTATCAAACCACGGAGAGAGATAAAGTACCTGCTAATCACCTCCTAATTGTCATGTTACAGGCTGTGTTTGAAAAATGACAGGAGTTGATTTGTTATTAGTTTATCTCTCCAAGATTTGATACATCCAGAGGCAGAACTCTGGGAGGCAACGGAGTCATCTGCCGCCGGGCTCCTGATCTGAAGGGGGCACCTCTCCTCCCATTCTGTGACACCATTGAATTAAGTTAATTAATAGCTGCCGCTGTCTTTTCAGTGGCCGACTTCCTCACTGGTCCCTGCACCTTACAAATCACACCCTCTTTATTATACACATTTTACAAGTGTCACACCAAGGATTAGAAACCACAACCTATTACACTGGAAGCCGACACCTTACTGATGAAGCTGTTTGCTCCTGTATAGGACATATGAGAATTTTAACTATATGAAGATATTTCTCTGACAATTACACGTAACTTCATATAACTCCATCAGTAAAGTGTCTGCTGTTAGTGTAACAGGTCATGGGTTCTAATCCTGAGTATGACTGCTAAGAAATGTGTGATTTAAAATAAAAGACAATTAAATGTATAAATAAATAATTTTTTTTCAGAACAACACACACACACACACACACACACACACATTTATCTTGATATAGGAAATAGGGGGGCACCAATATTTATCTTGCCTCCGGGCAACTGGGACGAACTTACGCTACTGGATACATCTCCCGCAGCATCTTACTTGAGCAGCGGGCTTTGAATAGAATAGCATCAAACCAATTCCAAAGATGTTGGCAGGCTGAACATTCTGACAAATTACACTACAGTAAACAATAATATATTTGGGATCTGATGAAGAGTTGAATGTACACATGTCTTCATTTGTGCATCTTGCTCAGGAAGTGATGGTACACATGTGGCCAACCCATTTTGCACTGCCCATACCTCAGCGCAGTATAACAGGGGTAGAAAGAGGGATCCTCACACAAGCAAAGTTAAGTTAGAACATGTTCATGCAAGCGCGGGCCATGCAGGTCAGCATGTAAGAGCAGGAGGAACATCTTTTGCACCTGCTACACGCTGACACATACTCACCTACTCACCCGGAGGACTAGGTAACTATCCCACATCCCGCCCATCTAGTGAAGTGTGTGGGATGGGGGAGTTAGCCTATGACACAATTCTTCAGAACTCCTGAGATGATTAGTGCAAGTTGAAAGAAATATATTGAATCATATAGTCGATGAAAATAAAAGTGCATTGGGTTAAAACAAAACATATTGGAACCCTTGTATTAAATAATAAGAGCAGATGTGAGGGTGGGGTGTGGAAGGCCTTGTACTGTTTACTTCAAACTCAACCAAGATTCTAGGTATCAGATCAAGGAATATTCAGCAGTGAGACTATTCTTGGATAATTTTTGTAAGATCGGTTGATCCAGGGCAGGGGTATTTGATGTGGAACTACACATCCCAGCATGCCAAGTTTTAGCATTTCCTAATAGCAAAACTGCCAGCAGCTGGTGAGCCTCACGTTGAATACCCCCTAGATTCTAGGGGGTTCAAGATACTGTATACCAGTGTTCACTGCAATGTCAAAGCCATTTCCAGTCACCGTCCATGAACTCGAACTTGTAGTGTACTTCTGCATATTGACAACACACTGGCCCACGTGTACAGGAAAGTGGTGGATGTTCTGGCCCATAATCGCATCCAGGAGCTTGGTCATCCACTGTACAGTCCAGACCTGGCACCCTGTGACTTTGTGTTACCACAAATCAAGTAAAACACACCCTACCTTCCCATCTGGTCCTCAAATTAAAACCACAACACTATATGTCATAAGGTTTCAATGTTCTGGCTCCTGTGTGACTCATGTCATGATAAACTATGACCTCTTGAAGTTTAGATGGGTGCAGGAAAATCTGCAATGTTGATATATCATAGTTCTTGTCACGATCCGGGTATCTGGACGCCATTACTTACCCTTCAGATGCCTCCTAAGGCGGGCTCAGCGTGCCAGGACCAGATTCCGCTGTTCCTGAGTTTCCACATGCAGAGTGTCAGAGTGGTGTTTTCATCAGCCGCGGCCTCCGCTGTGCCCGCGTGGTTAAATGTGCATCTATCAGCCTGGCGTCTCCCGTCTCCGGTGGCCGGCGCCGCCATTACTGTTTCCCAGACCACATGGATTACAAACCGAACTTCCCTCCAAGTGTCTGCATGGGCGCAGCCATCTTGGATTCTGTCATCTGATCATTTCCACCAATCTGCTGTTTGTATTGTTGATTTGCATAATTGCCTAGCCAACCCCTTCCTTGCTGCAGGTATAAGTAAGCTGTGCCTGAGCAAGGAAGACGTCAGTGCTTTGGTTGTCAAACCTAGTTCCTGTTTGTCTCTCTTCTATGATTGTCTTCCAGGTTCCAGCTCCTGTCTCAAGACTTCCACCATAGAGACCCGCACCAGCATTCCACCTGCGGTGTAGCCTGACTCTCCAATCCATTGTGGATTCATCTGTTTCCAGCTACAACACTACCTGCTTCCAGCCTCAGCTTCCAGCAGAATACAGCTTCCCTTAAAGGGCCGGTGTCCTTTCTACACTTTACCACTCTCCACCGGAATTATTATTTCTCCGCTCTCAAATTCTACATTTCAGTTCACATTTCATCGCTCCCAAAGTTCATTTATTATTTAACTGGTTCCAGCCAGTATCCACTCCGTGCTAACAACAGTCTGGTTCCAGCCAGTATCCACAGCAGCTGTTTTACCTTCAGCAACCCAGCTCTTCCTGGAACACCAGCTGGTACAATCCTGGGTTATCTCCATTACTACAGCCGGGCCTGGTAAGGACTTTCCATCTAGAAGATCATAAGAACTATCTCACACTACCAGTGCCCTGTGGCTCCTGCCATGCTGTAGTACTCAGGAACTGTATTTATTCTTTGCTGACTTTTACGTTTTCTTTTATTGCTGCTGTGATGCGGAGTTGTCATAATAAACATCATTGACTTTTATCTAAGTTGTCGTGGTCACGCCTTCGGGCAGTTATTATTCATGTTACTTACATGTCCAGGGGTCTGATACAACCTCCCAGGTTCCGGTACATCTCAGCCCCTACAACTGAGGCTGCCTCCCGTCAGCTCAGGCCCTCAGTTGTGACAGTAAGCACTGACCTAATGAATCCAGCCGGAGACCAGGATCAAGCGGCCAGGCCGATGCAAGAACTGGCAGCCCGACTAGAACATCAGGAGGCTGCACAGGGCCACATCATCCGCTGTCTCCAGGATCTCTCTACTCGGCTGGATGGGATTCAGACCACTCTCCGTGGATCAGGCGCGTCTGGTGCGTCAACCACAGTGACTCCAGCTATAACCCCACCCACCTTACCCATTCCTGCTCCACGTCTTCATCTTCCAACGCCAGCAAAATTTGACGGATCTCCAAGATTCTGCAGGGGATTTCTCAACCAGTGTGAGATTCAGTTTGAGCTACAACCTGGCAATTTCCCCAGTGACCGTACAAAAATTGCCTACATTATTTCTCTTCTCAGTGGCTCAGCCCTCGATTGGGCATCACCGTTATGGGAGAGGTCCGACACCCTGCTATCTTCTTACACTGCATTCGTGTCAACATTCAGGCGCATCTTCGACGAGCCAGGCCGGGTAACTTCAGCTTCGTCTGAGATTCTCCGTTTACGCCAGGGATCACGTACTGTAGGACAATATCTTATACAGTTCCAGATCCTGGCATCCGAACTGGCATGGAACGACGAGGCCCTGTATGCTGCATTCTGGCATGGTTTATCCGAGCGTATTAAAGATGAGTTAGCTACCAGAGACTTACCCTCCAAGTTAGATGAGTTAATCTCACTTTGTACGAAAGTTGACTTACGTTTCAGAGAGAGAGCAACTGAGCGTGGAAGATCATCTGCTCCAAAATCTTCTGCTCCCCCTCCTCGCCAACTGTCACCAACTAAAGATGAACCCATGCAAATTGGCCGTTCCCGTTTAACTCCTGCTGAGCGCCGAAGACGTCTCTCCGAGTTTCTCTGTTTGTACTGTGCAGCTCCGTCTCACACCATTAATGCCTGTCCCAAACGTCCGGGAAACTCCAAATCCTAGCTCGCCAAGGAGAGGGCCGGCTAGGAGTAATGATCTCCTCTCCATCTCCTCAAGATTGTAACCTCCCAGTCTCGCTTCAAGTTGCTCAACGTTATCAGAACGTCATTGCCCTCCTGGATTCCGGAGCAGCTGGGAACTTTATTACCGAAGCCTATGTTAAACGGTGGTCCCTACCCACCGAGAGACTTCCTTCGTCCTTTTCCTTAACTGCTGTGGATGGCAGTAAAATTTTTGATACAGTTATTTCTCTAAGGACTCTACCAGTTCGTCTGAGAGTGGGAGTTCTTCATTCCGAACTTATTTCACTTTTAGTGATTCCAAGAGCCACACATCCTGTGGTCCTGGGCCTTCCATGGCTCCGTCTTCACAATCCTACAATTGATTGGACGACTACGCAAATCCTGGCATGGGGTTCCTCCTGTACTAAGACATGTTTGTTTAAAGTGTTGCCTGTCTGTTCCTCCTCCCCCAGGTCGTCTGATGTTCCACCTCCTCCATATCAAGATTTCACGGATGTGTTCAGTAAAGCTTCTGCTGATATCCTTCCCCCTCATAGAGAATGGGACTGCCCGATTGATCTCGTTCCAGGGAAGGTTCCACCTCGAGGCCGAACTTATCCGTTGTCTCTCCCCGAGACGCATTCTATGGAGGAATACATAAAAGAGAACCTAGCAAAGGGGTTCATTCGACCTTCTTCTTCTCCAGCCGGCGCAGGCTTCTTTTTTGTAAAGAAGAAAGATGGTGGTCTGCGGCCGTGCATCGACTACAGAGGTTTGAACGACATTACCATCAAGAACCGCTATCCTTTACCCCTGATTACTGAGCTCTTTGACAGAGTTAGCGGAGCTACCATCTTTACAAAGCTGGACCTGAGAGGTGCATACAATCTCATCCGGATCCGTGAGGGTGACGAGTGGAAGACCGCATTTAACACCCGTGACGGACATTATGAGTACCTCGTCATGCCCTTCGGATTGAGCAATGCTCCAGCTGTCTTCCAGCATTTCGTCAATGAGATCTTCAGAGACATTCTATACCGTCATGTCGTGGTCTATCTAGATGATATCCTCATTTTTGCCAACAATTTAGAGGAACATCGTTTCTGGGTAAAGGAGGTTCTGTCCCGTCTCCGTGTCAATCATCTCTACTGCAAATTAGAGAAATGCGTCTTTGAAGTCAAGTCCATTCCGTTTCTAGGGTACATTGTGTCCGGTTCCGGACTAGAGATGGATCCTGAGAAACTACAAGCAATCCAGAATTGGCCAGTACCCTTAACCCTCAAAGGGGTCCAGAGGTTCTTAGGGTTCGCCAATTATTACCGAAAGTTTATACGAGACTTTTCCACCATTGTGGCGCCTATTACTGCTTTCACCAAGAAGGGTACTAACCCGTCCAAGTGGTCTGAAGAAGCCATGCAAGCTTTTCATCTTTTAAAACAGAGGTTCATCTCTGCACCTGTCCTGAAACAGCCTGACGTCGACTCTCCTTTCATCTTAGAGGTGGATGCCTCCTCCGTTGGAGTAGGAGCGGTGTTATCTCAGAGGGCTAAAGATGGTCATTTACATCCTTGCAGTTTCTTCTCACGGAAGTTCTCCCCAGCGGAGCGCAACTATGCCATTGGCGACCAGGAGTTGCTAGCCATCAAGCTCGCTCTAGAGGAGTGGAGATATCTGTTGGAGGGAGCTTCTCATTCAATCACCATCCTTACAGACCACAAGAACCTTCTATATCTAAAAGGCGCACAATGTCTCAACCCTCGTCAGGCCAGATGGGCACTTTTCTTTTCCAGGTTCGACTTTAAACTCCAGTTCTGTCCGGGCTCTCAGAATCGCAAGGCCGATGCCCTTTCCCGCTCATGGGAGCAAGAAAATGAGTCAGAGTCTTCAGACAAGCATCCTATTATAAATCCGTTGGCATTCTCCACGGTAGGGATGGACTCTACGCCCCCATCAGGGAAAAGTTTTGTGAAGCCGACACTAAGGAAGAAGCTCATGCATTGGGCCCATGCTTCCCGTTTTGCCGGACATACAGGTATCCAAAAAACCCTGGAGTTTATCTCTAGGTCCTATTGGTGGCCAACTCTGAAAAAGGACGTTTTGGAGTTTATTGCATCTTGCCCAAAGTGTGCTCAACATAAAGTATCCCGCCAGTCGCCTGCGGGGCAACTGGTTCCACTATCTGTTCCCCGTCGACCATGGACCCATTTGTCGATGGATTTTATTACAGATTTGCCCATGTGCAACAAGTTCAATACCATCTGGGTGGTAGTTGACCGGTTCACCAAGATGGCACACTTCATTCCTCTCACCGGTCTTCCGTCAGCTTCCAAGTTGGCTCAAGTATTCATACAAGAGATCTTCCGACTCCACGGTCTTCCAGAAGAAATTATCTCAGATCGAGGAGTTCAATTCACAGCCAAATTCTGGCGAAGTTTATGTCAAGTCCTCCAAGTCAAGTTAAAGTTTTCCACGGCTTACCATCCTCAGACCAATGGTCAAACTGAGAGGGTGAATCAGGACTTGGAGGCCTTCCTCCGCATCTATGTGTCCTCCTCTCAAGATGACTGGGTTCAATTACTTCCCTGGGCCGAGTTCTGTCATAACAACCAGTATCATTCTTCATCTTCTTCAACACCATTCTTCACCAACTTTGGATTCCACCCTAAAGTCCCTGAGTTCCAACCGCTTCCAGCAACTTCTGTTCCCGCAGTGGATATCACCTTGCATCAGTTTGCCAATATCTGGAAGAGCGTACGATCAGCTCTGCTCAAGGCATCGTTCAGGTACAAGAAGTTTGCGGATAAGAAGCGTCGAGCAGTTCCTGCTCTCAAGGTGGGTGATCGGGTATGGTTATCCACGAAGAATTTGAGGTTAAGAGTTCCCAGTATGAAGTTTGCACCTCGCTACATCGGTCCTTTTAAAATTGATCAAGTCATTAATCCTGTTGCTTACAGACTCCAGTTACCTCCCTTCTTAAAAATACCCAGGACATTCCATGTTTCCCTGTTGAAACCGCTAATCTTGAATCGGTTTCATTCCTCACTTCCACCAACTCCGAAAGTCCAAACTCAACGAGGCGTTGAGTATGAAGTGGCCAAGATCCTGGACTCACGTCACCGTTACGGTCAACTTCAGTATCTCATTGACTGGAAGGGCTATGGTCCTGAAGAACGCTCTTGGACCAATGCCTCTGACGTCCATGCTCCTGCCTTGGTCCGAAATTTCCACGCAAAGTTTCCTTTAAAGCCTAAGAAGTGTCCTGGGGCCACTCCTAAAGGGGGGGGTGCTGTCACGATCCGGGTATCTGGACGCCATTACTTACCCTTCAGATGCCTCCTAAGGCGGGCTCAGCGTGCCAGGACCAGATTCCGCTGTTCCTGAGTTTCCACATGCAGAGTGTCAGAGTGGTGTTTTCATCAGCCGCGGCCTCCGCTGTGCCCGCGTGGTTAAATGTGCATCTATCAGCCTGGCGTCTCCTGTCTCCGGTGGCCGGCGCCGCCATTACTGTTTCCCAGACCACATGGATTACAAACCGAACTTCCCTCCAAGTGTCTGCATGGGCGCAGCCATCTTGGATTCTGTCATCTGATCATTTCCACCAATCTGCTGTTTGTATTGTTGATTTGCATAATTGCCTAGCCAACCCCTTCCTTGCTGCAGGTATAAGTAAGCTGTGCCTGAGCAAGGAAGACGTCAGTGCTTTGGTTGTCAAACCTAGTTCCTGTTTGTCTCTCTTCTATGATTGTCTTCCAGGTTCCAGCTCCTGTCTCAAGACTTCCACCATAGAGACCCGCACCAGCATTCCACCTGCGGTGTAGCCTGACTCTCCAATCCATTGTGGATTCATCTGTTTCCAGCTACAACACTACCTGCTTCCAGCCTCAGCTTCCAGCAGAATACAGCTTCCCTTAAAGGGCCGGTGTCCTTTCTACACTTTACCACTCTCCACCGGAATTATTATTTCTCCGCTCTCAAATTCTACATTTCAGTTCACATTTCATCGCTCCCAAAGTTCATTTATTATTTAACTGGTTCCAGCCAGTATCCACTCCGTGCTAACAACAGTCTGGTTCCAGCCAGTATCCACAGCAGCTGTTTTACCTTCAGCAACCCAGCTCTTCCTGGAACACCAGCTGGTACAATCCTGGGTTATCTCCATTACTACAGCCGGGCCTGGTAAGGACTTTCCATCTAGAAGATCATAAGAACTATCTCACACTACCAGTGCCCTGTGGCTCCTGCCATGCTGTAGTACTCAGGAACTGTATTTATTCTTTGCTGACTTTTACGTTTTCTTTTATTGCTGCTGTGATGCGGAGTTGTCATAATAAACATCATTGACTTTTATCTAAGTTGTCGTGGTCACGCCTTCGGGCAGTTATTATTCATGTTACTTACATGTCCAGGGGTCTGATACAACCTCCCAGGTTCCGGTACATCTCAGCCCCTACAACTGAGGCTGCCTCCCGTCAGCTCAGGCCCTCAGTTGTGACAGTTCTCTTGGAGGACTGCTCACCCCAGGTATAGAATATGTGCCTAGTCATATCATCATCCATATTACCCACATATCTGTACGGATCAATAATCATCTCACTGGGAGGGGCCAGCCAATCGGATTAACCGTCTTCTCAGTATCTAGAATCGGGATCAAAAGCCATTTACACTCAATAATACGATAGTTTAGGTCAATGGTTGGCAGCTTGGTAACCAGGAAGAAGACCAAATAAGGGAAGGCTGAATGTTATGGGGTCTGGCAACATTGAGATTTGGTGAACATTTTAACGAATCAATGAATATGGGGTCCCACAGTGCATGCAGAAGCCTACGGTATCTGTACCACACTTTGCAGGTTCAACAGGAACTGTATCATCACTTACTGTAGGGCGGGATGCATCAAAGCATCTGTTGTGGTCAAACTTCCAAATTGCCATTTTCAGAGGTTAGCCACTTACCGCATATGCACTAAGCTCCGGAATGCAATGCGAGCACGGACCCGATGGGTAACGCCATCTTTACATGGCATTAAATTGAATTCCTCATGTGACTTTCCTTCTCTTACTTACACTATCTCACACTCCATACTCCCTGTGACGGCTCCTAACCCATGGTTTCCCATACTTGTCCTATATTGTCTTGAACTGTAAGTGCTGTTTTACTCATTTGTTTATATACTCTGTAATGGGCGCTGCGGTTCACCTGTAGTGCCATATAAATAAAGGATAATAATCTTACGGGTTTGTATTCGCATTTCCTCCTGAAAGTGATCCGGATTGCACCCCCAGTGTCACGTGTGTCATATAACGCATGTGCATACGGACTCCAGGCTTATGTATCATCCATCATGACTTTTATTGCTTTTTGGTTTTGTACTTCATATGTATGGTTATATGCCTTCTGTAACAGCATTTACTGCAGACTATTACAGGGTTTATGTTTTCACACTGTTAATAAATTGTTATATTTATCTGAATGATTCCTAGTCCGTACACATTTATTTATAGTATATAATACACCTGTGAGCCGGGGAAACCACCGCCATACAACTCCTTTATGTCTCAGTTACTGTACACGCACTAACAATCATTATTACATGAAACATGCGGGTGTTGAAGTATTTTAGTTACATTAATAGAGAAATGCTTCCCTTTTGATGCTGGTGATAGCACAATTTAGCGTTTGCCCTGAACTTTTTGGAAACAGACTTTATAATATTGAAAATATCTTTGAAACCCCACTTTAGATGGCAAATACTGTTTCTGTATAAGATGGTATATAGTCAAAAGCTCGACATGGTCAACACAGATAAGGTAGACACGTTATTTTGTTATTTTAACCCTAATCCCAAACATAACCCTCCCCCAAGCGCCTAACCCTAACGCTCCCCCTGGTGCCTAACTACCCCTTCCGTAGCCTAACCCTAACCCTCTCCTTGTTGCCTGACCCCCCAAAAAAAGATATTGTATGAAAAGCCATGTGTCAACCATATACATGTCGCCATTTTGACTATGTTGACCTACTGACTGTATTTATTATCTTCTATCCAGATACCAAACATTTTAGCTTTTGTAAAAAGGACTAGAGCCCCCTAGTGAGGAGCATCAGTAATGCATACTCTAAGTCTCTGTTACAGTTATTAATCATTGAGTAATAAGTAGGGATGAGCGGGTTCGGTTTCCTGAGAACCGAACCCCCCCAAACATCACATCCCGAGCCCGGATCCGAGTCCGACTCGTGATTTCCCTTCCAAACTCAGAAACCAGAAAGAGACAAAACGTCATCATCCCGCTGTTGGATTCTTATGGGTTTTGGATTCCATATAAGGAGCTGCGCGTCGCCGCCATTTTCACTCCGGAATTGGAGAGTGTAGCGAGAGGATGTGTCTCCTCAGTGTCTGTGCAGGAAAGTGGTGTGGTGTGTGGGTTGGTGACCTGCTCTTATGTGTATATCCAGTGCTGTCTTGTACTGCATCAGTCCAGTCACAGTGGTAATGTCCTGTGCTGCCATAAGACCAGTGGTGGTGTCCTGTGCTGCCATATGTCCAGTGTGCTGCTGTATAAGTCCAGTGCAGTGGTGCTGTGTTGTGTCGCATCAGTCCAGTTGTGGTGTCCTGTGCTGCCATAAGTCCAGTGGTGGTGTACTGTGCTGCCATAAGTCCAGTGGTGCTGCCATATAAGTCCAGGGGTACTGCCGTATAAGTGCAGGGGTACTGCCGTATAAGTCCAGTCCAGTGGTGCAGCTGTATAAATCCAGGGTTATTGCCATATACAGTAAGTCCAGGGGTACTACCATATAAGTCCAGTCCAGTGGTGCAGCTGTATAAGTCCTGGGGTACTGCCATATAAGTCCAGTGATACTGTCGTATAAGTCCAGTGGTACTGCCGTATAAGTCCAGGAGTGCTGCTTTATAAGTCCAGTGCTGTGTTGTGCTGCATCAGTCCAGTGGTGGCATCCTGTGCTGCCATAAGTTCAGTGGTGGTGTCCTGTGCTTTCATAAGTCCAGTGGTGCTGCCATATAAGTACAGGGGTACTGCCATATAAGGCGTACTGCCGTATAAGTCCAGTACTGCCGTATAAGTCCAGTCCAGTGAAGACGACATCATATGGTCAGACCCAGACCTTGGCGCAAATCTCGTCCTCTGGACCAGGAAGACGACATCATATGGTCAGACCCAGACCTTGGCGCAAATCTCGTCCTCTGGACCAGGTATATAGATGATGTCTTTTTCATCTGGAAAGGGGACGAACAATCACTTAAGAGCTTTCTATCACATCTCAACAACAATGACCGCAATCTGCAATTCACCTCACATTACAGTCAAGAAAAGGTGGAATTTCTAGATCTCAATATCTTTGTAAAGGAAGGGACGTTGCACACCAACACATTCAATAAAGCAGTTGATGTAAACAGCTTTATACTAGCCTCAAGTGGACATCATCCTACCTGGCTCAACGGTATCCCTATGGGCCAGTTTAAAAGACTTAGACGCAACTGCTCTAGGCTAAATGATTACGACACACAGGGACACACCTTGAGTGAAAGATTCAAAGAGAAAAATTATCACCCTGACTTGGTAAAAAGGGCCTTTGACACAGTTCGAGCAAATGATCGCTCAACACTTTTGGACTACAAGGACAAATCTGCACAAGAAAATATGACTGAAGGACCTATATTCATCACACAATATTCTGACCAGGCACATAAAGTCAAGAAGATCCTCAAAAAACACTGGCCAATATTACTACAAGATGACACCTTGGCAGAGATACTACCACAGAATCCTAAGGTAGTATACAAAAAAGCTCCAGACATAAAACAAAAACTTATACATAGCTGCATACCTCCGACAAACACCACACAGACTACCATTGATGGCTCACATAGCAAAGGAGGGTTTTTCCATTGCGGGACATGTGTAGGTTGTAAGGTAACCAATTCCAGGAGTACTACACCAACATATAGCATAATATCTGAGGCGAATACACATGAGTATAAGATAAGGGATAGGTTGACATGCCACAGCAAGGGCATTATATACATCCTCCAATGCTTATGTGTTAAACAATACGTAGGAAGAACAATACGACCACTGAAAGTCAGAATTGGGGAAGACGTGCGCAACATTAGGAAAGGCACAGAAGACCACCCATTATCCCAACATTTCAAAGAGTTTCACAACTCAAACCCTGCTCTACTTAAGTTCACTGGTGTAAAAGAGGTCAAAAAGAACTGGAGAGGAGGTGATTACATCTCCAGAATCAATAAGGAAGAACTGTGCATGATGATTAACTTAGGGACACTGGCCCCCAAAGGGCTCAACATTGACAACGAAATTAGGTCTGTCATATGCAAATGAAGACATATCCCATTTCAAGTCAATTCAACAGCAGCTACATTCACTATTCTATGATATCTTACATCAAAGTAGTGACAGGCATTGGTTAATGCTGTAGAGGGTTAATCATTATTCTCATGCGTTTGAACATAGCCTCAAAATATCCCAAGGTTCATTATTTTGAGTATTAACACCATTCTGCAAGATTGATTCATATAACTGCTATATTGTAACTTTATATATATCCTTTTCACTACGGATATATTTTTCCATTATTTTCCTTTTTTTAATACTGGGCACACTCTAAAGCACTGTGATGATGTCACATCCTCCCATAAACTTCGATTGACAAGCTGTGAGCCAATCACAAAGCCAGATAATACTGGGTACACTCTAAAGCACTGTGATGATGTCACATCCTCCCATAAACTTTGATTGACAAGCTGTGAGCCAATCACAAAGCCAGATAATACTGGGCACACTCTAAAGCACTGTGATGATGTCACATCCTCCCATAAACTTCGATTGACAAGCTGTGAGCCAATCACAAAGCCAGATCAGAGGACCAATGGGAATTGATCCCACCCTATCAGGACACCTTAAATTCCTGCAACCTAAACACACAAATGACTCCCAGAGGAAGACCCTAAACAGGTCGAAACGCGTTGGAGCTACCCACCTATACTACATTGGACTGAGGACGAATATTCACTACAAAGAAAGACAGTACTGCTAATCCTTTCCGCAAAACCATCCGGTCACGTGATCCGGAGTTCCGGAAGCAACCGGTTGCCAGGCGACGGAAGAAGCCCGAGACAGCGGAGAGTGGAAGGCGGAGGGGAAGGGAGAAGGTAAGTCCCTGTAGGAGGAGGAGAGGCGCGGCCAGCCGCTCGGAGAGCTCCGGCCGTGTCCACTTCGCCTCTGTGACAGGCGCACACCCCAGGTCAGCGGCCCCACAGAGCGGGCCTGATTCGGGCGCTCTACTGTGGGACGTGCTGCAGGAGGAATAGCGCCAGTCCAGGGTCCTTATTCTCCACTCTAACCAAAGCATACACTACCGCTGTCAACTGTTCATCACTTCACAAGAGAATCCTTCACTTCAGAGCACAGATTAGCGGGACGCCGCAGTCTGTATAGACTTGTAAACCGTTTGGACTTTAGTACATATTATCATTATTATTTTTTTGTGGCATTTTTCTTTTTCTTTTTTTCTTTTTCTTTTTTTCGACTTTACAAAGATTACAGCATTTGTTCTTTCAATTGAACCTTGCACTTCAGAATTTAAGCTCAAACCAGGAGCGTGCCCCAATCACTGATTGACTTTTAAACCGAATTTATACCTGTTGGGAAAGAAAGTATCTCAGCATCTTAGAATAAACAACCCTAAGTATATTACCTGCTTTTTCATTATTGATTTTAGTTTCACTTTATAACCGTATCATTCACCACTACAAATAGGGTTTGAGCGCTGGTTCCCTGTGGATTTATCCACATCTGTATACTTACCATTTAAGGGGGGGCGGGACACCCCTCATTACCAGCAGCACACCCCGCCTCAGACTAACACCTCAGTGCGCAGAGAACCCATTTCCGTATATCTGCAGTCCAGTGGTGCAGCTGTATAAGTTCAGGGGAACTGCCTTTATAAGTCTAGAGTACTGGCGTATAAGTCCAGGGGTACTGCCATATAAGTCCAGTCCAGTGGTGCAGCCATATAGGTCCAGTGGTACTGTTGTATAAGTCCAGTGGTACTGCCGTATAAGTCCAGTGGTACTGCTGTGTAAGTCATGGGGTACTGCCATATAAGTCCAGTGGTACTGCCGTATAAGTCTAGTGGTACTGCCGTATAAGTCCAGAGGTACTGCCATATAAGTCCACTGGTACTGCCGTATAAGTCCAGTAGTACTGCCGTATAAGTCCAGGAGTGCTGCTGTATAAGTCCAGTGCTGTGTTGTGCTGCATCAGTCCAGTGATGGTGTCCTGTGCTGCCATAAGTCCAGTGGTGCTGCAGTATAAGTCCAGAGTACTGCCATATAAGTCATGGGGTACTGCCATATAAGTGCAGGGGTACTGCCGTATAAGTCCAGTCCAGTGGTGCAGCTGAATAAATCCAGGGTTATTACCATATACAGTAAGTCCAGGGGTACTGCCATATAAGTCCAATCCAGTGGTGCAGCTGTATAAGTCCAGTGGTACTGCCATCTAAGTCCAGGAGTGCTACTTTATAAGTCCAGTGCTGTGTTGTGCTGCATCAGTCCAGTGGTGGCATCCTGTGCTGCCATAAGTTCAGTGGTGGTGTCCTGTGCTGTCATAAGTCCAGTGATGCTGCCGTATAAATCCAGGGGTACTGCCATATAGGTCCAGGGGTACTGCCGTATAAGTCCAGTCCAGTGGTGCAGCTGTATAAGTTCAGGGGAACTGCCTTTATAAGTCTAGAGTACTGGCGTATAAGTCCAGCGGTACTGCCGTATAAGTCCAGTCCAGTGGTGCAGCCATATAGGTCCAGTGGTACTGTTGTATAAGTCCAGTGGTACTGCCGTATAAGTCCTGTGGTACTGCCGTATAAGTCATGGGGTACTGCCATATAAGTCCAGTGGTACTGCCGTATAAGTCCAGTGGTACTGCCGTATAAGTCCAGGAGTACTGCCATGTAAGTCCAGCGGTACTGCCGTATAAGTCTAGTGGTACTGCCGTATAAGTCCAGGAGTGCTGCTGTATAAGTCCAGTGCTGTGTTGTGCTGCATCAGTCCAGTGGTGGTGTCCTGTGCTGCCATAAGTTCAGTGCTGGTGTCCTGTGCTGACAAAAGTCCAGTGGTGCTGCCATATAAGTCCAGAGTACTGCCATATAAGTCATGGGGTACTGGCATATAAGTCCAGTGGTACTGCCGTATAAGTCCTGTGGTACTGCTGTATAAGTCCAGTCCAGTGGTGCAGCCATATAGGTCCAGTGGTACTGCCATATAAGTCCAGTGGTACTGCCGTATAAGTCCAGGGGTACTGCCGTATAAGTGCAGTGGTACTGCCATATAAGTCCAGGGGTACTGCCGTATAAGTCCAGTGGTACTACCGTATAAGTCCAGGGGTACTGCCGTATAAGTCCAGTCCAGTGGTGCAGCCATATAAGTCCAGTGGTACTGCCGTATAAGTACAGTGGTATTGCCATATAAGTCCAGTCCAGTGGTGCAGCCGTATAAGTCCAGTAATAGTGCAGTAAAAGTCCAGGGGTACTGCCGTATAAGCAGGGCCAGATTAACAATGGGGCGGATGGAGCTCCAGCTCCAGGCCTCAGATACAAATAGGCCCATCATTATGACAGCATGATGATGATTAACTGTCCAGCTGGTCACATGGTTGCCATAAATGATAAGAATTTAAATTATATTTCTAATTTCCTTACAAAGTGTTGCTGGTTTTCTAATTTTAGGTATTTTGGGAGGCACTGGGGCTTATAGTGTAGGGCGTGTACACGCCCGTATGTCACTGACCACACCCACACAGCATTAGCCACACTTCCTCAACTTCTCACTATAGGCCCTTGATCATTTTCAGTCCAAGGCCCACGTGGACCTTAATCCGGCCCTGCGTATAAATTATGGGGTACTGCCGTATAAGTCCAGTGTACTGCCGTATAAGTACAGTCCAGTGGTACTGCCGTATAAGTCCAGTGGTACTGCCGTATCAGTCCAGAGGTATTGCGATATAAGTCCAGGGGTATTGCAGTATAAGTCCAGGAGTACTGCCGTATAAGTCCAGGGGTACTGCCGAATAAGACCACCAATATTGTGCGTGCATTACATCTGGGCAAATTCCAGCACATCCCATGTTTTGCACATACAGTTAATTTGGTAGTGCAGAATTTTTGGAAAAATGACAGGGGCGTGCAGGAGATGCTGTCTGTGGCCCAAAAAATTGCGGGCCACTTTCGACATTCAGCCACTGCGTGCCACTCCTAGATGGGCCAGGTAATAGTAGAGGAACTGGTGCTTATAGTGTGTCTCTGGTGGAGTAATGTGGTGGCAGTTATTGTTGATCAACAGTAACTTCCTACTCCACCCGAATACAGATCCAGATATGGACTTTTGAAAGATTCCCTGGTTATTGGATTAATACCTTTGTGGGACCTCATTACTTAACAGCACTGATTGGAAAAACTGAGTGAACTGCATACTGACAGCTTGCCTGCTAAGGATATAAAGCACATTTGGATACACCAACACCACGGGTAAAACCAGCTGTACTCATTTGGTACCCCCCAAGGAACATTTGCCATCTAGTCCGGGATCCAAATGTGGATATCATTTGAGCAGTTGATACCAATTTTTATGCTTCTAAGTATTATTATACTTAATTATTTTTAATATATATTTTTTTAAATTGTGACGTGCTGGTGTCATTTATACTACATTGTTTAATAAAAATCTTATTATTATCCATCCACCTTTTTTTATTGGAGACACACTATAAGCGCCAGTTCCTCTACTATTTTCTGTATTTTCTTTAGTGGGACTGACAATCCCAATACTGGCAGCTGTGACAGAGCATCTGGGATTCGCATATAGCTAGATGGGCCAGGTGTTTGTGCCGCAAAGTCATCCAGCGACCTCATTGCGCCTCTTTTTCTTCTTTGCATGATGTGCTGTTTGGGGCCAAGTTTTTAAAAGTGCCATCCTGTCTGACACTGCAGTGGCACTCCTAGATGGGCCAGGTGTTTTTGCCGCACACTTGTGTCGCTTAGCAAAGTCATCCAGCTACCTCATTGCACCTCTTTTTCTTCTTTGCATCATGTGCTGTTTGGGGCCTAATTTTTAAAAGTGCCATCCTGTCTGCCACTGCAGAGCCACTCCTAATGGGCCAGGTGTTTGTGCCGCTTAGCTTAGTCAAAACATGAGCGAGGATCCAGATACAAAACCAAAACACAAAACACGAAAGGTGCCCGCCGCACATCTCTGCTCTATAAAAAACCATTCTGACCAGTATGAAGAAGCCAAGGGGACATTTCTTTGACTAGAGATCGCTTCTTACAGTAAAGTAAGCTATATTGTGGGCTGAACCAATATTCAGAAAAAAAGTTGTTCAGTCCCCAAAATGGCTGACCCAATGTGTTTAGGTGTTTTGACTACAGTGAAGGACATCCCCTGTAGCATTACAGGTATATGTTGTGATGTTAAACTGTGGAAAATAAACCGAACTAAGCAAGAACCTAAATACTGAAATGTGGATTTTTTGTTTTTTACTAAACCGGGTATTACCGCAATGCCAGAAAAGTCATTGTACGTTTGCCAATTTCTTGTCAGTCTCGGTTCAGGCTGTCTGTATGTAATTTAGATAAAAGTTAGGAAAATAGGCCTTGTATATAGTTTACATATATGCTGCTAAGTGTATCTGATTACATAAGGGCGCTCTGGCACACACAAACACTACTTTATTTGAAATTCAATTTTGCTTTATTTCCCTGCCAGTCTTAATAAGTCTCACATGGCCGGACCTCACCAGATCCTGCAGCTGAATGTGCTCAGAAAGAACTGAATGGAAACAAAGGGCTGGTTGATTCTCATCTCTTCTTTACATATTCTCTATTTTCATTCCCGAGCCCGCCAAAGCCTGCTGTCTCAGGGGGGATTTTCATAAAGATCCAGAGCAAGTGTTATCATATGGGAATCTATGGCTCTCAGTACATATGAGGTTTGTTTCTCTTCCCCATCAGTTTCATGATATATATATATATATATATATATATATATATATATATGTAAGTAGTGGAGAAAATAAGCGCTTGGGAGTGCAACAGCAAGTTTAAAAGGGAAATAGTCAGGTGGGTATGATTAAAACCAAGAACACTTATCTGGTTTTACAAGAATTTCCAACGATTGTTGATCATTTGGGATTCACATGTAAAGAAAAACATAACAAAGCATAGTGTGTACCGTTCTCACAAAAATGTAATTTAGCAGTAAAGGGCAATGAATTAGGGAACGTGCTTATTCCCAATTGTATATATTTGATAGCCCATACATTTTATAGGTAAACAAATTAACAATTTAATATAGAAGACATACAAAAATGGCTACACTAAACACGTACAAGATAAAGGAGTATTTCAAGGCTTATCTGTCCATCTAAAAGGGACTCAGCAGCAGGCTGTCCCGATACATATAAAATAGCCAAAATACATGCGTACAGGAATTAAAAAGTTCAATAGCTTATCTGTCCATTAGAGGAATTCAGCAGCAAAACAGTCCCAACGCGTTTCGTCCGTTCAAAAGCCTGGACTTCTTCAAGGGGATATGACCAGTGTGTCCATAATGCTCCATTTATACCATTCAAGTGGTATTAGCACATGATTAGTCTCTGACATCACTTCCTGTGGTGATGTGTACAATGGTCACAGTGTTTGAGACAAAAAGACATATTTGCTAAGTAACTACATGCTTTATTAGTAATAGAGAGAGAGGTAAGGTGAAATCTAGTGCAGAATAAAGTGCGAATGGTAAAAAATGAGTTGCAGACTATGTCCGTGTGGTCCGGCGGCGGTGGAACGCAATTTGGAACGCACCGCCGTCTCGGTAACGTGTGGAACGCATCGCCATCTTTGATGCGTCACTTCCGCCGCTAGATATAATGGGTGGAACGCACCGCCATTTTATGTACGGAAGTGTCCGGATGTGTCCGCTGCTAACAGCGTAGCCAGCGGGGGAAAGTGATCACAACTAGAAATAGTTGTTAAATCGAAAGGAGTGAATGCCAAGAGCAAAAATAGTAATTAAAAGTGATTAATATTAAAATGTGAAATGTAATTGATTCAAGTGGAACGCACCGCCATTTTTAATCCCGGGAGGTGTAACGCACCACCATTTTATAAAATGGAAAATGGAAAAAACACTAAGGGAATGACGTTTAGAGTAGAGATTAAAAGGAGGAAAGAAAGTGACCCAATTTATGGATAAAGCACTGGAAAAAACAGCAACCACAACGCAACAAGAATTATTCACCAAAAAGAGCAAAGAAAAAGACCAAAACTTCATTCCATTCATTACCACCTTCAGCAATCAAGAACAACAAATTAAACAATCAGTCAGGAAACATTGGGATATTCTCCTACTTGATCCGATTCTCAAAGAAATTCTCCCCCCAAAACCCGATATAGTGTTCCGTAAAACCAACAACCTGAAGGACATTCTGGCTCCTAGCCATCTGCCAACCAAAACAATAAATACAAGAAACACCATTGGAAGTTGCAAGGGATGCTACAAATGTGGTAATTGCAATATTTGTAAATTCCTTCATCCGAATAGGAAAAAGTTCTTTAATCATAATAACACAAAGGAATACTTAATAAAAGACTTTCTGAATTGCAATTCCACAATGATCATTTATCTACTAGAATGTACCTGTGGTTTGAAATATGTTGGCAAAACGAAGCAGATCCTTAAGTTACGAATACAGGAACATATTAGAAACATTAGGAACAAAGTAGACAACCATACAATATCCAGACACTTTACAGAAAAACACAAATCAAATCCTGAAGAAATTAATTTTAAAGCAATTGAATGCGTCAAACTCAATGACAGAGGTGGAGATATACTTAACAAGCTCTCCAAAAGAGAGATGTTTTGGATCTACGAACTTCAAACATTGTCACCACAGGGACTCAATGAAGCCTTTGAAATCGCTCCATTCCTTTAATGCTTGCTTTGTTCCCTCACCTTACACACAAATTATTTTATAAGATAATACTTTCACTTTTTTATATATTTTATATATCTATATATTTTTTATATATTAATCTATGCTGTTAATATTGGATTAATATAAGTGTCCTGTTTTCTTCCCTTCTCCCCCCCCCCCCCCCCCCCCCTCTCTTTTTTCAGTTGCTCCATGTTTATCGAAATCTACAAAAGAGTAATCTTTTCCTAAGGCATCTGAAGTTTTGGATTTAACAGAAATTCTTTTTATAATAAATTCTTTTTATAATATTTATGATCTTATAAACAGTGATAATCCACCATTTTATTGGTGGCACTTTCTAATTATTGCCCCACTTTTGTCACCCCATTAAGCTTAATAGCATTTTTATCACTTCTTTACTAACATAAATTGGGTCACTTTCTTTCCTCCTTTTAATCTCTACTCTAAACGTCATTCCCTTAGTGTTTTTTCCATTTTCCATTTTATAAAATGGTGGTGCGTTACACCTCCCGGGATTAAAAATGGCGGTGCGTTCCACTTGAATCAATTACATTTCACATTTTAATATTAATCACTTTTAATTATTATTTTTGCTCTTGGCATTCACTCCTTTCGATTTAACAACTATTTCTAGTTGTGATCACTTTCCCCCGCTGGCTACGCTGTTAGTAGCGGACACATCCGGACACTTCCATACATAAAATGGCGGTGCGTTCCACCCATTATATCTAGCGGCGGAAGTGACGCATCAAAGATGGCGATGCGTTCCACACGTTACTGAGACGGCGGTGCGTTCCAAATTGCGTTCCACCGCCGCCGGACCACACGGACATAGTCTGCAACTCATTTTTTACCATTTGCACTTTATTCTGCACTAGATTTCACCTTACCTCTCTCTCTATTACTAATAAAGCATGTAGTTACTTAGCAAATATGTCTTTTTGTCTCAAACACTGTGACCATTGTACACATCACCACAGGAAGTGATGTCAGAGACTAATCATGTGCTAATACCACTTGAATGGTACAAATGGAGCATTATGGACACACTGGTCATATCCCCTTGAAGAAGTCCAGGCATTTGAACGGACGAAACGCGTTGGGACTGTTTTGCTGCTGAATTCCTCTAATGGACAGATAAGCTATTGAACTTTTTAATTCCTGTACGCATGTATTTTGGCTATTTTATATGTATTGGGACAGCCTGCTGCTGAGTCCCTTTTAGATGGACAGATAAGCCTTGAAATACTCTTTTATCTTGTACGTGTTTAGTGTAGCCATTTTTGTATGTCTTCTATATTAAATTGTTAATTTGTTTACCTATAAAATGTCTGGGCTATCAAATATATACAATTGGGAATAAGCACGTTCCCTAATTCATTGCCCTTTACTGCTAAATGACATTTTTGTGAGAACGGTACACACTATGCTTTGTTATGTTTTTCTTTACATGTGAATCCCAAATGATCAACAATCGTTGGAAATTCTTGTAAAACCAGATAAGTGTTCTTGGTTTTAATCATACCCACCTGACTATTTCCCTTTTAAACTTGCTGTTGCACTCCCAAGCGCTTATTTTCTCCACTACTTATCTTTGTTTTTATGTGTACACCTTACACTTATACCCCTTTTCCACTTACGATCACGGGTCGCAGCCGGGAGCCTGACACGGGAGCTGCCCCCTGCTGCGACCCGTGCTCGTCCCCTTTCCCATCAGCAGTCACAACCCGGCATATGCCGGGTTGGTGACGCTTCTAGTGACGCGGCAGGGGCGGCGCAGGGAGATCACATGATCTCCCAGCGCCGCCCTTCCATACAGTGTAAACGGGAGCCGTGTCGCATCGACACGGCTCCCGTTTACACTACAACCCTACCCGGATCATTCCCGTGTCCTACCCAGGTAAATAGCCGGGTAGGATTCACGGGTCACTTGATCCGGGTTGACCCTTTTCCACTTGCCAAAAACACGGGTAAATGCGCGCCCCCGTGCATTTACCCGTGTTTTTTGAGCTAGTGGAAAAGGGGTATAATTCTGTACTATGAGCAGCTACTCTTAAAAGAGTTAAGGAGTGTCACTCACAACAATTTAATACTATACACTTGTACTGAAGCGCCTAGGTCTCTGCTATTCTATATATATATATATATGTATTAAAATAAGAGAATTCTCAGGCTTGAGTACTGTGAAGTATAAAAAGGAAGACTATGAAGGTTACTGACTTCACGTCTCTGTACCAAATTATTCTCTATTACTCTTTTGCTAGACCAATCTACTCACATTCTTTTTTTTAATCAATTTTGCCATGTTTACCTACATACATATTGTTTCATTTGTTTGTCCCAAGGCATATAAAATGTGTTGGTCTGTGGGGGTAATTCAGGCCTGATCGCTGTTCACTTCGCACGCAAGTAGTGTTCGCATATGTGCGAACGTATCGCAAGGGTGTGTAAGGGCAACAAAACACGCCTTCCACGCACGAGTGCACAAAAGAGGTGTTGTCTATTTTGCTTTGCAAGGTTGTGATGCGATCACAAGGTTGCCAAGCGCGTCGCCCGCAACATGGAGTTTGTCGTACATGTGCGTTGCATTCTCTAGCTGGCAACTAATCGCACAATGGGGTTTTTTTTCTTCTCCCTTTCATCAAATGAAACAATCACCCAAATAAATTGTAATGTGACTGATCAATTAAGTGATCAAACACTGCAAAATGAAAAATTTGTCAACCTGATTGATCAATAACATTCTGCAATTAAGGCAACATACATACTGTTTACACAAAATATGTTTGTTGTCCTATTGGCACAATACACTTAATACTATTTTTTAAAAACTATATTTTCAAGTATGTAGTTTTTTAAAATAGTGATGTGGCAAACCCTAAATTAAAAAAAAAGGAAAGACACATAAATGAGATGCAGTTTAAAAAAATAAAAAACAAATACTGAAGAAATAGGATAGATAATATAGTATAAAAGACACATAAAAAGGAATAAGATTAAGTTAAATAAAAATGCAACACAATAGCATAGTTTTGTAAGTTTACTGTGTCTTAAAACAATAAAAATGAATTTTTTAAACAAAAACAAAAAAAATAAAAATAAATTTGACACATTGCCCAGCAGGGCCTGGATATTGGCCTGCATGGACAGGAGCTCCCTCCTGATGGCCTGGTCACGATCTCTAACCTCATGATCTGTAATAAGTGGGGAAGAATGTGGGGAAAAAACCCCACAAAACATATTATCTAAATCATCATCACTACAATCCACTAGAATGCCATTGTTAAGCTGATTATGCTCGTTACATATGCTACTGATTAATGACATATAAAAATTAACATTCACATCTAAAAACTATAAATTATTAGCATATACGAGTATTTGTCTACACAAATATATCACTCCCCTTATATAGTCAAAACACCAAACTGTTATTTACACTATGCATCTGTCATGTTAACGGCTCACTAGTTCACATACACAATTGCCTTCATTCCAAGTTGATCACTCGCTAGCTACTTTTTTGCAGTCGTGCAAACACATAGTCGCCGCCCACGGGGGAGTGTATTTTCGCTTTGCAAGTGTGCGATCGCATGTGCAGCCAAGCGGGACGAAACAGTTTTTTGCAGTTTCAGAGTAGCTCTGAACTTACTCAGCCCTTGTGATCACTACAGCCTGTCTGGTCCCGGAATTAACGTCAGACGCCCGCCTTGCAAACGCCTGGACACCCCTGCGTTTTCCCTACCACTCCCAGAAAACAGTCAGTTGACACCCATAAACGCCCTCTTTCTGTCAATCTCCTTGCGATCACCCGTGCGAATGTATTCGTCACTAGAAGCATTGCCTAGCAACGATGCTGTTTGTACCCGTACGACATGCGTGCACATTGCGGTGCATACGCATGCGCAGTAGTAACCTGATCGCTGCGCTGTGAAAATCGGCAGCGTGCAATCAAGTCGGAATGGCCCCCAATATCTGGAGTTCTTTGGACCACTACCCATCATAAGATGGTCAGGAAAATGTAGCCATTCAGACAAGCCCTTTAGATGCACCTACCACACACATGACTTTCAAAATCCTTAAAACAATTGTGAGGTTTGTTGATGTGTTTTTCAAGAGTGAAATAAAAGCTGTGAACGATTTGGCCCAACAGATGTGTCGACTCAGTTCTTTGGTAAGCACAAGTACAGGGGTTCGCCGGATGGTCGGCCTCTCCCCATTATGGCCTAAACTGGATAAAAACAATATTGTGAGCTATGAGGTGTTCAGGATAGACTGGAAATGAGTGGAAATGAATGTTATTGAGGTTAATACTGTAAGAACAAAAACACCCCCAAATTCTGTTATTTTAGCTGTTTTTATGATTTAAAAAAAAAAATACAGATCAAAAACCGAAACCCGCAAGGGCGGTTTTGGCAAAACCAATACTGATCCAAAACACTACAGATCCAAAAACAACACAGAAAACCCGAAAAATGGCCCGGCGCACACCCCTAATATAATCCCACTGTAATACTAATACGTATCTTTACTTGAAATCATAACAATAACCCTAATAATGGCATGCAGTATTTCCGCTAAGATTAATGTAGAAACACAACCAACCTTGTCTGTGGATTTATTAGAGTATTTATAGGTTTTTATGACACCCTATTTCTCTGGGTTGTGATGATTACAGACATATACATCCAAAACCTCATATTAGATCTTGACCATGTTGATGCTAGTTGCTTCTAGCAGTCTGGACATCTTTGCAGTCAGGTGACATCATACATTTGTGATGTCTGTTCTGCAACAACTTCTAATGATTGCCAGAGGGACAAAACACAACTTTACTATAGACACAACTGTGAACCTATATTGTAAACACACACTTGCAATGGTAAATAAAGCAGGTTATTAAACTCTGGTGTTGTATATTGTACTAATGACAGCATGCTCAACTTCACCAGGTCATCATAACACAGCAGAATCTCTGTATAATACAGATATGCCGACACATGTGTTCCATCCAGGCTATTACCTAGAACAACTTTCTGTCCTAAATTATTCTAATGCTTCACGTACAGTAACTGTTGGTAGCACTGGAACCTTTATTGCAGGTTATGCATGTCTAGTAGAGATGTGTGGTTCGGTTCTCCAGAAATCTGAATCCAAACGTATTTTGTGGAACCAAACCAAACCAAAGCCCAGTCCAGATCCCCCGAGGAGTCCCAATTTTTAAATCCGAATTTCGGGTTTTGGATTGCAAAAATGACATGATGTTAGCTATTTTAATCGATTTTTATCAATGATTATCATATTTTTATTTATTTTAAACCGAACTGAAATCCAAAATTGAACCAAAACACTTGAGGGTGGTTTTGCCAAAACTAAAACACAATAATTAATTAGAACCAAAACACGGGGTTCCACAAACATCTCTAGTGTCTAGATGTACTTCAAAGGCATTTACTGACTTGTCAGATTGTTTGGAAAGGTTAATGTGGGTCAAAATCTCTGATACAGTATATCACTTTAGCCCTTCAACAACTCATTGACTCACAATTCGCACTGTACCATAGATAGATACAAGGGGAGAATTATCAAAGCTTTGGAAAGAGATAAAGTGGAGAGAAATAAAGTACCAGTCAGCTTTTTAAGGGCTTTATTTACTAAGCTCCAGCTTTGCCAGCAGCACTTCCCAGCGGTTTGGGGCTGAAAATTAAAATGGTACTCACAGTCAGTGGAAACCTCGGCGTGATTTTTACAATGACTGCGAGTTCCTTTTTACATTTTCACCTCCAACCACTTTATCACTTTCCAAGCTTTGATAAATCTTCCTCATAATTTTGTATGGGGTCGGCGGGGTCAATTTAATATTAGAAGCCTCACTGTGATTTAGCAGGAACAGTTAATGCTTCTATCGGCTAGTGGCGTTCTATAGGCTAGTAGTCTCTGCACTTAGGTCAGACAGATTTTGAGCTTTCTGTTCCACTAATATAGGAAAAAATAAATATAGTTTAAAAATTGATTTGATTTTAAAAAGTGTGTGAATCATTTAAAAAGAAAACATCAAGGGATACAAAAAATGTTTTCCAAGGATAAAACATGTTTAATGTTTCTGTGTTATTTCCATCCTCCTGTCATGACTGAGGTTTTTGTGAACCCGGTGTAGTGAAGTCTGTGCGGGCGACTGGAGGATTATGTGAATACTACCACTGACCTGGTTTGGAAATGCCGTGGACTCTGGGTTTCCTCCGGAGACTGGGAAGAGGAACCGCAGCAGAGATGGCCGAATCTAGGTTCTCCTCATGCAGGATTAGGTCGGCAGACAGGAGGCATGCTGAAGGTCTCCTGAAAGACAGAACTGGAAAGGCACTGATGAATCAGTGAAGAATACCAGGTATAATTGTGCTAAAGGGCACGGGGTGCTTGGAGACACTGAGGTGCTTGCGGACACTGAGGTGCTTGGAGACACTGAGGTGCTTGGAGACACTGAGGTGCTTGGAGACACTGAGGTGCTTGGAGGCACTGAGGTGCGTGGAGGCACTGAGGTGCGTGGAGGCACTGAGGTGCGTGGAGGCACTGAGGTGCGTAGAGACACTGGGGTGCGTAGAGACACTGGGGTGCGTAGGGGTGCTGAGGCACGGAGATGCTGGAAGCACGGAGATGCTGTGGCACGGAGGTACTGAGGCACGGAGATGCTGTGGCACGGAGGTGCTGGAAGCACGGAGGTGCTGGAAGCACGGAGGTGCTGGAAGCACGGAGGTACTGAGGCACTGAGGCACGGAGATGCTGAGGCACTGAGGTGCTGAGGCACGGAGATGCTGAGTCACGGAGATGCTGAGTCACGGAGATGCTGAGTCACGGAGGTGCTGAGGTGCTGGAAGCACGGAGGTACTGAGGCACTGAGGCACGGAGATGCTGAGGCACTGAGGTGCTGAGGCACGGAGGTGCTGGAAGCACGGAGGTACTGAGGCACTGAGATGCTGAGGCACTGAGGCACGGAGATGCTGAGTCACGGAGGTGCTGAGGTGCTGGAAGCACGGAGGTACTGAGGCACTGAGGCACGGAGATGCTGAGGCACTGAGGTGCTGAGGCACGGAGATGCTGAGGCACGGAGATACTGAGGTGCTGGAAGCACGGAGGTACTGAGGCCTGGAGATCCCAACTACAACAGTAGTAAAACTGAAACACGACAGCTGTGGTTTTCAGTGGAGAACACGGAATTCAGTACTGTGCCTTTAAGACGAAACATTGCAGCTGTACCTTTACATTGAGTCTCAGGGAAATGGTGAAATCAAATGGCAACACACAAATAAACCAAACGGTAACAAGGGAACAGAGTTTCCACAGGAACTTAGGTACAAAGGTTACCTTTAGGGAGCTCAGCTTAAGACCCACACAAGGCTGTATGTGACACAAGGAACTGGCCCAGATCCCAACTCAGCCTCCTGATTTATACTTCCTGGTCCTTGATGATTGGTGGGCAGGATTAGGTGATGTCACTGTCATGTGACTACTCTAGCCAAGGCTGTGATGTAGAATGAGGCCTAGTAGGCCAAGAGAACACTGAAGCCTGGACTTCTGCAAAACACAGGATGCTTGCTTTTAGATTACTGAATTCAGCCTCACACAGGAGATCACCACAGGTGGAGCTAATTAACTATTACCTCTCAGGCAGAGAACTCAGGAAAACTGACAAGCTGTTTAACTCCGTGAGTGAAAAGACACAGGATCCAGGACAGATGGCAGGGGTAAGTCACCAAATATAAAACCTACAGTCAGGATTGTGACAGTATCCCCCTCTTCAAGGGTGGACTCCGGACACCCATCTTGAATCTTAGAGGAACTTGAGAAATTCATACAGAAGAATTTAGGACCTTCGTTGATGCAGATTCCAAAGGTTTAGGACTAAATTCTTTAACTACAGCGTTACTGAAAGTCTGTAAGTCATGGAACACAGGATCATTACTCTCAAAGAGCATGTTGGCCCACTCCAAAGCTCTTCCTCTGAATGCCAGGAACAGATATCGAGTAACGTTGGAAAGAGTTACTGCACCTGAAGGATCAGACTCCATCCGAGAGAGAAATTGTTCAACCAGAGCGGCATATTGCAATAAATCTCCATCAAAGTAAATAGGTGGAAAACCATCAGACGAAAGCTTAGAGGATGAAACTGAAGAAAGCTTTGGCTGGACGAGTAGGACTGGATTGAATCCAAGGATACTTGAATTGGCTGGAGCCAAAGGAGACGGACCAGGCTGGTCCTGGAGTATTGCTGGACCGGCTGGAACCGGAACGGACTGGCCAAGCTGGGCCTGGAGTATTGCTGGACCGGCTGGAACCGGGACGGACTGACCAGGCGGAGCCTGGAGTATTGCTGGACCGGCTGGAACCGGGACGGACTGACCAGGCGGAGCCTGGAGTATTGCTGGACCGGCTGGAACCGGGACGGACTGACCAGGCTGGGCCTGGAGTATTGCTGGACCGGCTGGAACCGGGACGGACTGACCAGGCTGGGCCTGGAGTATTGCTGGACCGGCTGGAACCGGGACGGACTGACCAGGCAGGGCCTGGAATATTGCTGGACCGGCTGGAACCGGGACGGGCTGAGCCCTTTCTTCACAGGGCTGGGCTGAGGCAAGAGCCCCCACTTCACGGGGCTGGGCTGAGGCAAGAGCCCCCTCTTCACGGGGCTGGGCTGAGGCAAGAGCCCCCTCTTCACGGGGCTGGGCTGAGGCAAGAGCCCCCTCTTCACGGGGCTGGGCTGAGGCAAGAGCCCCCTCTTCACGGGGCTGGGCAGCACTCTGTAGAATCTCTGGCTGGGCAGCACTCTGTAGAATCTCTGGCTGGGCAGCACTCTGTAGAATCTCTGGCTGGGCAGCACTCTGTAGACTCTCTGGCTGGGCAGCACTCTGAAGACTCACTGGCTGGGCAGCACTCTGAAGACTCACTGGCTGGGCAGCACTCTGAAGACTCACTGGCTGGGCAGCACTCTGAAGACTCACTGGCTGGGCAGCACTCTGAAGACTCACTGGCTGGGCAGCACTCTGAAGACTCACTGGCTGGGCAGCACTCTGAAGACTCTCTGGGGCTGGACGCTCTGAAGACGCCCCTCCTGGGGCTGGACGCTCTGAAGACGCCCCTCCTGGGGCTGGACGCTCTGAAGACGCCCCTCCTGGGGCTGGACGCTCTGAAAACGCCCCTCCTGGGGCTGGACGCTCTGAAAACGCCCCTCCTGGGGCTGGACGCTCTGAAAACGCCCCTCCTGGGTCTGTGGACACGGACTCCTCTGTGACTGTAAATGGCTTGAACATTCTTCTCTGGACACCCAACTTGGGATAAGGTCTTTTAACCACCGGACCCCAGTCATAAATTTGAGTCTCTCTCAGAAGAGTAGCCTTCTTGATACCCCCGTCAGCAGCAGAAGAATCGGATACTGTGGATGACTTGTAGACATGAGCACTATGATACTGAGATTTGTCACTATTACCTGGCTTGCGAAGAATGCAGTCTTTAACAAAATGACCAGAATTTCCACAGTAAAGACAGAGATGTAGCTCCTTACGCCGCTGACGTTCAGCTTCAGAGAGCTTGGGCCGTGGATAGCTCTGATGAAAAACTTTCCCTTGCGCAGAGGAAGAGACTCTATTAACTGGATGGGACAAAACAGGATCAACAACGTTGGTAGTATTCCTGAGGAGATCAGGCATCACAGAGAGAATACTAGACAAAAGTTCTTGTAACTGTAGTAACATCTGGTAGAAAATCTGCAGTTGGTCAGGAGTCTTAGAGCAGAAGGTCATAGAATCTCTGGAGGACGAATTCCGCTGCAGACACTGTGCCAATCGATGCTGAGTCGACTCCAGACCTTCCAAGCGTCCTGCAATATTGCTTAGGAGGTCATGCGTCAGACTAACACTTTCGGCCGGGTCCATGTGGCCAGTTCCTACTGTCATGACTGAGGTTTTTGTGAACCCGGTGTAGTGAAGTCTGTGCGGGCGACTGGAGGATTATGTGAATACTACCACTGACCTGGTTTGGAAATGCCGTGGACTCTGGGTTTCCTCCGGAGACTGGGAAGAGGAACCGCAGCAGAGATGGCCGAATCTAGGTTCTCCTCATGCAGGATTAGGTCGGCAGACAGGAGGCATGCTGAAGGTCTCCTGAAAGACAGAACTGGAAAGGCACTGATGAATCAGTGAAGAATACCAGGTATAATTGTGCTAAAGGGCACGGGGTGCTTGGAGACACTGAGGTGCTTGCGGACACTGAGGTGCTTGGAGACACTGAGGTGCTTGGAGACACTGAGGTGCTTGGAGACACTGAGGTGCTTGGAGACACTGAGGTGCTTGGAGACACTGAGGTGCTTGGAGGCACAGAGGTGCGTGGAGGCACTGAGGTGCGTGGAGGCACTGAGGTGCGTGGAGGCACTGAGGTGCGTAGAGACACTGGGGTGCGTAGAGACACTGGGGTGCGTAGGGGTGCTGAGGCACGGAGATGCTGGAAGCACGGAGATGCTGTGGCACGGAGGTACTGAGGCACGGAGATGCTGTGGCACGGAGGTGCTGGAAGCACGGAGGTGCTGGAAGCACGGAGGTACTGAGGCACTGAGGCACGGAGATGCTGAGGCACTGAGGTGCTGAGGCACGGAGATGCTGAGTCACGGAGATGCTGAGTCACGGAGATGCTGAGTCACGGAGGTGCTGAGGTGCTGGAAGCACGGAGGTACTGAGGCACTGAGGCACGGAGATGCTGAGGCACTGAGGTGCTGAGGCACGGAGGTGCTGGAAGCACGGAGGTACTGAGGCACTGAGGCACGGAGATGCTGAGGCACTGAGGTGCTGAGGCACGGAGATGCTGAGTCACGGAGGTGCTGAGGTGCTGGAAGCACGGAGGTACTGAGGCACTGAGGCACGGAGATGCTGAGGCACTGAGGTGCTGAGGCACGGAGATGCTGAGGCACGGAGATACTGAGGTGCTGGAAGCACGGAGGTACTGAGGCCTGGAGATCCCAACTACAACAGTAGTAAAACTGAAACACGACAGCTGTGGTTTTCAGTGGAGAACACGGAATTCAGTACTGTGCCTTTAAGACGAAACATTGCAGCTGTACCTTTACATTGAGTCTCAGGGAAATGGTGAAATCAAATGGCAACACACAAATAAACCAAACGGTAACAAGGGAACAGAGTTTCCACAGGAACTTAGGTACAAAGGTTACCTTTAGGGAGCTCAGCTTAAGACCCACACAAGGCTGTATGTGACACAAGGAACTGGCCCAGATCCCAACTCAGCCTCCTGATTTATACTTCCTGGTCCTTGATGATTGGTGGGCAGGATTAGGTGATGTCACTGTCATGTGACCACTCTAGCCAAGGCTGTGATGTAGAATGAGGCCTAGTAGGCCAAGAGAACACTGAAGCCTGGACTTCTGCAAAACACAGGATGCTTGCTTTTAGATTACTGAATTCAGCCTCACACAGGAGATCACCACAGGTGGAGCTAATTAACTATTACCTCTCAGGCAGAGAACTCAGGAAAACTGACAAGCTGTTTAACTCCGTGAGTGAAAAGACACAGGATCCAGGACAGATGGCAGGGGTAAGTCACCAAATATAAAACCTACAGTCAGGATTGTGACACCTCCTAGCTCAGTGATAACAGAAGAAATACATGAATAGACTTCCAAATGACATATTGCTGGCAATAATCATTTACTTGTATTCAGCAAAGCAAAAATGGCCCATGTCATTTGTCACCAAAGAAAACAATCTTTGCCCTTTGATAGATCTGTACTTGGGCAGTATCCAATTAGCCATGGTAAAACATTGTTTTTTCTCACTTTTTCCTGATGTATCACCAATGTTTTTTTATTGTTAGGCTCAGGGCCGGTTCTGGGCCTTGTGGCGCCCAGGGCGAAAGTTTCCTTTGGCGCCCGCCTCCCCCCCGCCCCCCCCCCCCCCCCCCGAGATGGCGAAATAGGGTTAGTGCGCGCCGAAGGCGTGGCTTCGTAGGAAAGGGGCATGGTCAGTTTTGCTCCCTGTGCTTTGCCCCCTGTAGCATTGTGCACCCTGTAGAGCTGTGCCCACAGTAGCTGTTGTGCCCCCCGCAGCTGTGCCCCCAGTAGCTGTTATGCCCCCTGCAGCTGTTGTGCCCCCTGCAGCTGTGCCCCCAGTAGCTGTTATGCCCCCTGCAGCTGTGCCCCCAGTAGCTGTTATGCCCCCTGCAGCTGTGCCCCCATTAGTTGTGGCCCCAGTAGTTGTGCCCCCTGCAGCTGTGCCCCCATTAGTTGTGGCCCCAGTAGTTGTGCCCCCTGCAGCTGTGCCCCCATTAGTTGTGGCCCCAGTAGTTGTGCCCCCCAGGTGAAACAAAACTCCTAATAAGTTGCAGCTCATGTCGGCTTATTGGGGCTAATTGGATAGCCCCTGGTGAGACAATTAGACATGGTAATTTACCACGTATAATTGGATACCATACCTTGTGTTTCAAGGTCTTGCTATGGTAAATAGTGAACAGGAGGACCACCAAGATGAGGGGAAAGGGAAATCTTGCTCAGGGCCACGGGATAATCTTGTTCGTTACTCCATCTCCTAATTTCCAGGTTGTGTGGGATTATTCCTAAAACTTTTCTGTGCAGGTGTGGCAATTTCTAGGAGGAGTAGGGTCCAAAACTGTGACCAGATACCTCACCAGTGACACTTGCCCTAGCATCCATAGCTTTCATAGCATTGGAGGCCTGGTATGGGAGTTACTGTCACATGAACATTGGGAACCAGAAGAAGATGCTGGGCCTGCAGCTGCTGCCAGAAGAAGGTAAGAGACCACTAGACCACCAGGGACAGTTTTTCGACAGTTTATCATGTTGACATATAATCTGGGCAGACATGAAGGGGTAATTTTACAATAGCTTCTAAAAATGAAAAGTAGTGATGTTGTTTATAGCTACAAATCAAATTATATAATTTTCTAGGAAGAGAAATGATAGACATCATTTGATTGGTTGCTAAGGGCAACATCACTACCAGAGGCATAACAAGGGTTTTTGGCGCCCAGGGCAAGATAAAAAACAGTGCCTCCCTCCAAAAAAAAATCTATAAAAGCTTATATAGAAGAAATCTTACATACATACATACATACATACATAAACTAGGTCAGGGATAGAGGAGGGGGGCTGTGCTGGGAAATAGGAACAGGAAGCAGAAGCAGTTTCTGTGGTATACATATGAAGGATAGGGGAGGGAGGACTGTGAGAGGCAAAAGGGGCAAGAGGAAAAGATAGTGCCTGTACTACTATAGATATAACACAAAGCATAGGACAGAAATATGGGGGGAGGGCTGTGCGGGGCAATATGGGCAGGAAGTAAAGGCATTCTCAGTCTGTATACATATAACTGAGGACAGGAGTGGGAGACTGTGAGAAGCAATAGGGGCAGATGTAGTGCCTGTAAACATATAACAAAGGGAGGAGAGGAGGGGATGGAAGGAAGAAAGAAGGAGGAGACGGAGAAGAAAGAAGAAGAAAGAGAGGAAAGGGGAGAGAAGGAGAAGAGAGGGGGGGAAGATAAGAAAGGGGAGAGGGATGGAGGAGCAGGAGAAGAGAAAAAAAAGGAAAGGAAGAGGAGGAGAAGTGTGTAGGAGAAAGAGAGGATGAGAGGAGAAGTAGTGAGAAAGAGAGAGGCAGAGAGGAGGAAAAGAAGTGAGAAGGAGAAAGAGAGAGAGGAGAGGAAGAGGGGAGAGGAGGAGAAGAGAGAGGGATGGAGGAGAAGAAGAAAAGGAGAAATAGGGAGGGAGGAGGAGTAGAAGAAAGAAGAAGAGGGATGTTGGAGGATAAGATAGAAGAAAAAGGGAAGGAGCTGGAGAGGAGTAGAAAGGGAGAAGGAGAAGAGGGAAGGAGGAGAAGTAGTGAGGAGAAAGAGAGATGGAGGGAGGGGGGAGAGAAACAGGGAGGGAGAAGTGAGAAGGAGAAAGAGGAGGAGAGGAAGAAAGGGGAGAGGAGAAAAGAGAGAGGGGTGTCAAAGTCAAAAATATTACATAGAGAGAACATACAAACCACACACACATTTAAGTCGCTATACTTGCAAATATGCGCAGCGAGCACAGCAATATATGGAAACACACGCATTTGCTCGGACATGGCACGGAGATGGATTCGGCGCTTGTTTCATACAGTACATGGTTATAATAATGTCAAGCACCAGACATCATGGAGATTTAGAATTGGCTGATGAATTGATGTCATGAATATGTATTATCTGAACAGAACCAGATGCGCCCATCATGTTTGGTATTGAAGCAAGCAGAATGATGTGTGGGTTAGTTTGATGCTGGTTGTGAAGTTGTGGGACATTGCAGCGGATAGATATGATTATATGTATAAAAGCTAAGATCACTTTGTTAAGAACAATGGATGATCAAGCCAACCTTTTACTAAGATTTTCAGGGCTGAACCTGATTAACATATACAAAGGAGAGAGAGAGACCCCTCCCCTAGGAACAGACACACAGGAGGATAGTTCCTGTCTGGGGGGGTTGGGGGTCAGTTTTGCTGGTGGCCTCAGAGAACAGATGTAATGAAGCTACACTCAGAACAAAGCTCTCAGAAGCATGGCTGGATCATCACCAGGCACCAAAGGCTAAGTATTGAATTCACATGGCTAGATAAGGAAATATAGACAGATTGCTTTCTGGTTTAAATAGGATATTGTAACTTGGTTTGTGTGATAGATCTGGGAATCTGTGATGGTAGCTGGGACATTAGACAACCTGTAGCATAGCATTTGTGGTATTTGTTTGCCTATGGTGATTTAAAATATATTGTACTGGTTAGTTATAATATATATCTTGTTAATCATAAATACCACCATGCAGTTGCGTTTGGGCATGTGCTTGTGGCAGTGGCGGGCTGAGATGTGTGGTTACATTGTGATCTGGTCTTGTGATGAATATGCTCTGGTTATTGAGATACTGAAGTTGTTTGGAATGTGAAAGTGAATAAGATGGTTCTAGGAAGTTGTTTGGAATGTGAAAGTGAATAAGATGGTTCTAGGAAGTTGGATTGAAATTGTGAAAGGTGATTTAGATGGTTTGGAATTGTAAAATCAGAACATATGCATTGTTCTGAGGCTTGGACATTTTGGAATAAAATGGAGTCTTGTGTCTTCTGCTATGTGATTGTGGTGTAGCAGAGAGTGCCATGTGTTTGGACCTGCAAATCTAAAATGGCTGCTGCCGGGTATTTTCCCCTCCCCCTTTCAACCATGTGGTGCAGTCTTTGGAATCATGGGAGCTTTAATAAAATGGAGTCTAGCTTCTGTCCCATGCGGTATTGTAGGGTTGTGTATATAGGGACAGCCAGTATGAGTAAGCTCAAGTATTTCATCAGCATTGACTAACTGCACAGCGATTGTTCCTCACATGTGTAAGCTTCTCTGCAATCATATTGTTCCTATTGTTATTGTGAGCCATATCGTCTCTCTCTCTCTCTTCTCCTCTTTCTCCCTCATTTTCCCTTAAACGTAAATTGTATTGTATTGTATTTCCTGTGTAGTTAACTTGGTTAGATATTCTATGTTATATTGGTAGTGTATAATTGTATTGTATTATTCTTTTGCAAGCATACCATCCATAATATATATATAAGGCGTTAGACCCTAAGCCCAGGTATCTGTGTATTTCTTATAGTGTTAAGTACTCTCAGAGCGTCGGTGACGCTCAAACAGCTTTGAAGTTAATAAGGTTACACTGTGTTGCATTTACACTCTACCACTACACAGAGGTTTACAGTATAAGTACATTCCTTAAGGTATAGTTAAGGGAGTACCCTTGCGGTACTTTTTGCGCCAATTGCGTACTGTGTTCTTTAACCTTTAACGTGTTTTTAATAAGATAAATATTTAGCTTTGTTAGATGGGGGCTCGTCCGGGATATCACGATCTTAATGATGCACTGTACATTACAAACGCGGCTGTAATTGACCGGCTAATGATGGACATCTCGCAAAATGCTGAAAGAAAAAAAAAACATCCACGTTAATGTATTGTGGTATCAGTAAGACGCTGATAGGAAATTTTAAGGGACAAGGCGTTTCTCATAATATTTAAGATGCTAAAATGTATTTTTATTGTCGCAAAACCAGGTTCAAATGGATCATATCGTGTTTGATTAAGATTAGATTGTTTATCTGTTTAAGTAGGTTTAAAAGTACATTTAAAAGTTACTTTGGGAGCTAGCATGGTGATTTTCTTTATGGCAGGAGAGGCCGCATGGTCTGTCCACCATTTTGTGTGACCCTCATGGAGGTGGAAGGGGGAGGAGCGGCCATTTTGGGAAGGTCAATATTTTTTTTTTTTGAACGGCTGATTTTCAGTTGACTCAGGAAATAATCAGCCATCCATTGTCAAAAAGAAATCATCATTTAATGAGTTTTTTTAATGCATTTATTTAATCTATATCATAGTCAATCATAAGTAATAGTGATTGGTACTTATATGTAATGTCTATATGTCTGTGCTTACATCAATGTATGTTATTAGATTAATTTAGAATTGCATTTTCATCTGTGTACTTTCACATATCTCACCTTCCTGTTTGCCATTTGCATTGATAACGTGCTGAGAAAATTTGCTGCTATTTAAAAAAAAAAAAGGTAAGGAGTAATACTTAAGGGAGTAATTGAAAAAAAACAAGCACACAGCATAGAAGATACTGTGTGGTGTTTGGTAAGCGTTTATATAGTGAAATATCGCTTACATTTATAGTAAGGCGATACAGAAGCCACAAGACAATAGCACACATTTGTTCAGTTTCCAAAATTTAGTTTAAATACCTTACTTTACTGTAACGCCTCTGGGGAGAGCTATCAGACTACGGGAAATGATTTTTCTGATCAGAAAACTATAAGAATGATAGTGGGTTGAAAACGGTATGAGTGTATTGAATCCCGCTTTGTGGACTTTGTGATCTGTGTGATAAAACGGTATTGAATCCCGCTTTGTGGACTTTGTGATCTGTGTGATCTTTGGTGGAACGTGATGAGCACGGTCTGAGTGAAAACGTGCAACAGAGTGTGATAAAGTTTTCGTTGTATTACGCTCTGGCTGTTTTGGAGCACAGTAGGGAGACTCCAATGATCCTACCATTTATGGGCAACAAGTGTCTATAAGGGGTACGATTGGACCGCACGGTTGTAGGTGTGACCAATAACGCAACGTGATACGAGGTAAATTGCCCTCATACGTGTTGTGGGAAGCACATGCAAGCGTGATTTGTGTAAAGAAAAAAAAAAAGGAAGAGAATTTTCACTGGTAAAATCTCTAGAGATAGGGCCTGCAACGGCTACACGTGTCTGCTAGAAGGCGGACCGGAGATACCCGGAGCAGAAGAAGCTGGTGGAAGAGCTTGGAAAACTCCCACCGTAGACTTCTGTGTTTGGTGCATTTTAGGAAGTTTTTTTCTGTGTTAAAAGAGGTCCACAATGGCAGCCAAGTGCACAACACAGGGACGTTCAGCAGTCAGGGTTCAGACTGCAGAGGCTTGCAGACCCCGAGGGTCTGCTCGGTTAGTAATGTGGGGGAAGTATGGTCCCCACACTGAGACCTTTTGTGATGAATGGACACGAATGACTGCGGGGGATAAAGCACCATTTCCTGGGATAGGTAGTTTTGACTCAGAGGTGTTGCATAATTTAAGGCGGAGGATCTGTCTCATAAAATCCTGGAAACAACGAGTTAAACATGATGATTGTTTGCAGATATGGCTACAGGAAAGTGACATGCAAAGAAATGTAACTTACATACCTAATTTTCATCTTGAGAGGAGAGACATGGCAATGGAGAGGATTATGGTTGCAGAGAAATGGCACAATGTTGTACGATAAAAATGCACTTAGTAACTGTATTAAGAACGAAAGTAACAAATGTAATAATGTTTATAAAAATGAAAGTGTAAAAATCACAAATGTTAACCTGTGCAAGTCGCACCCCATGTTAAACTTCCCTCAGGATTATCAGCAAGAAAGTGAGCCCAGAACGATGTCGGCATCTCTTCCAGCAGCCAGCCTACAAGACATCCAGGTGGACGCGACCAAATTGGTAAAGGCAATAATCAAACCCCCTAACGGAGGGTCAGGTGAGGTCGTGTCCACAGGTACGTACAATGTTTTATATCACGCACAAACAAATGTACCCCATATTGTAAGACCAAAACAAGGTGATGTAATTGAGTTTAGTCCTGTCAGGGTGATCACAGTCCCCAATGGGAAGACTGACGATCAGGGAACCATTCCCGTCAAGGACAGTGCAATGCGCCATCCCTGGTCCCGGACAGAATTGAGATTAATCATGTCTGATTACCCAGATCCTAGGAAAGATCTAACTGTATGATCAAAGATTCACAGAAGGTATATCAACTCCCTAGACAACGACATAATCATGGTATCCAAGGAATCAGGTAGGTACAGGGAAAGCGGTTGATGGTGATGAGCATCCAAGCGTTTGAGGAGGCATCAAATCAACCAAAACCCCAGGCCATTGGCACATGGAGGAACTCAAGGATTTGTGATCTTTGCAAAAGAGAAGGGCATTATGCCAGCAACTGTAATAGCCCACATAAAGTCAGACCCCCTAGACCAAGAAATGAGAAAAGTTAGGACACACCAAATTATAATCAGGGATCATATAGGAAGAATTTTGGGCCACACCCATGATATGTGGTCAGGAAAGGTGATCATTAGGACTGATGGTAAGCCTGAGGTAACGGTTAACAAATAGGGAGGTCATTCACTGAAGACACAGGAATGACCAGGTGAAACGTTGTAAATGTATTTGTGGAAAAATTTTTTTTTTTCCTCTCTCTCTCCCCATCTCTGACGATTATTGGTAAGAACTCAAACATTGCATATCCGCTTGGTCTTTGCAGAAGTCTACCAAACCCCAGCATGACCTATCCACATCAATGTATCCTGGCCAGATACAGAAAGTGGAGTATGGTGCTGGAGGGAGGGACGGCGCAAAGAAACCATTGGACATGTAGATATGACAGCCTGACGATCTGACAATGTTTTAAAATGTTTGAAAAATGTTTTTTTCTCTTTTCCTATTGATGGCTATTGTTGATTTAAGTAATATACACATGCATATAAATTGTTCTCTCTCTTTTGTTTTTTTTGCTGTTGTTGTTTTCTCTCTCTTCTCACTCATGCTTTCATGTTTTAAAGATGGTATGTCACCCATCAGTTAGACAAATGGTAATGCAAGATTTTTGCTCCTTACAGAAAGATCGCTGGTTTGGAGGGAATATTGCATCACCAGAATGTTCGTTTGGAAGACTGAGAGACAGCACCTTTGAGAAGACAGCAGAACAAGAAGAACAACAAGACGAGAGAACTAATTATCGTAACAAGTCTCTCTTCCCCCTCAAACTGATTTTCTGTACCCCATTACAAATTTCTTCTTTTCTCCTCCTGTAAGATGGACTTGCCCCAAGAGACTGTGATATGGATTTTCCTGTTGACCATGATGTTGACCAGAGCAGTCTGTTTCGGTGAGAGTATCAGTGAGGTCGAGAAAGGATCCAGAAAGGTCCTAATGATAAAGATGGAGGTGTAAATTTCCAATAACAACCCAATCACCAAGCAAAGGCGAGTACCGGAAACGATCCAGCAGCCATGTTATCTGTAAACATTTTCTTTTAAGGATTGTTAGCTGAAGAAAACTGTATCTGTAGGCTCTGTAACAATGTCATTGAGGATGGGTGCATTAAGAAATGCCAATCCAGTTTTAATATCCATATGGACCGGCATCCCTTGAGTGACTATCACTCTTTAGTGGGTAGTGTGTTGAATAAAACAGATTGTTGGGTATGCTCTCAAGTGCCTCAAGGTCATAGCAAATCAGGGCTAGTACCATTTCCTTTAACAGTAGGGGAGGTACTTGAGCTAAAGGGTGGGAGACCGGTGGACAGGAGGTTTAATATCTACAGCCCTCCTAGTTTGAAGCTCCACCAATATCATGTGGATAGGTCCCTATTATGTTTTAACATCTCCAATCCCCGAAAGCCGGGAAATTGGGAAGTGTCATGGAGTAACCAAACCATGACCTTTTCGCATAGAGCAGATAGAATGCCTACAGATACAGAGCTCATACGCCACATAGCCGATAGTGGAAAATATTTCCGATATAGGTATACCTTAGGAAACAGGATTACGAGAGTTGGAGAGGTATCACCAGGATACTGTGCACATATCGTACAACCTGATACGTGTACTAAACAGATGGGAGAATTAGGGTTAGGAGATTTCACATGGAAGGTTTGTAATATGGTTATGACATATTCCGTCCCATATGTTCTCCCCGATGATGCATATTTCATATGCGGGAGAAAGGCGTATGAGCGGCTTGCCCCAAACTCTGAAGGATTGTGTTATATTGGAAAAGTACTACCTGAGGTAATGAGTCTAAGGAGTGAAGAAACTGTAATTTCAATGGATTTGATTTATGACCCAACGGTAGAAACAATGATGTAATGAAAATGCGATTATACGGTCCGTTTCTTTCACCTGTTTTTCCGTTTTTCTCCAAGGTAAAAAGACCCACTTGGACGAGGAATTTGACGAGCCGATATACAGACAACAGATGGATTAAAGAAGAAGTTTTGACAACCTTATACACAGATTTTTGATGAACTATGCCATGGATCCCCAGTTTCCCTAGAAATTTTAAAATTACGCTAGCCAAACACTTTTGTAAATCTATGGACATTGACAGCTTTTGCCCGCACCTTATGGGCAAAGGCACAAAGAAGACTGCAACCAACAGACACCGAACAAGACTTCAACCGACAAATGTACATTAACCTGACATAGAATACCACTGCATTTACCATAAGTGTTCTTTATCTTCATTTCTACAACCCTCAGGTAATGACACACATAGTCGATAGGGAATCCAGGCACAGATATCAGCAATCACATATCTCCCCCATTCATGTATCATCAACTAAAATGTGCTCCCCCATTTTGTTGCAACCAAAAGCCGAAACGAGCTCGGTAAAGTTTGACAGCCCATGCACAGACCCTTAGTACAGGATAAGAAGGAATTCAAATGTATACTTCGCAATACCTCGAAGCTTGATTTAAAACACGTACGGCACGATGATACATGACCCCCCAAACATGGATTCATACATACATACTTCTGCTATCTCACTAGGTCATACCTTTTTCCCACCTTCTTCTCTCCTCCCTTACCCAATCATAGAAATGTATTTACATATGACATATATTTTTCTCTTTTTGAAATGTTTTAGGAAGTGGCAGTTATTGGTGACTGCCAAAGGGTGGACTGTCAAAGTCAAAAATATTACATAGAGAGAACATACAAACCACACACACATTTAAGTCGCTATACTTGCAAATATGCGCAGCGAGCACAGCAATATATGGAAACACGCATTTGCTCGGACATGGCACGGAGATGGATTCGGCGCTTGTTTCATACAGTACATGGTTATAATAATGTCAAGCACCAGACATCATGGAGATTTAGAATTGGCTGATGAATTGATGTCATGAATATGTATTATCTGAACAGAACCAGATGCGCCCATCATGTTTGGTATTGAAGCAAGCAGAATGATGTGTGGGTTAGTTTGATGCTGGTTGTGAAGTTGTGGGACATTGCAGCGGATAGATATGATTATATGTATAAAAGCTAAGATCACTTTGTTAAGAACAATGGATGATCAAGCCAACCTTTTACTAAGATTTTCAGGGCTGAACCTGATTAACATATACAAAGGAGAGAGAGAGACCCCTCCCCTAGGAACAGACACACAGGAGGATAGTTCCTGTCTGGGGGGGTTGGGGGTCAGTTTTGCTGGTGGCCTCAGAGAACAGATGTAATGAAGCTACACTCAGAACAAAGCTCTCAGAAGCATGGCTGGATCATCACCAGGCACCAAAGGCTAAGTATTGAATTCACATGGCTAGATAAGGAAATATAGACAGATTGCTTTCTGGTTTAAATAAGATATTGTAACTTGGTTTGTGTGATAGATCTGGGAATCTGTGATGGTAGCTGGGACATTAGACAACCTGTAGCATAGCATTTGTGGTATTTGTTTGCCTATGGTGATTTAAAATAGATTGTACTGGTTAGTTATAATATATATCTTGTTAATCATAAATACCACCATGCAGTTGCGTTTGGGCTTGTGGCAGTGGCGGGCTGAGATGTGTGGTTACATTGTGATCTGGTCTTGTGATGAATATGCTCTGGTTATTGAGATACTGAAGTTGTTTGGAATGTGAAAGTGAATAAGATGGTTCTAGGAAGTTGTTTGGAATGTGAAAGTGAATAAGATGGTTCTAGGAAGTTGGATTGAAATTGTGAAAGGTGATTTAGATGGTTTGGAATTGTAAAATCAGAACATATGCATTGTTCTGAGGCTTGGACATTTTGGAATAAAATGGAGTCTTGTGTCTTCTGCTATGTGATTGTGGTGTAGCAGAGAGTGCCATGTGTTTGGACCTGCAAATCTAAAATGGCTGCTGCCGGGTATTTTCCCCTCCCCCTTTCAACCATGTGGTGCAGTCTTTGGAATCATGGGAGCTTTAATAAAATGGAGTCTAGCTTCTGTCCCATGCGGTATTGTAGGGTTGTGTATATAGGGACAGCCAGTATGAGTAAGCTCAAGTATTTCATCAGCATTGACTAACTGCACAGCGATTGTTCCTCACATGTGTAAGCTTCTCTGCAATCATATTGTTCCTATTGTTATTGTGAGCCATATCTTCTCTCTCTCTCTCTCTCTTCTCCTCTTTCTCCCTCATTTTCCCTTAAACGTAAATTGTATTGTATTGTATTTCCTGTGTAGTTAACTTGGTTAGATATTCTATGTTATATTGGTAGTGTATAATTGTATTGTATTATTCTTTTGCAAGCATACCATCCATAATATATATATAAGGCGTTAGACCCTAAGCCCAGGTATCTGTGTATTTCTTATAGTGTTAAGTACTCTCAGAGCGTCGGTGACGCTCAAACAGCTTTGAAGTTAATAAGGTTACACTGTGTTGCATTTACACTCTACCACTACACAGAGGTTTACAGTATAAGTACATTCCTTAAGGTATAGTTAAGGGAGTACCCTTGCGGTACTTTTTGCGCCAATTGCGTACTGTGTTCTTTAACCTTTAACGTGTTTTTAATAAGATAAATATTTAGCTTTGTTAGGGGGGAGATGTGAAGAAGAGAGAGGATGGAGGAGGAGGAGAAGAAGAGATGGAAAAAGAGAGAGGGATGGAGGAGGAGGAGGAGAAGAAGAAGAGAGAAGAAGAAAGAGGGAGGGAGGATAAAAGAGAAGGAGAAAGAGGGAGGGAGGGGGAGAAGAAGAAAGCAGGAGAAAGAGAGGAAGGGAGGAGAAGAAGTGAGAAGGAGAAAGAGAGAAGAGGAGAGGTGAAGAGAGAGAAGGGGGAAAAGAGGCATGGAGGAGGAGAAGGAGGGAGGAGGAGAGGAAAGAGGGAGGGGGAGGAGGAGGAAGAAAAGAGAGAAGTAGAAGAAGAGAGTGAGAGAAAGGGGGTAGAGAGAGAGGGAGGGAGGAGAAGAAGAATAGAGGGATGGAGGAGAAGAAGAATAGAAGGAGGGAGGAGAAGAAGAGAGAAGGAGAGAGGGAGGGAGGGGAGTAGGACAAGAAAGAGTGAGGAGGAGAAAGAGGGAGGAGGAAAAGAAGAGAGGGAACAGGAGCAGAAGGGGGATGATGAGGAGATGAAGACGAGAGTGGGAGAGAAGGAGGGAGGAGGAGTAGAAGAAGAGAGAAGGAGAAAGAGTGAGGGAGGAGGAGAAGAAGCAGGAGGGAGGAGGAGGAGAAGAAGAGACAGGGAGGGGAGAAGAAGAAGAGAGGGGAAAAGGGAGGGAGGAGAAGAAGAGAGGGGATAAGGGAGGGAGGAGAAAAAGAGGGAGAGAGGGGAAGGCAGAGGGATGGAGGAGGAGAGGAGAGACAATGAGGGAGTTGGAGAAGAAGGGAGGGGAAGAGAGAGGGAGGAGGCACAGGCAGAACTCTGGGAGGCAATGGAGTCATCTGCCGCCGGGCTCCTGCTTTGAAGGGGGCACCTCTCCTCCCATTCTGTGACACCATTGAATTAAGTTAACTGATAGCTGCTGCTGTCTTTTCAGTGGCTGACTTCCTCACTGGTCCCTGCACCTTACAATCACACCCTCTTTATTATACACATTTTACAAGTGTCACACCCAGGATTAGAAACCACAACCTATTACACTGGAAGCAGACACCTTACTGATGAAGCTGTTTGTGCCTGTATAGGAAATATGAGAATTTTAACTATATGAAGATACTTCTCTGACAATTACACATAACTTCATATAGTTAAAATTCTCATGCATCTTCTACAAGAGCAAATAGCTCCATCAGTAAAGTGTCTGTTGTCAGTGTAGCAGGTCATGGGTTCTAATTCTGGGTATGACTGCTAAGAAATGTGTTATTTAAAATAAGAGACAATTAAATGTATAAATACAGTATATAATTTTTTTTCAGAACACTCCACACACACACACACACACACACACACACACACACACACACACACACACACACACACACACATTTATCTTCATATAGGAAATGGGGTGCACCAATATTTATCTTGCCTCCGGGCAACTGGGACGAAGTTACGCCACTGAGAGGAGGAGAGGATGAAAGAGGGCAGACAAGAGAAGAGAAGGAGAAGAAAGAGGAGAGAGTGGAGAGGAGGGGAAAAGAAGGGGGAGGGAGAAAAAGAGAGAGGGGAGAGGAAGAGGAAAAGAAAGAAAGGGAGGAAGGCGTAAGAGAAGAAAAATATAGGGAGAGAGAGAGGGATGGGAGAGAGAATAGGGAGAGAATTGGAGAAGAAAGAGAGATTAGGAGAAGAGAAAAGAGAGAGGAGGAGAAAAGTACGAGAGAGGGGGAGGAAGAGAAGTAGAGAGAGAGGGGGAGGAGGAGAAGAGAGAGGGGGGAGAGGAGGAAGTGAGTCATAAAAAATATATCACATTTATTAATAAATCACACAGATTAATTAATAAAAATAAGAGTATATACATACTCATACATATAAAAATATATACAAAAACATATTAGCTGTGGGGTTACCATGATCGGAACGGCTGAATGTACAGTATGGAAGCGATGTCTCTCTCTGATATTAATAACCGGGAGGGTGCCAATGGAATGGAATGGAATCCCACACAAGGATAGGGGGGTACAGGGTGTCAAACACACACAGGGGTAGGGGGTACAGGGTGTCACACACACAGGGATAGGGGGTACAGGGTGTCACACACACACAGGGGTAGAGGGGTACAGGGTGTCACACACACAAGGGTAGGGGTACAGGGTGCCACACACACACACTAGGATAGGGGGCACAGGGTGTCACACACACAGGGGTAGGGGATACAGGGTGTCACGCACACACAGGGGTAGGGGGGTACACAGGGCCATAACTAGCAGTGTGCTTGCGGTGCCTTGCCCACAGCGCAAATGCGCAATGGGCACAGTGCCGCCAGCAACGCCCGCACGACCGCGCTCCTGCCGCCACCGCTATCAATCAAGCACCCGTGACAAGCCGGTCATCTGCCTGGCCAGCTGCCCGCCCACCTATCTGCCAATCTTTTTACCCACCCGCCCCTGCCGGAAAGTGAGGGAATGCCCGGGTCCTGCTTGCCGTCGGCTACTGCTCACAGCAGCAGCCAAATAAAGCTGTGTATAGCGACCAGCTGTGCCGGGACCAATTGGAATAGAGGGAGGGATTTTTAAACCGGACTGAGAGACAGAGAAGGCATTCTCAAAGGGAGCTGACCTTGAAAAAGACCCAGGTAGGGTCGGAACGCGTGGGTGCCCTGGTGGACTTACCTGTGAGAGGAGGACGTGGTACGATCAATGCCAAAGAAGGGAGGCGGACGGACACATGAATAACTCTCCTGCTGCAGCTGGAAAGCCTGATGTCCACACGTCTGTGGAACTGTTTTGTGCCAGTTTCTACCTGCATTTGGTAATTACCCATTGCCCTACCTATACAGGATTTAGTCCACCATTGAATGCCATCATATTAATTGCTGTTTAATTACAGTGATAGAAAGTGGGTTTTTTCAGCTGACCACCATTTTATTGTATTTTAATTGAATTGTACAATGTGATTCTGCGATATTAAATTTGTTTTAATAGAAGGTACTGCACTATGTTCTTCTATATTTCCTCTTTTTTGGGGTATACTGAGTCAAAAGAAGGAAATTGCATGAATACGAATCTATTGACCTCCACGCAGCGCTGGTTCAGTGGTATCCTATATGTTTGTTTTTGTCCAAATAAAGTTTATTTGCGGCACCTGACGTAATGATGCGCCTCTAGAGGAGAGAGGAGCCGGCGCGCTGGAGGAGCAAGCAGTCCCTTTCAGGAGAAAATGGAAGGCCGGGTAATTAAGTTTTCAAGAAGGCTGAAGAGGGCTTTTGTGCCTGGCTACACGGTGAGAGTGTGTGTGTGTGTATGTGTGTGTGTGTGTGTGTGTGTGTGTGTGTGTATATATGTTTGTTTGTAAATGGCTGCAGAGAGACACAGAGAGAGAGAGAGTTGTGTGTGTGTGTGTGTGTGTGTGTGTGTGTGTGTGTGTGTGTGTGTGTGTGTGTGTGTGTAGGTCTACCTGATGCAATGTATAAAAAGAAACAGGGCTCTACCTGGTGCAGTAGGTCTACCTGGTGCAATGTATAAAAGGAAATGGGGCTCTACCTGGTGCAGTATGTAAAAGGGGGCGCTACCTAGTTCAATGTGTAAAAGGGGACTCCACCTGCTGTAATATGTAAAATGGGGCTCTATCTGCCGTACTGTTTAAAAGGGAGGACTACCTGCCATAATGTGTAAAAGTGGGCTCTACCTATCATAATGTGTGACCGGGGCTCTACCTGGCGTAATGTGTGACAGGGGCTCTACCTGGCGTAATGTGTAAAAGGTGCTCTGCCTGGTGTTATGTGTGTAAATTGCGCTACTGTGCACCGAAATTTGAATAATGTAGACTACTGTACAGCGTAATATGAACTGGCATTATTTTGTGGCCACTTCCCTTCCCCATGAAGCCACGCCCCTTCATTTTGCCGCGCGCCTATGGCCCTGTTCTAAATATGGGGGGGCCGATGCTGTTTCTTGCACACAGCGCTAAAATGTCTAGTTACGGCACTGGGGGTACAGGGTGTCACGCACACGCACACACACGGGTAGGCTGGGTACAGGGATCCTCGGGCACCCACCGCTCTGTGCTCCAATCCACCACAGTAAGCTGAGGGGCAGAGGGAGGCCCATGGAACTAGATATAGGTGAGACCGGCAGCAGGGGAGTGTCCAGGCAGGACATGGAGCTATTCAAGCTGCTACGCAGTCACATGGCGCCACCCCATGTCTGCAGTGTGAGGCCGGGCGCAGCGCCGAGTGGACACCACGGGGAACTGTGCCACAGGAGGCTTCCCCTTCATGGTACGGCTGCTGGAGGAGAGTCGCTGGGTTCCTGACTGTGGCGAGATCAGGTGCTCAGGTTTCCGGCTAACCAGTCCTGCCCCTATATGGCCCCGGGGGCAGGGCTGTTTTTTGGGGGGGACGTTTAGTGTGACTGGGTGCAGGGGATGCTGGCCCCTGAAGCAGCCTGGCCTGGGTCCATAGCAGCTTCATCAATGCTGGCAGAGATAGTATTGCTAATAATGCTGCCGGTGGCGCCACCCTCTTCTGGACCTGTCATGGCACCCAGGGCACGCACTCTGCTCGCCCAACTCTTGTTACGCCACTGATCACTACTTTTCATTTTTAGAAGCTTTAGTAAATTTACCCTGATGAATGTTGACATGGTCACTGTCAACATGCTGAGCATGCCATGTAGCGTGTCGACAGTTCATCCCTATTGACATTCTCATACAAACATGATGACTGTCAACAAGTCATACCACACCTGCTGCAGTAGTTCCCACCCTTCTTCCCGACATCACCAAGGATGGGCTGTCACTGGCCTATGGGGTAAATACAAGCAAGCAGCCCAGACTCTTTTACCATCATGCCACAATGGAATGTGAAAATGACTCAGAGAGCTAGACACGAACACAATAGCTCCCTTTCTGCAGCAGGTATTTATTCACCAGGACAGCTCTTTCTCACAAGTGCTGTTCCTGCACCTCTTCATTGATACATTCCGCCAATAAGAAAGTATATTGCAAGCGTTATACAGTGAATGTATCCCTTGGAGATCTATTGATTACCCAAATTATGATAAATATGTCCCTTGGCCTCATTTTTTTTTTATACCTCCTCAAACTAGTCTAGCACTACTCATATAGCAATATATACTGTATTTTTCTTACTGTTTTACTGTGCCCCTATTGTTCTGCTACCTTCCAAACCTCCAACATTCACTCCCAAATGAAACACTTATATATTGCTTCTCATACTCATTCAAATCTATGCTTCCGCCCCATCCACAGCCATTTTTAAAATTTCCCACTGAAGACAGATGTATTAAAAATGAGCTTAACCGTAATAATGCTCCCCATACTTGAAGCAAGTTTGCAAATGATGACTGGAGTTAGTCCTGGGACACAATCTGTCTTCTGTGCTTGTTGTCCCATGTGATGCTTGGGTTTTATCCGGGTCTCCGGTTTACTCCCACAATCCACATTTCGCGCTATATAAATAACTGGTAATAAATAAATAAAACAGGAAGGTGACCTGAACCAGCAGACAGCTTGCCAGTTCTGTCAGATCTCACATTCATCTTGCTCTATATTGTCGATCACCCAAAGGCTGTGTGTCACGCCAACATGGTGTTACTGTCACTCATAATCACTAAATGGATCCTAAAAGCTTGCTATATGGGAGCCATGTAGGTGCATAATATCACTGGATGACATAGTCTAGGTGTTACAAAGGACGCTCAGGTGAGGACCGCGACTGCCACTAATTCCTCCACAATCTGGACCACTGTAAAAGCCTGGATACCGTCCCAAACCTGTTAGTTCAAATCCAGCCCAGCACGCACCTGGACATCACCTACTGCTGCATCCCACCCACATCCATTCTCCCCAAGGCTGGTTTCTCTGCACTACTTTCATAACTGCACTGGAGACATCAATTTAATCTAGTGCAGGTTTTTATTATTAAAGATTAAAATGGTTACAAAATATTTTACGTAATGTAAAATGTTATTCTGTGGGCTGGCCACGGACGCCCAAATGGCTGGCCTTGCTTCTCTGGTGACTGCCACGGTGACTGATGTTCATGCCACTTTAGTGGTGCACCTATATGTTGGGCCACTATCATTTCATTATCCCATTCAGCACTGCTAATAGTCCTTTGTGCAGAGAAGAAAATGTCAGTATCTGTTACCCATTCACATACACAGCAATGATAGAGATCAGCAGTGATTATTAAACTCAGCACAATCATGACTAGGAGCACTTATAGGCCCTACACACTTGGCGATGTTACTGAAAGATATGAACGATCTCGTTCATCTCTGGTGCCCTGTCGGCTGTGCATGCAGGCCAATATGGACGATCACGTCCATATTTGCCTGCACTTGTATGGAGCCGTGTGACGGGGGGAGTGAAGAAACTTCACTCCCCCCGTCACTGCCCCCCCGCCACCGGGTCGCCCGTCTGCCGTATCGGCGGTCGGGCAGCTCGGCGACGTATCGCCGTGTCTGTAGGGCCCTTTAAAGAGTGGGGGAGCAAGTACTGTTTACCCAGGCTTTTTGGGGGCCTGAGCCAACCACGGCCAGCCAGCAACATCTCCTCTAACGTGCAGTGGCACTGTGCATAATTCTGTCAGTGAATGATTTTGCGTCTGTTACCTACACATATCTGGTGAACGAAACATGTTTGACATGTACAATCATGACATTAGGCCCAGATTTACCAAGCCTAACAGAGTGATAAATTGCACGGTGATAAAGTACCAACCAATCAACTCCTAACAGCCATGTTACAAGCAATGTTTGCAAAAATGAGTTATGAGCTGATTGGTTGGTACTTTATCACCGGCTATTTATCACTCTCCAAGGCTTGATAAATCTGGAGCCGATTGTGTTTGTTCACAAAATGACAGCAATGAGTAATTGCCCTTCATTCAGCATTGATTGCATTTGTAAAACTGCACGCAGGGAGCTTTCAAATGCGATCACTAAAAATGCAAATACAGTAGGATGTATTAAATACCTCCTTGCTGCATTTGTGACCCACCCCCATTTCCGGCAATGCTGGCAGTCCCGCCCTGCCCCCCGAACACCTCTGCCTCTCAATCAGACAGAGGCGTACGGAGTACTGTGAGCGATCACACAGAACAGTTCTGCACATGTGCAGAACGGGAACTGCGCAGGGGATTACAATGGTAATCCTTGCTGAATTAGACTCAATGATCTGCCATAAATACATCTAATATAAAGTGCAATTACCATTAATAGTAAATATTACTCACAATACATTTGTGTTACACAGAACGGAAAACAATCTTCTTAGCCTCACATTACCCTCTGATGGTCTTCAAGAAAGAGCCAGGTGAGACTTCTGACTGGTCCAAAAACCACGCACAAACTTTGTCATTTATGAGGGTTTTTAAGAATCAAAAATATGGATCCCAGCCTACAATTCTGACACAGTCATTTTCTTTTTCATTTATATTTGGCTCTTGAAAACTAAATTGTAGATGTTTATTTATTCAGTTACAAATTCCTTGGATGGATTATAAGAACAGATGGTGTGTGGACAAAAGAGTGTAATTTAATGTATTTTCTTTGAGGGCCTCAAATTATAAGTTTTCGTTTTCTATCAGTTAAATGACTGACTATAGCCAAAAAAGAAAGACGCTTGGCTTGCCTGACCTCATGATGCAACAACGAATGGTATATAGTAGAATAGTCTGACCTATGTCTGTTACTAGTGTTCATAGATTATTATCATCTGAATATTTGTACAATAGTTGTCACGTAGAAACATAGGGGAGATAGCACAGAAAGACGTTAGCTAAATTTGCATGAGACTAAACAGAGCTTAGTTAGTCTGGTTCATAATATGCTTCTTTCTTAAAGCATCACCACTCAGAGAAACATTGGGGGTCATTCGGAGTTGTTCGCTCTGTATTTTTTTGTCGCAACGGAGCGATTAGTCGCTAATGCGCATGCGCAATGTCCGCAGTGCGACTGCGCCAAGTAAATTTGCTATGCAGTTAGGAATTTTACTCACAGTTTTTTCTTCGTTCTGGTGATCGTAATGTGATTGACAGGAAGTGGGTGTTTCTGGGCAGAAACAGGCCGTTTTATGGGTGTGTGCGAAAAAACGCTACCGTTTCTGGGAAAAACGCGGGAGTGGCTGGAGAAACGGAGGAGTGTCTGGGCGAACGCTGGGTGTGTTTGTGACGTCAAACCAGGAACGACAAGCACTGAACTGATCGCAGATGCCGAGTAAGTCTGGAGCTACTCAGAAACTGCTACGAGGTGTCTATTCGCAATTCTGCTAATCTTTCGTTCGCAATTTTAATATGCTAAGATTCACTCCCAGTAGGCGGCGGCTTAGCGTGTGCAAAGCTGCTAAAAGCAGCTTGCGAGCGAACAACTCGGAATGACCCCCATTGTGGGACAAACTTTACTGCAACCAGAACAGGCAAATCTGGGGGATTAACAAGATGATTCCATAAGCAATGTCCGGTGGTTGTGCTGGGGGGAGTTTTGGAGCCTCCCTCTCACCCGCTGTTCTGCTTAGCAAAGCAAGCAGTGAAAAGATGCCAGACGCATGCGCTCAGTGTCTATTCAGTGGATAGATGGAGTGGGAGCTGTTGGGGCATGTCCAACAGCTCCCAGAGCACTAGGCTTGCACCCAGGGTGACACAAATTGGGCGTGACTTGCAGGTTTGACATTTCCCATGAGACCATGTCCCTTGCTGTGAGGCCACACACCCTTTTTCAGTTCCCGACTTAGGAAAGTCGGGAGATATACGTAAGAGACACACACTTTCCTGGAACATCCTGGAGACTCTTGAATTTTAGGTGGCTCTCACGGAAGTGTCGAAAAGTAGGCAAGTCTTCCGGAAGCTGCCCGTTGCCATCTACTTCCCAAGTGATATGTGATACTGAATTGCATCACCATGGCCCCACTCCCCACTTTACAGTGTTTGGAATTGGGGCTTCATAAATGTGATGTTCTTTCCAGGGCCTCAGGCCATTGGGAATTTCCACAAATCTAGATAGGCTTTGTGAATATTTCTGCCTGAATGAAAGTATAAAATGATCTTTGCTATATGACTTGATTTGCCCATTTTCTATGATGATGCCAGTAAGACTGCTTACAGAGCTCACCACTTGGTAAATTTAGTACAGTTTCATTGTGATGCTTCTCTTTCCTGGAATTATAGTATTCTCCTCTCAAAGTTCTTCTGTCAACAATACCGTGGTTGTCTGGGGAAATTTTTGAAGAGAGTGCTCTGAGCTGTCTCTGCGTAGCTGCTGCAGTCTCTATAGTAACAGGGGTGCACTACTGAGCATACACAACCACCTACCTAAATGCACTACTGCGCAAGCATGCCATTATCGCACGTCTGCCTCTACTGTTCACCAGATAGTAAGGACGTGCTCCTCATGGTCTCCCTAGAGAAGACTGTGCCAGACACTGCTGAAAAAGACACTGATAAGCCATTGTGTAACCATTGCTTACCACCCAGTGTATTCCACTACCACCATTGTATGTATCTTCACTTGTGTGCTCCATCCCACCACACGACACCTGCATTAACCCGCTGCTGGCTGGAATGGTCTTATTCTGCATGTTTCTGCGTTGTGCTGTATTAACCCTGTGCTTACATCCTACTGTTCTACCTGATTAATGCGAGCCCACTGTTCTATGTTAGGCAATCTCTAAATCAGATCCAAAAATCTGAACAGTTTTCTAAACAGTAAATGTTACAATTCTTCAAATTCATCTCTCAATGATATATGAGTCCAGGATCAGAAATTGTCAGGGGGGCCATAAAACATATATACATATTTATTTAATGCAATTTCCATATGATCACACATTTATCTTACAGGATACAATAATGAGAATGACAATGAAAGTTACTAAACAGACCTGTGAAAGCTCATACCTAATGTAAATTGTACAAACATCATTCTAATCCTGTTCTTTACTTGGAATACTAATTGATGGGCCATGACCTTGAAATGTTTGGCTGACATGGTTTTAGATTGAGCCAGTTCTGCTAGTTATGAAACACTATCCAATGATTGTGTGTGGTTTTAGTTTCTTACTGCCTGCAGGGTTATGCCTAAAATTCATATCAAGCCAACAGTCTATAAATATAAAGACTTGTGCTATACATCACTGGTTACATGATACAGTATGAGGCGAATGACCCGGCCATGTGCTACAGGCTGAGACTAAAGATAAACTTTACTTTCCCTGCTTCTACAATAAATATCAGTCCTACAGTATGTCTGAAGTACTGTATATTGTATCATTATTTTTGCAAAACTCATTTACATGTGCATAAAAACGCCGCAATCTCAGCTTCAGCTCATGTTAATGAATATGTATGAAGTACAGTATGTGTGGCTGGGTGCATATGTACCGTAAAGCTGTAAGTGCATCGTTGAATGTGATAGGGTAAATGGCTATATGCTTGCCTTTACAGTGATGGTTGTTACAAGAAAATATTTGCAAATACCCATGTGCAGTAAAGCTAACAATTAGAGATGTGCAGCGGACACTTTTTGGGTTTTGGATCTGGATCTCAGCTCGTGTTTTGGATCTGGATTGGTTTTGGTTTTTGATCTGGATGATTTTTTTGAAAAAACATAAAAACAGCTAAAATCACAGAATTTGGGGGTAATTTTGATCCTATGGTATTATTAACCTCAATAACATTCATTTCCACTCATTTCCAGTCAATTCTAAACACCTCACACCTCACAATATCGTTTTTAGGCCAAAGGGTTGCACCGAGGTAGCTGGATGACTAAGCTAAGCGACACAAGTGGGCGGCACAAACACCTGGCCTATCTAGGAGTGGCACTGCAGTGGCAGACAGGATGGCAGTTTTAAAAAATAGGCCCCAAAGAGCACATAATGCAGAGGAAAAAAAGAGGTGCAAGATGGAATTGTCCTTGGGCCCTCCCACCCATCCTTATGTTGTATAATCAGGACATACACATTTTAACAAACCAATCATTTCAGCGACAGGGTCTGCCACACGACTGTAGCTGAAATGATTGGTTTGTTTGGGCCCCCCTCAAAATAAGAAGCATTAGTCCCCGCACCAAAAAAGAAGCAATTAATCTCTCCTTGCACAAACTGGCTCTACAGAGGCAAGATGTCATACTCATCCTCTGATTCCTCACCCCTTTCAGTGTGTACATCCTGATCCTCACAGAGTATTAATTTGTCCCCACTGGAATCCACCATCACAGGTCCCTGTGTACTTTCTGGAGGCAATTGCTGGTAAAGGTCTTCCTGGAGGAATTTATAATTCATTTTGATGAATCATCTTCTTCACATTTTGTGGAAGTAACCTCCTACGCCGATCGCTGATAAGGTTACCGGCTGCACTAAACACTCTTTCGGAGTACATACTGGAGGGGGGGGGGCAACTTAGGTAAAATAAAGCCAGTTTGGCAAAGGCCTTCAAATTGACTCTTTTTCCTGCCAGTATACATACGGTATGTCTGACATGCCTACTTGGATGCTGTCACCCATATAATCCTCCACCATTCTTTCAATGGTGACATCATCATATACAGTGACAGTAGACTTGTCAGTAATTGTTGGCAGCTCCTTCAGTCCAGACCAGATGTCAGTACTCGCTCCTGACTGCCCTGCATCACCGCCAGCGGGTGGGCTAGGAAATCTTATCCTTTTCCTCGCAGCCCCAGTTGCTGGAGAAAATGAAGGAGGAGCTGTTGATGGGTCACGTTCCTCTTGAGTTGATAATTTTCTCACCAAAAGGTCTTTGAACCTCTGCAGACTTGTGTCTGCTGGAAAAAGAGATACAACATATGCTTTAAACCTAGGATCGAGCACGGTGGCCAAAATTTAGTGCTTTGATTTCGATTGACCACCCTTGAAACCTGGCAAAGTGAATGAAGGGCTCCATCCACAAGTCCCACATACTTAGCGGAATCGCTCCGTCTTAGCTTCTTCTTCAATTTCTCCAGCAGCTTCTGTAAAAGCCTGATGAGGAGAATGACATGACTCAAGCTGGGAGTGTCTGAACTGACTTCACGTGTGGCAAGATCGAAGGGTTGGAGAACCTTGCACAACATGGAAATCATTCTCCACTGCACTTTAGTCAGGTGCGTTCCCCCTCTTTTACCTATATCATAGGGGGATGTATAGGCTTGAACGGCCTTTTGCTGCTCCTCCATCCTCTGAAGCATATCGAGTATTGAATTCCACCTCATTACCACCTCTTGCTTCAGGTGATGGCAGGGCAGGTTCAGGAGTGTTTGCTGGTGCTCCAGTCTTTGGCACGCAGTCGCTGAATGTCGAAAGTGGCCCGCAATTTTTTGGGCCACCGACAGCATCTCCCGCACACATCTGTAATTTTTCAAAAAATTCTGCACCATCAAATTAACTGGTTGCTGTTGTTGCTTCGGGAGGCAATACATCTACCCAGTGGGCTCTCACAGTCATGTAGTCCTTAGTTTGCCCTGCTCCACTTGTCCACATGTCTGTGGTTAAGTGGACAGTGGGTACAACCGCATTTTTCAGGACACTTTTCTTAATGTTCCTGTACAGTCCGGGAATTGCTTGCCTAGTGAAGTTGAATCTAGACGGGATTTGGTACCGGGGACACAGTACGTCCATTAACTGTCTAAATCCCACTACATTAATGGCGGATACTGGATGCATAGTTGTTATGGCCTCAGTAATCCACTTTGCAACAGGGTGACTGCTGTCATATTTCATCTTACAAAGGACTGTTGGACAGTCAATTGCTTAGTTGTAGTAGTACAAGTGGTCTTCCGACTTCCCCTCTGGGATGACGATTGACTCCCAGCAGCAACAATAGAGGCGGAAGCAGCAGTAGGCGTACCACTCAAGGATCCTCTGATCCTCCGGAGGAATCCCGGTTAGGAGAGGACTCGTCAGTTATGCCAGTGACATGGCCTGCAGGACTACTTACGTTCCTGATTGAGGTGGAAATTGACGTTGAGGGAGTTGGTGGTGTGGCTTGCAGGAGCTTGGGTACAGCAGTAAGAAGGGATTTCGGTGTCAGTGGACTGCTTACGCTCTTATCAAAAGTTTCTGAACTTGACAATGACTTCTGATGAATGCGCTGCAGGTGATGTATAATGGAAGATGTTCCTGGGTGGTTAACGTCCTTACTCCTACTTTTTACGGATTGACAAAGGCAACACATGGCTTGATACCTGTTGTTCGGATTTGTGGAGAAATAATTCCACACCAAAGAGGTGGCTTTTTTGGTATTTTGCCCAGGAATGACAATGGGCTTTCTCATCCCATGGACAACAACTGTCTCCACTGGTGCCTTATTCAAACAAACCACATCACCATCAGAATCCTCATCATCAACTTCCTCCTCAGCGCCAGCTACACCAATATCCTCCTCATCCTGGTGTACGTCTACAGTGACATCCTCAATCTCAATATCAGCAACTGGACTGGCGGTGCTCTTCCCAGCAGTTGCAGGGGGCGTGCAAATGGTGGTAAGGGCCTCCTCTTTCCATACAGTCTTGGGAAGGTCAGGCCTAGACATTGCAACCGCGGACACACTTGGACTCTTCTTGGGGATTTATAATATCTCTGAACGCAGTTGTTTTTTCTTGTACTTTAAAAAAGCTTCTTTTTTTTAAATTTTGAGAGGGATGAGGGCTTCCATCCTCATGAGAAGCTGAGCCACCAGTCTTGAACATAGGCCAAGGCCTTAGCCTTTCCTTGCCACTTCGTGTCGTGAATGTCATATTGCCAATTTTACGTTTCTCATCAGATAATTTCTTTTTTTTTCTGATTATTAATTTTTGCTTCTTGGATTGTACATTGATGGAATTGCATCATCAATTTCATGACTGGTGGCAGCAGCAGCTTCACCACTAGTACTAGGAACTGAAAGTGGTTCCTGATCTTCCACTATTTTTTCCTTCAAATTGTTGTTCTCCATTTCACAGGACAGCACCCCTTTATTATTATAGCACACAGAACAGTGCCCCTTTATTTTCACAGCACCCCTGTATTCTTACAGCATACAGGACCAGTGTGCCTTTATTTTAACAACAGCAGCACCCCTGAATTTTTACGGCATACAAGACTGGGACAACACCCCTGTATTTTCACAGCATACAGGACCAGTGTGCTTTTATTTTAACAACAGCACCCCTGTATTTTTAAAGCATACAAGACTGGGCCAAGACCCTTGTATTTTCACAGCATACAGGACCAGTGTGCTTTTATTTTAACAAATGCACCACTGAATTTTTACAGCATACAAGACCGGGCCAGCACCCCTGTATTTATTTTTAATCATGTAGTTTTTATTGAGTTTTGCATATATATACTAAAGTAAGAAAGAACAAAAAGCAAAACAAAAAAGAGAAAAAACAATCAACGTACGAAACAGTACATTATAATGGTCATTAGATGTTATAGTAATTTACATTTCAATACACAAGTCAGTTGAAAGAAGGGAAAAAAGTTCTCAGAGTGCTTGGTGTAATCATTGCAACAGTACCGCAATTAAACAGCATTATACATGAGAAAGAGAGGTCACATATACGAATGTAGGAATGCGTATATAAGAAAAAATGAAAACATCACCATAATAAGTAGAAAGGTGTCATAAGGTGTCAGAGGGCGTCGGCCTCGACCAACAAAGAGAAAAGAAAAGAAAAAAGGGGGGAGGCTACACACTCTGCACGTCAATGGGCTCCACCATATCTGCACCCAGGCGTACCAGGATCCACCTGTCCCATTTACAGTGAAATTTGGACATAGAGTTACGGGATAAATACATATGTTTTTCATGTTTTATGACTAAAGCCACCAGAGCCCTCCACTTCAATAATTTGGAAGAGGTCTCCGCAAACCAGGAACTTGCAATAACAACTTTGGCAAGCGTGGACAGGCATAGGACATACTGGTATGTGAGTAATGAGTGGGATTCTTCCAGGTCCACCCCAAAAAGGCAGGTCCTGGGGTTTTGAGGAAGAGATGGGTCAGTAGTTAGTATGTCAGACTAAATTTGAGTCCAAAAGTTATAAACCTTCGGGCAGTCCCATAGCAGATGCCAGAACCCGGCATCTGGGGCACAAGGCTTCGGGCCTCAAACCAGCTCGTTGGAGGAATTGAGGGGTACGGTAAGCCCTATGCAGGATAAAGAAATGCACCTGTTGATATCTGACACAAGGGGTGGTGGACCTGGTGGAACTTAATATTTGCAACCATTGCTCATCTGACAAAGGGCCCATATCACTCTCCCAGCAAAGCTTAAGTGGATCTAAAGATGCAGGTAGGACTCTATTGTTTAGTGATGCGTATAGCGATGAGACTCTGGCCGTAGAGGGCAAATGCTGAAGCATTAGTTTAATCCGGGAGGGGGAGATGGAGGGGGCCATTCTAAACTGGGTTTGTAGTGCATGCCTCAATTGGAAATATCTGAATAGGGCTGTTCTCGGGAGCCCAAAGTCAGTCTGTATTTGTGTAAACGATTTAAGATAACCATGCACATACAATTGTCCCAGGGAGACCACCCCATTTTTTACCCAAATATTGTCTGTAGACAACTTTTGAAGTTCCGTGTAAGAACTGTTAAACCATAAGGGTGAATCTACCTCCAGGTCCAACCAATCATAAAGGTTGTGCACTTGCCTCCAGACTAAAAGAGCCTGTCACAGAACAGGAGGAAGACCAGATACAGACAGGCCAGAAAGCAAGAAGAGGAGGGGAGTGAAGAGGGGACCCACCCATTCAGCCAAGAGAGGTGCACTAGCTGTGCCGCTAGATAGTACAATCTAAGATTAGGCAGGCCCACCCCTCCAGCGAGTTTGGACTTACAAAGCGTTTTTATGGCTATCCTCGCCGGTTTGTGACCCCAAATAAAGGAAGAGATTAGGCTATCAATACCGGCAAACACTTTCTTAGGTAAATAAATGGGGGAATTTTGCAGAACATATAGGTACTTAGGCTGGATAGACATCTTAAAGAGATTAATGCGTCCTAGAACAGTCAACGGCAGTGCCCTCCATGTATGGATTTTACGTTTAAAAAAAGCTGTGATGGGGTCAATGTTCTATCTAATGTGCTGGCCCTGTAACCCAAACACCCAAGTATTTAAATTTCAGAGTCCATTGTAATGATGTGACATACATGCCCTCTCCGGAATATGTCCCGATATGGGAAAAATAGAGGACTTGTCCCAATTTATACGCAGACCAGAGTATTCCCCAAATTCAGTAACTGTGTGGAGCATAGACTGGAGAGAGATATCTGAGTCTTTCAGGAACAGTAGCATGTCGTCGGCGTAGAGAGCCACCTTATCTACTGCTGAGCCGACCACCAGTCCATGAATATCAGGATTATCCCGGATCATACAAGCTAACGGCTCTATAGCCAGCGCAAACAGAGCAGGGGAGAGTGGGCAGCCCTGACGCGTGCCCCTGGCCAGAGAGAACGAGGACAAGGTATACCCATTGACAGAGACACTGGCCACTGGAGAGGAGTACAGCAGCTGAACCCATCTGATGAACGAAGGGTCAAAACCAAACCCGCGCAGCACCTGCCACAGGTAGGAACATTTGACCGAGTCGAAGGCCTTGGCGGCGTCGAGAGACACCACCACTGCCTCCGAACCCAGCAAACCACCCCCCTGTAGATGATAGAACAATTTACGCAGGTTCTGCATAGTGGACTTCCCGGGCATGAAGCCTGTTTGGTCCATATGTATAACAGAACCAATAACAGCATTCAGACGAATGGCAAGCATCTTAGCAAGGATTTAACATCTGAGGACAGCAGTGAAATAGGGCGGTAGGACTCAGGAGCTTTGGGATCCTTCCCATGCTTGGGCAGTACTATAATAATGGCCTCAGACATAGACGGGGGGAGTTCACCAGTCTCAAACAGAGCATTAAACAAATCTAATAAATAGGGACAGAAATGGTTGTTATATTTTTTATATATCCCCACTGGGAGACCATCCCCACCGGGTGAGCTGGACGAAAGAAGCGATGAAATGGCACGCTCAACCTCCTCCAGGGTGAAAGGAGCTTCAAGTACCTCAAGCGCCTCACATGATAAACTGGTCAAGCTCACCCGCGAGAGGTAGGATTGTATCTGCTCATCGGAGTGGGAGACTCCAGACGAGTAAAGCTTGGAATAAATTTTCTGAAAAATCCCAGCTATATCTTTTCCCGAGTAACAGAGACTGTCATCCCTATCGGTGATGCATTGAACAGTACGGGAGTGGGACTCGTCCCTGACCAGAAGGGCCAGGTAACTGCCCCCCAGCTGAAAGTACTACTGGTGACTGTCAAACAGCAATCTACGTTTGGACTTATCAAAGAGATAGTCGGCCCATTCTCTTTGCGCGTCCAGCCATGCCCCACGATCTGATTGGGAATGTGACTCTATATATACGGATTCCAAATAACGGCAAGCTTGTTCAAGTCTTGCTTCCTTCCTCCTATTAAACGACTTGATGCCAGCAATTCTTTTAATAAATTTGCCTCTGATATATGCTTTAAAGGCATCATGCCTGACAGCTGGACAAGAATCAGGGGGATTGTAAGTAAGGAAATCGTTCCAGTCTGAAATAAGGTCGGACCCATCTCCCATTAAATTTAACCAAAATGGGTGCAGTTTCCACAAACTTGAACCCCTATCATGTGTCATGGACAACTTTAATAACACTGGAGAGTGGTCTGATATACCCCTGGATAAACAGACTAGTTCAGAAACTCTAGGCGACAATTTCGGGGAAATAAGGCATAAGTCTATACAGGACATTGTGTTATGTGTAGCGGACTGACGGGAATAGTGGGCCGTAGTAGGGTTACGCAGTCTCCAGACATCTATCCAGTGTGCTTTTATTTTAACAACAGCATCACCCCTGAATTTTTACAGCATACAAGACTGGGCCAGCACCCCTGTATTTTCACAGCATACAGGACCATTGTGCTTTTATTTTAACAACTGCACCCCTGAATTTTTACAGCATACAGGAGGACAGTGCCCCTGCCCCCTGTACAACATAGTGACAGCCAGGAGAGCAGCAACACCCATGTACAGCTGCAGCACCCTTCACAGCACATGAAACACCAGTGACAGCCAGGACAGCACCCCTAACGGCACAGGTACACCACAGTGACAGGAGCAGCACCCCTACAGAGCACTCAGTGACCCCACCTGATGCCACCACCCACAGAGAGACAGAGGTCTGTCTCCCTCACTCTCCAAGTCTGGAGTGAAAATGGCGGCGACGTGCGGCTGTTTATATGGGATCCAAATCCTGCGAGAATCCGACAGCGGGATGATGACGTTTTGCCTCGTTCTGGTTTCCGAGTCTGGCAGGAAGTCTCGGATCTGGGCTTGTAGTGTGAAGTTTGGGGGGGTTCGGTTCTCTGAGAACTGAACCCGCTCATCTCTACTAACAATGCACTTATTTACCAAACCTGTATTTTTATACATGTATGAAAGTGCTTTTTGATACGGGGGCTGATCACACTGATCGCCTGCCCTGTCTGTGAGCAGTGCCCCCCAAACCTCCCTCCCCCACCCCTGCCTTGTGCTGCTGAGCAAAGTAGGGGTTTTGCATTTTTTAGGAGTGGCTGTGGTCACGCCTCCCAGATTTATCCACACACCCCAGTATCCGAGCCCATCTCCGCTCTTGACAGTCCTAGCTCTGACAATGTGGCTTATAAGATAGAGGGAAAACAGCAGCATGCTTCATAGAGCATTCTCCCTAAGGGTTTCATTCTCAATCAGACATTGTGACAACCTGCTTACTATCTTATGCTAATGCAAGTATTTGCCTGTCTATGCTGAATACCCATCCGTCTTCACCTGTCAAGGGGTGCAACCAAAACGCCAGCGACAGGAGCCGGGTGCTGCACAGTAACATTGGGCCTAATTCAGTAAGGAATGTCAATTCTGATAACTAGCACAATTCACAATCCTTTTGTTAGCATGCTGGGGGCCGCCCATCGCAGGGCAAGGCCACCCAGCATGCTGACCGCCGCCTCACCCCCTCAACATGCAAAAATTGCGATCGCCGGCACCGCCCCCATTTCTCAGCTGCAACGCTCCTGCAACGCTCCGTCTCCGCCCTGGAAATGGAGTGTTGACGCCCCCACCCCGTGACCGCCTCTGCCTGATTGACAGGCAGCGGCAATTGCATTTTTTGTGCCCCCCCCCTGCAGAAAATGCGGGCACAAGTGGAGGACGGGCACTGCGCATGCGCCCGCATCTTTTTCGTATTTTTGCGATTGCATCGCACACTGCGATCCAACCTGAATGAGGCCCATTATGTGCAACACTCGGCTTCTTCCTCAGTGTAGGAGTCACACTGCAGGCACATTTAGGGCACAGCCCAGCATTTCCGGGACCCCTGGAGTGATGAAAATGGGGGTAGGGTCACAAGGCTACGCCCCTTCATGCAAAGTGACACCTCTACCCACAAGGCCACACCCCTATTTGTCGGCGCAGGCATGATGTACTTCCACCGCACTGGATGTCACAGAGCATAGTGATGCCCCTGACCATAGATACAGTTGAGTGCTGTAGCCTAGGTCAATATTCAACAAATAATCCCAGTGTTCTACTATATTATCCAAAAGTTCTTAAATATATCCACAATCAATACAGACATATACAGTACACAACAGTGATCTCTGTTCACTAAAAAGGGGGTTGTCTGTCCCCCAAAGATATAAGTGCAGATTATAGATGTATATAATCATACTCACCTAACCTATGCTCTTTTCCAACCAAGGTCCATATATAGTTTGTTTTCACTGCTCACTGGGTAATTAGCGTAATTCTACAGTGCCCGAAAAAGAAACAACCACAACATCTTCATCATCACTGCAATTTTAAATCAGGAACCATTGCCAGGCTGCCTTCCGTTCACTTAGGTTGGAACAAACACAGCATTAAATCCTGGCTGCAAAAGTTGGGAAATATAACTATTATGAATCTAACTAAAGCTAGGAAACATGACATCTGATTGTATTGATTGATTCCTACTCTCAGGAGTATTAGGTAATTTTACTACATGAAAAACAGGACTATCCCACCATATGTGGGACAGTTGGGAGGTATTAATATGTCCGTCGGCAGCCCATACACACAGGCAGGGTTTGTATCGGGGACCACCGCGCGGGATCCTGGTGGTCACTATACTGACCCCGAGATCCTGGTCCCCAGATTGCTGGGGGAGCGCTCGCCGAGCATTGGGCTTGGTCGTGGACACCCATGAGTGGGAATAGTCCCTGTTAGTTGGCATGCTGACTTTTGGGCTTTGGAGAGATCGGGATTCCGGCATTTGGAATAGCGGTTAGTGGTCTCCTGACCACCGGTGACATAACTACATCCCCACAGGCAGATGTACTAATATCTCTGCATGATATATCAGCATAGTCTGTGCTGCGAGCTCGACCTGATATGTCTGTGAACTATGTTCTTCACAGACATATCGGCTGTACTCACTAGTGATATATATCATGTGCCAGATGTACAAACAACATATATTGTATAGTGTACCCAGTCTTAGGCTAATACACATTCAGATATACTCATTTCTGACACAATCCATGCAGTTTCTCTTCTGTGCCTGTGGTGTCGCTCTCTGCTCTGGTGCTGCTGTAAGGATGCGAAGTGCGTGTTATGCCTGCTGCTGTGCAGGTGTGACTCACTTCTTACCGCACATCTCCTTCACTTTCTACCCACGGAACCTCTTCGGATCAGGAAGTACTCCAGTAATCAGGACGCGACGATCCAGTCCGATGTCAGATACTGGGGGGAAAGAAGCACTGATCACACAGACGATCACCCTTTCCCAAGAGGAGGAGAGACAGGATACACAGCGGCGGCCGCGACTTTCACCGATTAGGTGAATGTCATCACTGGCCCTAAGGCCGCAGTCACCCAACTATCACCGATTTGGCACTTGCGCACCAGGTGAAACGAGTTTCACTAGGCCTAGTGAAAACTCGCAAATCGGCGCCCAACACGGAACAAGACAACACGCAGTGGGGAATACTCACGTCGTCACACTTGTCAACTTGCCGGTCGATGATAGCTGCTCCTGAGGAGAAATAAACAGCAGCCTTCCTACCAACTAACAGATAGGCTAAACAACTAAACTGGCCTATACTGCTATGAACCTATAAACAAAACTGATGAGAAAGAACAGCTATAAATGTCCTCAACTAGCGAAACAAGACACTCAAGAAAATGCAGTAATAAAATAACAATGAGTTACCGTTACACTGGTGTTGACAGGTCCGGTATGACGGACTGACCGACAGATGCCTGGACTTCTTCCCCAGGCGCACATGCGGATTGGGCAGCCCATAGTGGACAGCCGTCCACTACAGTAATACGGGATGGTGAGGTACGTGGAGGCGGGAACATCTCTTCACAACCTCAAATATCCCGAATGGAGTACGGAACGTGCGGGCCAGCCAGCCCTACACACCCAACCAACCACTGTCCAGGCGAGCTACCGCACAGCCCACCCACTACTGGTACTGAACCGGAAGGGTCCTGCACTCTACGTTCCAAACCGCGTGGATGCTACTATGCCCCTAGTGAAGAAGTTCCGTCCCTACCCTGAACTGAGCCCAGTCCAGGTGTACCTCTAACAAAGGAAGTGAAATCCTGACCTAGTGCAAGGATTCCAACCGCAGATCTCTCTATGTGCGACTAACTTGCGCCCGGGCCCAAATGCCCGCCAAAGCCACAGGCCTAGTGCCTGCCTACCGGGGGAATATAATCTTGGCCTAATACCAAGATTATTTATACAACCTTTTGGTCCTATCTATGGCACAGGCCTAATGCCTGAATGGTGGGTCAGGCCTAGTGCCTGCCTACAGAGGGGGCAGTAACCTTGGCCTAACGCCAAGATTACGAATGCTTATGGGGGCCCTTTTCTCCTAGCTACTGTTCAGGCCTAGTGCCTGCTGGTGGCCCCAGGCCTAATGCCTGCCTTACCAAGGGGGGAAAACAGTAGCCTTGGCCTACTGCCAAGACTACTGGGGAATGCGGGGGCCCTCACCTCCTAACTGCTGCTCAGGCCTAGTGCCTGCTGGTGGCCCCAGGCCTAATGCCTGACAGTCCCGGTAGTCTAGGGAGGATAATTAAAGGAGGGTGGTACAGGCCCAAAGCCTCTTACCCGGATCGGTGGGAGAGGTTGCAGAGGGAAGCTTCGTCAGCTCTTTTGCATCCCTCACTCTGCAGCACTCTCCGGCCGTCCTCTGCCGCTGGGCTCCGGGCTCCGCCCCTTCTGTCTACCTCGTTCCGCCTCTTCTGTCTTCTATCTTCTCTCTTCTCCGCCGGTTCTTCCTTCTCCGCCGCCGCAACTTCCGCCGCTGCAGGTCTTCTTCCGACGTCTTCTGGAGCTCTTCTCTGCTCCGGCGCGCAACTGAACTCCGCCGCCGCCCAGCGCCTGATATAAGACGCTGGGAGGAGGCGGAGCGATGACACGGCGGACTCTCATTGGTCCGCCGCGACGAGCATGGATTGGCCCGTCACGGCGGCTCCCCATTGGACGCCAAGCCGCGAGCCGTGATTGGCTCGCGACTGGCGCCCAGTTCGAAACCTGGGGCACTAATTGGAGGAACCCGGATCCTTTCAGATCCCAGTTCCTCCGTGTTCAGGCCCTGTTGCTGTCCCGCCGCCCGCCGCCTTCCGACGCCATCCGCCCGCCTCACACTACAACACTCTGATCTGAGTATCTGCAGCTTTTAATTAGCTGTTACCGCAGCTGTGAGCAGCACCTGAATTCCCTATGTACAGTAGATCAGCCACACAAGCTCCCTGTTGTCAGTTCATTATGTCAAGTATGCCTCAGTGTTTGCATCCTGGGTCATGCTTCTAGCAAGTACACTCTGCTCTCCTGCTGCTTCTACTGTAGGTTCTGGCCCTGTACTATGTGCTACAGGTTGAGTATCCCTTATCCAAAATGCTTGGGACCAGAAGTATTTTGGACATTGACTTTTTCCGTATTTTAGAATAATTGCATACCATCCATAATGAGATATCATGGTGATGGGACCCAAGTCTAAGCACAGAATGCATTTATGTTTCATATACACCTTATACACACAGCCTGAAGGTAATTTTAGCTAATATTTTTAATAAATTTGTGCATTAAACAAAGTTTGTGTACATACACACAATTCATTTATGTTTCATATACACCTTATATACACAGCCTGAAGGTCATATAATACAATACTATTAATAACTACGGGGGTCATTCCAACCCGATCGCTCGCTGCAGTTTGTTGCAGCGCAGCGATCGGGTTGGAACTGCGCATGCGCCGGTGCCGCAGTGCACCGGCACATGGCAGTCGTCGGTGCCCAGCAATCGCCTCTGAGACAGAGGCGGTCGCTGGGCGGGAGGGGGCTGAACAACGGCGTTAAGCCGCTGTTTAGGTGGAGCGTTCCGGCCAACGCAGGCGTGGCCGGACCATTGGGGGGGTGGGCTGCGGCGGCTGCGTGACATGTCACGCAGCCGCTGTGGCCAGCGGGAGCGACGAGTAACTCCCGGCCAGCCGCAGGAGCTGCGCTGGCCAGGAGTTACTCCTCAAATACAAAGGCATCGCCGCTGTGTGATGCTTTTGTATTTGTGCAGGGGGGACGGCACAGACATGCGGGGCGGGCTAGCCCTGTGCTGGGCTTTCCCCCGCATGTCTGAGTTTACGATCGTAGCTGTGCTAAATTTGGCACAGCTACGATCAACTCGGAATGACCCCCTTTGTGTATTAAACAAAGTTTGTGTACGTTGAGCCATCAGAAAGCAAAGGTTTCATTATCTGTCTCACTCAAAAAATTCTGTATTTCGGGATATTCAGTTTTTCGTAATATTTGGATATGGGATACTCCCCCTGTATCTCCATGCTCCTCAAGTGAGTTATCTGGAACACTACTCTGCACCTACAGTGTGTAATTCAATGCTAATTGGGACTAAAGGGGGTACTCACAGAGCGATCGCTGCTAAAAATCTAAGCAATCTGACTAGATTGCTTAGATTTCAAGCAGTGATCTCTCCGTGTGTACCCCTCACAGCGATAGCGATGCGCAGCCCCGCGCATCGCTATCGCTGGTGCTAGATTGGCCATGCAGGCCAATCTAGCGGGTCGCTCACTTCACCCGCTGGGTGAAATGAGCGCCCCCCCTCTCCCCCCGCACGCTCAGCACAGATCGCGCTGTGCTGAGCGGGGAAAGAGATGTGTGCTGAGCGGTTCGCTCAGCACACATCTCTCCCCACATCTGCCAGTGAGTACTGGCCTTTAGGGGGTAATTCAGACCTGATCGCTGGGCTACTAAAATTGTTGTCTTGTGATCAGATAGTCGCTGCCCAAGGGGAGTGTATATTCGCCGTGCATGTGTGCGATCACATGTGAACGCCGAGCTGCTAATGATCCCCCAGGCAGCAGACAGGGTGAAAGGAGCCCATCCCTGTGATGTGCTGAGTGTGGTGTCGGGGCTCCTGCGCATGCTCGGTCCCTACTAACCGCCATGCACAGCAGCCATTTCTGGTGGAGGGCTACTGGGGATACCCTGCCGTAACTACACCCGCGATGTGTAGCCCATAGGCTACAATCAGATACCGCTATCTGGAGATGGCAGTAGCTGTGGGGACCAATATCGGGAATGCTTCACATTATGGATTTGGTAAATCTGGCAGCATTGCATCTCCTATAGAAACCTATGGGGGATGCAACTGCCGCTGGGAATGGAGGGATTGCAGAAAGTATTGGAGATATCTGCTGCGGGCCCTCCTTCATACATCCAGGTGATACCTAAAATTTGTGGCTAACCCCCCAAAACTTTTTTTTTTTTTCTGGTAAAAAGCAGCAAATCAGAGGGAGTAATATGATTCCTTGTGTGATATCTGAAAGATGTAACAATAAAAGTCCCAAAGTCTGTTCGTGTGTGACCCTGCATGCCATCATATTATTTAACAGTAGTATATAAATAACATTAGTAAGACAAGTTCTTGGTCGAAACGAACATTAAACTATAAGCTGGATAATGAAGGGTGATCAAGACAACAAGCTTCTTCCTTTAAGTGTACACAGCGCCAATACGTAAATAAACGCAAGCAGAGTCCAATTATAAGCCGTGCGTGTGCTGATGGTGTATAAGAAGCTAATAGTAGTGATTAGGGTGCTGGTTACATAGGTTTAGGTGATTGACGTCAAGGACTGATCACGAGCCCTCATCAACGGATGACTGATGAGGATGAAACACAGACAGAAAGGTTATGACTTAGGAGTAGACAGATAGCAGCCATGGCACACAGAATGCTCTTAGGCAAAATTACTATTTTGTTGAAAATACAGTATTACATCAGACCCTTGCTGGATCCATGCTACAATCAGCATGAAGTCAGACAGTCATACAACCTGTACAATTCATATGTGTCAGGGATTCAACGGACGTTAAAGCCACCCTATGCTAGGTGCAAGTGAGAGCAAGGCATGGTGCTTGTAGTTCTTCTAATGGGATGTAGTTATGATCATGGCAGTCAGCATACCAAGGCTGGGATCTCGGTCGCCAGAATGCTGGCAGGGGCTGAAGGCGCCAGAAAGGTAAGTAGAGAAGAAATGGGTGCAGTGTGGGCCCCCTCTGGACCCAGGGGCCCCCACCGCACACACTGCACCCATTATAGATACGCCACAGCGTCCAGGCCCCCCCTCCCTCTCTTGCCTGCAGCACGGTAGCCTCTGAGCACTAGGGCCACTAGTGAGAGTGTAGTGTGCATGAGCAGGTCCCTGGGGAAATGAATTGGCACAGCTGCAACTTTCCTGCCATGCATATCCTAAACATCATGAAAATGGCCTGCACCATTTTCCCAGTGATTTGTGCAGTGCTACTGCTGCCAACACGCGATTCTGGAGGGGTAAGTATTGGAAAAATTAGAGCAGGGTGTGCACCCATTATAGATAGGCCACATGATGTATGAGATATTGCGCGGGATGCATCAATCATCGCGATGTATCCCGCCACTCCCCTCGTGTATATTAACGTTTACTAACGATGTATGCATGAATAAAAACACAAAAGACAGATCTTGTGGTGAGAGGTGTCCTTTGTGATGATAGGACTTCTGGTTTAGGACCCAGAGTCCTATATGTGCATGTGCACGCCACAGGGGTGCTGGCAGTGTTCCAACTGTATCCCTCTCAGAGGGGCAGCACTTTAGGAGCCCATAGGCTTCTATTGGGAAACGGAGCTTTAGGTGTTGCCCACCACATCCAAGCCCCGGAATCTATCACATGCCAGTGCTTGGTGCATACAAAAAAAACGGATAAACCTCTGAAAACGGCTTTTCCGGGGGTTTGGCTGCATTTTTAGGTTTGCTGCATCTTGCCCATTTCATAAAATGTCTGAAGGATTCCTGAGAGCTCACCCCGGCCACTGGAATGGTAGACAACCCTCCTCATCCCATCCACTTGTGGGAAGGGCAGCGGCATGGTGACATCATTCAGTGGAATTCACATCATCGTGACCCCGCCTCCACTTCCAGCATCTCCCAGGGAGAGTCCACATAAGTAGGCGTTTATGATTTATAATTTAATCTTATTGTTTTAAATGGGGTAGCGTTTGGGCCAGGCGTTTATAAGGAAAGAGATGTAGGAGAACTTGAGAGGATTCGGTCAGCCTTACAAAAAGGAGGAATGGAGACATTAAATTGGGAATAAAAATTACACAAACTAAGTTTGTTTATTTTGGAAACAAGGACTTCTTATAGGTGGTGTAATTAATTTGTGTAAATATGCTCAAGGTCAACAAAGATTTTGAAAATAATAAAACTAGCATGTTATTTTACAAAACATTGCATCCATGTAAAGCTCCTGTGTGACCTGAGTAGTAATGTGCCAGGACTATACTAGACGGGATTATATTTCTTTGGAGAACAACTTTTCCCCAAAAAAGTTTATCTCTATGTTTAACTAAGAATTCTTGCTTTTCTGGGATTGAGACTCTGGCAAACAAAATATTCCATGATATAAATCAATTTTAAGTGGGACTTTATAAACGTGCATAAAGCAATGCTGCCACCTTGTGGAAGCAGACTGCATGCACATGCAATATCATGATCAGGGACAGCTGTTTGTTAAGTAAAACGTTCAGACTGCATACAGTTAACATGTGTACAGTAGTATATATTACTGTAATCTCATAAATACGGTAGATTAGCAATGTGGCCACATCCTTCTTTAGTTAAACAAAATGTAACAAACTTCCATGCAATACATTATTGTCCTTTTACATATTTTTTCTTTTCATTTTGATTAGATTTCTCTATTGCACATGTGCAAATTACTGGGAAAATGGACGCCGTGCCATTTATCCAGTGCTTTTTGCTCTTGTGCAGCGACAGCCGATGCGGGACTCTGGTGAAAACTCCTCAGATCCAGGGGCCACCCTACATCCGTTAAAGAAAGGCCAAGGGGAGTCATTCCGAACTGATCGCACGTAGCAACTTTTTGCTGCCCGTGCGATCAACTAGACGCAGCCTATGGGGGAGTGTATACCTGCATAGCAGGGCTGTGAACACCTTCCTCCTGTCAATCTTCTTGCGGTCGCCTCTGCGACCGCTCTTGACTTTAGCGGCGTCGCTACCCGGCAATAACGACATGCCTGCGCAATGCGCCCACCGCGCATTTGCAGAACCGACCCGTTCACACTGTTGCGACAAACAGCAGCATGCGAACGGGTCAGAATGACCCCCAATGTCTCTTACATATGCCCCAAAACTAAAGGGTTCTGATCCAGGACAGAAAGCTGCATCCATTGTGTATGAATCCTCCAGTACAACACTTCAAATGATTATTTATGATCTGTTACTGATATCCCTTTCACACCAAAGTCCCGAGTCTGACCTGGGATTTAGAACACGGTCAGGGCCGAACTGGCCATCTGGAACTTCTGGCAAATCCCAGAAGGACGATGGCCTGTTGGGCCAGTACGGCCAAACAGAGAGCCTTCTGACTCTCTATTTGAAACCTGCCCCCAAACACCCCCCCCCCCCCCCATCCCCCTCCCGATCGTGGTTTGGAAATAGATAGACGGGGACATGCTGTGAAGCCAGCCATCCCTGACTCATGGCCCACTTCCGAGAGCCATGGCAGTGCCCCCCACCCCTTGAAGGACTCGCGTGTGTCATAATACCACTCCGTCCGTGAACACTGTTCACACTGTGGAGCCAACCCGGGTTATTTGCGGGTTTACACAGCACATCGGTGCAGCGCAACTCTTCTACTGGCACTTGTGAATGACATCATCACCAAGCGCCAGGGATCCGACTCTCTTGATGCTGTTAACAGGGACCAGGGCCGAACTGTTCACACTGCCCTGCTGGATTCCCGGGTTACTGGTCTCTGGTTATTTTTCAGGGGACCCTTTCACACTGAGCCGCTACCCAGCTTAAGCCGTCAATAACCTGGTTGAAGCAACGGTGTGAAAGGTATATTATATAACACACCCATATTAATAATAATAATAATAATAATAATATTAATATTAAATCCAAGTATACATATATTTGCTTTTAAAAATAAACACTGTAAATCACATAGGGCCTAATTCAGAGCTAATTGTAGAGAAAAAAACGCACATCTACAATCAAAATCTGACATGCGGGGGAAACGCCCAGCACAGGGCTAGCCCGCCCTGCATGCCAGACCCTACTACCCCTTCCCCCCCAACCCTCCGCAGACGTGCGAAAGCATCGCATGAACGAGGTCAAACTGCGAAAAAATCTAGTGTCTTTTTTTTGACCACCAGGCATACGCAAGTTGATTGACAGGAAGCCAGCATTTGGGGGTGGTAACTGTCCATTTTCTGGGAGTGTCAGTAAAACACATAAAAACGCTGAGCAGCCTGTTTCAATAGCACTGTAGGTCGGAGTAGGTCATGGGCTAGGCATAGACTGCACAGACTGGATAAATCATTCGATAGTGAGTGAAAGATTTTCACATGGGGTACGCAGACTTGCACGAGGCGGGTATTCACTCTGTTTGATCGGTGACTATCTGATCACAAAACCTCTGCAGATTTGCAGAGGAGCATTCTGTTCTGAATTAGGCCCTTAGTACGATCCAGTCTGTCTCCTAGGCATATCACGTCCATATCCACGTCACCCACTGACTCCACTATAATCCCAGAAAAGATAGAGGAAGCTTTTCTTCATTATTTTGAGTCATTACACCAGGCGCCTCCTGATGACTCCTCCAAAAGTGTGAAATTCTTGGACAAGAAAATCTTTATAAATTAAGCACACTCTTGTTTCCCCTATAACCAGGCCCGGCGACAGGGGAGGTCAAAGGGGACACCCTTACCGGGCCCCGAGCATCAGGGGGGAACCGAGGATCAGGCACAAAAAAAGAGTTACCACAGAGCCTATCAATTTTTATACTGTACAACCCGCCCACCAGGTCAGAGCGGAGAATCAGCATGTCCCAATCAACCTCCCCTTCCTTCCTCACAGTTATCCGTCACTTGGTCTGGTCTCTGTGGACATCTTTGCGTAGTAACGTATGACGCTGCACTGTTCCACCCCTCCCCTGTCTTATTCTGCCGCCGCTGATGAGCTCTGAGCTGTCTTGGAAAGAGACACTTCAGGCAAGGTGGAGGGGGGGGGGGGGGGGGAATAAACCCAGAGAGCCAGAAGCTGCGCTGCACATGGCCATCCTGACTCTCTTTGTACCCGGACCAGTCACTTGACCATCGGCCCTTCTGGCATATGCCAGAATTGGCAGATGGGCAGTCGGCCCTGGGGAAGGATGTTTGGAGGAGGGGTCAAGTAGGTTTGAGGGTCTAGAGATATCCGTGACCCTGGCCCCAAGATTTCTGTTGCCGGCCCTGCCTATAACGGAACTTGAGATCTCCTTGGTTATTAAATCTTTACTGGCAGGTAGAACACAAATTATCTCCTCATATTAGCCCCCATCTTTTGACATTATATAATTCTATTTTGGCAGGTAACCCAGCTCCCACAGATTTTAGTACTGCTAGAATAATAGTATTAACCAAATCTGACAAGGACCTTACTTTGGTTTCCTCATATCGGCCAATTTCCTTGCTGAACCAGGACCTAAAGATATTTTCCAAGATATTAACATCCTGTCTGCTTTATCAGGGGCCATCGTTCGGTCCACAACATCTGAACTCTACTGGTGGCCATGAGTAAAACTCATAATACAAAGGAAAAGGGGAATCTCGTAGTTAGTTGTAATGCGGACAAGGCATTTTATAGGGTATCTTGGTCCCATTTATAAGGATAGTGCATCACCAGAGATCTGGTCCTGATTTCATTCATGTTTTCAATACGACAACCTCACAGCCCCACTGCCTTTTGCATGAGGGGGTTTCCAGAACTGGGTGGAGCCAAGTATGGGGGTGGGGACTGAGGTGACCCAGTATATGATGGGTCCGTAAAAACTAGTGCGTCTGTGTGTGTGTGTATATATATATATATATCTACACACACATATATATATACCGTATATACACCTCTCTCTCTATATATATACATATATATATATATATATATATATATATATTTCTCTGACGTCCTAGTGGATGCTGGGAACTCCGTAAGGACCATGGGGAATAGCGGCTCCGCAGGAGACTGGGCACAACTAAAGAAAGCTTTAGGACTACCTGGTGTGCACTGGCTCCTCCCTCTATGACCCTCCTCCAGACCTCAGTTAGAATTTTGTGCCCGGCCGAGCTGGATGCACAGAGCTCCTAGAAAAGAAAGTATATTTTAGGTTTTTTATTTTCAGTGAGATCTGCTGGCAACAGACTCACTGCTACGAGGGACTTAGGGGAGAGAAGCGGACCTACCTGCTTGCAGCTAGCTTGGGCTTCTTAGGCTACTGGACACCATTAGCTCCAGAGGGATCGAACACAGGCCCAGCCTCGGTCGTCCAGTCCCAGAGCCGCGCCGCCGTCCCCCTTGCAGAGCCAGAAGCAAGAAGAACGTCCAGGAAATCGGCGGCAGGAGACTCCGGTCTTCATTAAGGTAGCGCACAGCACTGCAGCTGTGCGCCATTGCTCCCTGTGCACACCACATACTCCGGTCACTGATGGGTGCAGGGCGCTGGGGGGGGGGGCGCCCTGGGCAGCAATTAGAGTACCTTAAGAGTGGCAAATCACACATAATATAGCCTAATAAGCTATATATGTGTAAAATACCCCTGCCACATTATGATTATAAGAGCGGGAGAAGTCCGCCGAAAAAGGGGCGGGGCTATCTCCCTCAGCACACTGGCGCCATTTTCTCTTCACAGTGCAGCTGGAAGACAGCTCCCCAGGCTCTCCCCTGTAGTTTTCAGGCTCAAAGGGTTAAAAAGAGAGGGGGGGCACTAAATTTAGGCGCAAATCTGTGTATTATAGCAGCTATAAGGGAAAAATCACTGTGGGTAGTGTGAATCCCTGCATTATATAGCGCTCTGGTGTGTGCTGGCATACTCTCTCTCTGTCTCCCCAAAGGACTTTGTGGGGTCCTGTCCTCAGTCAGAGCATTCCCTGTGTGTGTGCGGTGTGTCGGTACGGCAGTGTCGACATGTTTGATGAGGAGGCTTATGTGGAGGCGGAGCAGATGCCGATAAATGTGATGTCACCCCCTGCGGGGTCGACACCTGAGTGGATGGACATGTGGAAGGAATTACGTGACAGTGTCAACTCCTTACATAAAAGGTTTGACGACATAGCAGATGTGGGACAGCCGGCTTCTCAGCCCGTGCCTGCCCAGGCGTCTCAAAAGCCATCAGGGGCCCTAAAACGCCCACTACCTCAGATGGCAGACACAGATGTCGACACGGATACTGACTCCAGTGTCGACGACGATGAGACTACTGTACATTCCAATAGAGCCACCCGTTACATGATTACGGCAATGAAAAATGTGTTGCACATTTCTGATATTACCCCAGGTACCACAAAAAAGGGTATTATGTTTGGGGGAAAAAAGCTTCCAGTGGTTTTTCCCCCATCTGATGAACTAAATGTGTGAAGAAGCGTGAGTTTCCCCCGATAAGAAACTGGTAATTTCTAAAAGGTTACTAATGGCGTTCCCTTTCCCGCCAGAGGATAGGTCACGTTGGGAGACATCCCCTAGGGTGGATAAAGCGCTCACACGTCTGTCAAAGAAGGTGGCACTACCGTCTCAGGACACGGCCGCCCTAAAGGAGCCTGCAGATAGAATGCAGGAGGCTATCCTGAAGTCTGTATATACACACTCAGGCATTATACTGAGACCAGCTATTGCTTCAGCATGAATGTGCAGTGCTGCTGCTGCGTGGTCAGATTCTCTGTACCTTAGACAGGGACACTATATTGCTAACCATAGAGCATATTAAAGACGCAGTCTTATACATGAGAGATGCACAGAGGGATAATTGCCGACTGGCATCTAAAATAAACGCAATGTCCATTTCTGCCAGGAACTCGGCAGTGGACAGGTGATGCTGATTCTAAAAGGCACATGGAAGTTTTGCCTTACAAGGGTGAGGAGTTGTTTGGGGATGGTCTCTCGGACCTCGTTTCCACAGCTACAGCTGGGAAATCAACATTTTGCCCCATGTTCCCTCACAGCCAAAGAAAGCACCGTATTATCAGGTACAGTCCTTTCGGCCCCAGAAAGGCATGCGGGTAAAAGGCGCGTCCTTTCTGCCCAGAGGCAGAGGTAGAGGGAAAAAGCTGCAGCATACAGCCAGTTCCCAGGAACAAAAGACCTCCCCCGCTTCCTCTAAGTCCACCGCATGACGCTGGGGCTCCACAGGCGGAGCCAGGTACGGTGGGGGACCATCTCAAGAATTTCAGCGACCAGTGGGCTCGCTCACGGGTGGATCCCTGTATTCTACAGGTAGTATCTCAGGGGTACAAGCTGGAATTCGAGACGTCTCCCCCTCGCCGTTTCCTCAAATCTGCCTTGCCGGCAGCTCCCTCAGACAGGGAGGCAGTGCTGGAGGAAATTCACAAGCTGTATTCGCAGCAGGTGATAGTCAAGGTACCCCTTCTTCAACAGGGACGGGGTTACTATTCCACAATGTTTGTGGTACCGAAACCGGACGGTTCGGTGAGACCCATTTTAAATTTGAAATCCTTGAACACTTATATACGAAGGTTCAAGTTCAAAATGGAATCGCTCAGGGCGGTTATTGCAAGCCTGGACGAAGGGGATTACATGGTATCACTGGACATCAAGGATGCTTACCTGCATGTCCCCATTTACCCCCCTCACCAGGAGTACCTCAGATTTGTGGTACAGGACTATCATTACCAATTCCAGACGTTGCCGTTTGGTCTGTCCACGGCACCGAGGGTATTTACCAAGGTAATGGCAGAGATGATGATACTCCTTCGAAGGAAGGGAGTTATAATTATCCCGTACTTGGACGATCTCCTTATAAAGGCGAGGTCCAGGGAACAGTTGTTGATCGGAGTAGCACTAGCTGGGGCAGTGCTACAAAAGCACGGCTGGATCCTGAAGTCATCTCTAGTCAGAGACCTCCTAAAACCAAAACAGGTGTCGGTGCACCATTGCACGCGAGTCCTGGGAAAGATGGTGGCTTCTTACGAAGCAATTCTATTCGGAGGGTTCCATGCAAGGATCTTTCAGTGGGATCTGTTGGACAAGTGGTCCGAATCGCATCTTCAGATGCATCGGCTGATAACCCTGTCTCCAAGGGCCAGGGTGTCGCTGTTGTGATGGCTGCAGGGTGCTCATCTTCCAGAGGGCCGCAGATTCGGCATAAAGGACTGGGTCCTGGTGACCACGGATGCCAGCCTTCGAGGTTGGGGGGCAGTCACACAGGGAAGAAACTTCCAAGGACAATGGTCAAGTCAGGAGACTTCCCTACACATAAATATTCTGGAACTAAGGGCCATTTGCAATGCCCTAAGTCAGGCAAGACCCCTGCTTCAAAACCAGCCGGTGCTGATCTAGTCAGACAACATCACGGCGGTCGCCCATGTAAACTGACAGGGCGGCACAAGAAGCAGGATGGCAATGGCAGAAGCCACAAGGATTCTCCGATGGGCGGAAAATAATATGTTAGCACTGTCAGCAGTGTTCATTCCCGGAGTGGACAACTGGGAAGCAGACTTTCTCAGCAGACACGACCTCCACCCGGGAGAGTGGGGACTTCATCCAGAAGTTTTCCAAATGATTGTACACCATTGGGAAGGGCCACAGGTGGACATGATGGCGTCCCGCCTCAACAAAAAGCTAAAATGTTATTGCGCCAGGTCAAGGGACCCTCAGGCGATAGCTGTGGACGCTCTGGTAACACCGTGGGTGTACCAGTCGGTGTATGTGTTCCTTCCTCTGCCTCTCATACCCAAGGTACTGAGAATAATAAGAAGGAGAGGAGTAAGAACTATACTTGTGGTTCCGGATTGGCCAAGAAGATCTTGGTACCCAGAACTTCAAGAAATGATCTCAGAGGACCCATGGCCTCTGCCGCTCAGACAGGACCTGCTGCAGCAGGGGCCCTGTCTGTTCCAAGACTTACCGCCGCTGCGTTTGACGGCATGGCGGTTGAACACCGGATCCTAAAGGAAAAGGGCATTCCAGATAAAGTAATTCCTACACTGATTAAGGCTAGGAAAGATGTGACCGCAAAATATTATCACCGCATATGGCGAAAATATGTTGCTTGGTGTGAGGCCAGGAAGGCCCCAACGGAGGAATTTCAACTGGGTCGATTTCTGCACTTCCTACAGTCAGGAGTGACTATAGGCCTAAAATGGGTTCCAGTAAGGTCCAGTTTTCGGCTCTGTCCATTTTCTTCCAAAAGGAACTGGCTTCATGGCCTGAAGTTCAGACTTTTGTTGAGGGAGGGCTGCATATTCAGCCCCCGTTTGTGCCTCCAGTGGCACCGTGGGATCTCAACGTGGTGTTGGATTTCCTGAAGTCGCATTGGTTTGAACCACTTAAATCCGTGGAGCTAAAATACCTCACGTGGACAGTGGTCATGCTGTTGGCCTTGGCGTCGGCCAGGCGTGTATCAGAATTGGCGGCTTTGTCATGCAAATGCCCTTATCTGATTTTTCATAAGGATAGGGCGGAATTGAGGACTCGTTCCCAATTTCTCCCAAAGGTGGTTTCAGCTTTTCAGTTGAACCAGCCTATTGTGGTGCCTGCGGCTACTCGTGACTTGGAGGATTCCAAGTTGCTGGACGTAGTCCGGGCCCTAAAAATCTATGTTTCCAGGACAGCTGGAGTCAGAAAGACTGACTCGCTATTTATCCTGCATGCACCCAACAAGTTGGGTGCGCCTGCTTCAAAGCAGACTATTGCTCGCTGGATCTGTAGCACGATTCAACTTGCACATTCTGCGGCTGGACTGCCGCATCCTAAATCTGTAAAAGCCCATTACACGAGGAAGGTGGGCTCTTCTTGGGCGGCTGCCCGAGGGGTCTTGGCTTTACAACTTTGCCGAGCAGCTACTTGGTCGGGGTCAAACACATTTGCTAAATTCTACAAGTTTGATACCCTGGCTGAGGAGGACCTAGAGTTCGCTCATTCGGTGCTGCAGAGTCATCCGCACTCTCCCGCCCGTTTGGGAGCTTTGGTATAATCCCCATGGTCCTTACGGAGTTCCCAGCATTTTTTAGGTCAAGGTCAGAGATCAAGAGGCCGCGTCAAAACACGAGGAAAACAAGGAGAGGGGGAAAGAAGACGCGACGGTCGAAACTTAGACTGGGATACATCAAGGACATCTCGGTATCCGGCCCGGCAGAGAAAGGCAGTGAGATAGATTCTGATAAATCGAGTCTATTACAAGTCATCAATTTATCTACCAGGTCCCTTTCCTCGGATCACATGGCAGTACTCAGCAAAGGACTCTCTTTCTCCCCATCAAGACCTTTTAATCGATTCTCCTGGGAGAAAGATTTGAGATTATTTGGTAGGAAGCTTTTCCTAAAGAAGTTCTTCTCCAAACGTCAAGAGGGACAACTAGATGACAACAGTGATTCGTGCCTTTCCACCAACGATCTAAATGCTATTCAAGAACTGGAAGAATTACAGGCAGAATCGAGTATCGATGTACCAACCAATCTTAGACCTCAATGTAGACCCAAATCGACCTTTTTTCCTCCTGATAATAATAACCCGGAGATCAGGGTTTTTCTTAATCAAGTCTCCAAGGAATTCGACAATATCTATGCCCAAACCAGACAGGGCCTCTACCACTTTCCTAATAATCTTAAATTTAAAGAACGCAAAGCATTACAAGAACTGGAAACCTGGCATGACGTAATTTTTAAACCATCTGATAAAGGTGGTAACATTGTGATTTGGCCACGAGAAATGTATATCGCTGAGGCTCACCGTCAACTCCTCAATACCTCCTGCTATAAAAAACTTCTCAACGATCCTACCACAAGATTTTCGACTGCCTATAACCTGATAATACAACGGGCAACAACAAATGGCACAATTTCTAGATCTGAACAGAAATATCTAACTACTCAGAATCCGAGAACACCAACCTTTTACTTACTTCCGAAGATACACAAGGATGCCTCTACACCGCCTGGAAGACCAATTATGTCTGGAAATGGGGGCCTCCTGGAACAACCGAGTCGTTTCCTTGATCTTCACCTTCGTGACTATGTCCTTGCCTTACCTTCTTATCTGCAGGATACAGCAGATTTGCTACGTAAAATCCATAATGTACATTGTGGAGACAATCTTTTATTGGTAACCCTAGATGTAGAAGCCCTTTATTCAAGTATTAACCACCATCAGGGAATCACAGCGGTCAAGCATTATCTAGACCAAGGAGGAGCCAATGATTTCTCGGATTTTCTTCTAACGTTACTGGATTTTGTCCTGTCCAGGAACTATTTCGTGTTCCAGGATCAATTTTTTCTCCAAATAAGGGGAACAGCCATGGGCGCAGCATGCGCCCCGACGTATGCCAACCTGTTTTTGGGGTGGTGGGAGCACTTCCACGTCTTTAACCTTGCAAATGAGAAATATACCTCGCACGTGGATTTGTGGCTGAGGTATATTGATGACGTGTTCATTATCTGGAATGGAGATAAGGAACTCTTAATGGAATTTATTGCATTATTGAATACCAACGAATTGAACATCAAGCTGACTCATACCATCAGCCCCAAACAGGTTCCCTTTCTTGATTTGAACATTTACAGGTCACATACGGGGTATCTAGAAACAGAGCTATACAGAAAGGAGACTGCAACTAACAGTCTCCTTTTTCAAACTAGCTCTCATTTCCCGCCCACCATTGAGAATATACCCAAAGGAGAATACCTCAGACTCCGACGTAACTGCTCTGAGGATCATATTTTTCAAATCAAGAGCTGGGAACTTACCAATCGCCTCCTTGCCCGAGGCTACAGTAAACGATCATTAAAAAGAGCTTATCAGTCCACCATTTCAGTCAAGAGAGAGCAACTTATTTTCAAGACTAACCAGACAACTTCAGAAGATACGGATCCTATCAGATTTATAGGAACTTTCTGTCCGGAGTGGAGAATGCTTAAAGATGCTATAACCAAACATATTCCCATACTCCATATGGATCCAGATTTATCATCTGCTGTGGGCCCTTCCATACAAATGAGCTGGCGTAGATCAAAAAACATCAAAGATCGATTAGTTCGGAGTCATCTATTGCCAACAATACCTAAGAAGCCGGCCACAACAGGTTCCTTTCCGTGCGGCCAATGTAAGGCCTGTACACATATATTCCGAACCAATGTGGTCACAGACAAGTATGGGCAACCAACCATAATACCACATTTTTTCAACTGTAATACTCAAGCGGTAATTTACTGCATCACTTGCAGCTGCAACATGAAATATGTCGGCATGACCTCACGAAAACTGAAAGAGAGGGTCCTAGAACATCTGGGCAATATTCGCAATGCATCCAAAGATCTGGCACGCATGAGACAACTCACTACGGTTGCCAGACATTTTCACTTTCAACACAAAGGTCTGATGAAAGATCTCAAAGTTTTTGGCTTGGATCGTATTCATTTGGGTATACGAGGAGGCGACATGACCAAGGAATTGTACAAAAAAGAGAGTGAATGGATTTTTCGCCTTGGTACCCTAAGACCCGATGGTCTGAATGAAAATATTAATTATGGTGCCTTTTTATAACACACCCACAAATATACCCATTAATTAGTTATTTATTTACTCCCTGCTACTCCACTCATCTCCCACTTATCAGCAGACCCATCCCACATCCGTCACAACCTATACAACAATTAATATTCCCAATTTACGAATCCCCCACTCCCTACCATCCCTGTCACCTTACCCACCCTCACAACCACTCCTAGTATCACATTACCTAGCTTTGCATTCACTCACTTAGTTTTCCCACCCAGTAACAACATGTGCATCACACTCAGATCCCCCCAGATATAGGGGGGCTTCCCCAACACGTGAGATCCCATCCACTATCATTCCCCAGGTCCCAATCCGTAATAGACCTCATACACAGTTCACCTTATCCACCACTTGCTCACCATTCTCCTTCACCCCATTCCACCACATCACTATGCTGCCAAGCACGTCCCTGTGACCATATCACCACAGTCACAACCGTGTTTCTTTACCTAATGTTCATTTTATATCTTTATAGTCTCGTATTTTATTGTACTTTTATATTTATTTATTTTTATTTTATTATTATTATTATTTTTATTTTTATTTTTATTTATTTTTATTATTATTATTTTTAATTCTTAATTTTCAATTTTTTATTTCCTTCCTCTTTTTTTACTTTCATTTTTATTCCTATTTTTATTTTTATTATTATTATTTTTATTTTTATTTATATTTATTTTATTTTCATTTTCACTTTTATTTTCATTTTTATATTTATTCAGATTCTTATTTTCCTTTTGATTATATCACTCCAGTATCATTTATCCACCTCATTTGTCTACGGTACCTTATAAACAGTAATATCACAGGATATCTCATGTCTATATCCTCTTACAATTGGATAAGGACAGACGTGGTGGAGATTCGGGAACCAGTGACTGGAAGCTGATATGCTTGCTGCGGTGGTGTTAGGCAATTCAGCCTAGGACCTCAGCTATCTCTTCAAAGCTAGCCCACCGCGGCTATACAATATGGTGAGAGATTTTTTCCTCAAATTAAGAAGGACTTTGAGCACGGAAAGCACTTTATGAAAGCACTGGGTTCCCTCCCATTCACCACACATCTGTATATTTGTTTTATTACCTGTTTGTTTTAATACCACTGTCCATTCCCAGCTGGGGATTGTGTTTTAATAAATATTGCTAGTGTTGTGTGATATTCAGCACATGTTGACTCCATTATTCAGTAATAGGAGTAAGAAATAGCATCCAGTATTCTAGTGCGCCAGGGGTCCAATACCGCTTTTTTCTTATATCCTCTTATATCACACAATTTTCATGTTGCAGTACAATAGATTTTATTCTGTTATTTAACACACACACAACTGAACATATATCTTTCATCAAACAAGTCGCCACCTCGCGCGCCTTAGTTACCATGGCAACAGAGAACCTCCCACTTAAACCATTGGTATACCCTTTTACAATATGGCGCCATCTCATCACATCAGTACAATGACGTTAGGTAGTCTCTTCTTTTCTTCCCCCTCTTCCTTTGCGCATACTCATCAGCGCACTTTTTTCTTTGTGATCATGTTCCGATCACGTGCTGTAGACGGTATGACGATAGGGACCTCCCTGCGCGCACACTCACCAGCGCCTCTCTCCCCACGTGACCAGGCTCCGGTCATGTGCCACTGACGTCAGCCGCGAAGGTCTATCACGTGCTGCTGACGTCAGCCGGTAAGCGCCGGCAACACGCTTCTACAGTTGTCCGTGACTGGTGAGCAACTTCCGATTGGCTGCTACCCTAATTGACAGGGCCTTTTAAACCCCACACTCAGACAGGAAACACGAGATCCCGGAAGTGAACAAGCCCAGCGGGCGAAACGCGTTTTCCACGGATCCAAACAGGAGATTCTTTCATGGATGACTACTGATTACCAGAGGCTCCCGGAATTTGATATCCACACATTATGAGTATCAAACTTGGCTATTTCTAACCTTATATATGTTAAGTGTAACCATGCAAAAGAGACGTAGTAATCTTAATCTGGGGGATTTCCCACCTACTGCATAGTTCATCATTCTTGCATGTAAAGGGTAATTAACTTAATATGCCAGTCGGGATCAATAAGGTGTGCATTGCACTGCTTTCTTATTATCAGTGAATCTGTATTATTGTCTTCACAGGTTCCTATGCACACAGTATATCTGACATCATTGTATACAAATTAGAAATCTACTATAATATGCTTCAGATATCATGCAAACTTTGTGCAAAAACAGTGAATTCATACCACTGCACTCCTAGGTGCTTATGCACATGACATATCTGGTTCCAGTTTTCATAGGAACCACCTACTTACTTTTTGTGCTTTTGAATGTCAATTTTTGCCATATATAGAGATATCAGGTGTTCTTTCTCTTTTTTCGGTCAACTCATCTGTGACCATCAACACAATTTGACCAGTATTTCTATTCTCTCATTCCTCTCTGACATTCTTCACTGACCCAGCCCTTTTCAGTGGACTCTCATCCACGATCCAGGGTGTATCACTGGCCAATTGGCAGATGAGTCACCTCGCCTAACGTGGAAAGCAGATCCACACATTTTCCAGACCCCTTTCCTTTTCTATATTCTTACCCACTTTTCCTATATAGGTGCACTCTCATTGGTAGATAGCCTCTCTACTATCATACCACGCTGTTTATGCCCGATCTCGTCCGATCTTGGAAGCCAAGCAGCGTTGGGCCAGGTCAGTACCTGAAAGGAGACTTTTTGGGAATACCTGGTGTTGTAGAGAAGGACACTATTCCCCTTCATCTGAAGGGTGGACACCAACAGCAGGATCACCACTTTTTCACTTCCCTCCCCCCCGTTCCCTCCCCCTCTGTCCCCTCCCACACACCCATTTTTTCCTTTTCATCATCTTTTTACCCTTTGTCTCCTTTGCCTATTACGGCAATCTTTTCAATATGCTCTAAAATGTCTAAGATATGTCGTTAAATTTATGACCTAGGTATACCCGGTGATCAGTGATTTGTCCGACATTGACCCCCTCAGTGGTCTTTCAAAGACATAATATTGGATCTCCCTGTTTTCAGTAACACAGAATTTCTGTGCTGGTCAGGAGAAACGGTTGCTAGACTATCAAGTGTCTGTAACCTTTCTAATTCATTTTGTGTGATTACCGAGACCAGAACATTTCCCTTCCTTTTGCCTATTATCTTTATTTTTTCTAATAAAGATAAATATAAATAAATATAAAAATACTCATCAACTAATTATAAAAAACGTTTTGATCACAGTGGGATATTAATAATTTTAATTAATTATTCAATAAATATTTGTTTTTATATTTTTCAAGTCATATCCGAAGAATTTCCTTCGATTTCTTCTTTTCTTCAAGAGTGCGCCCACACAAGAGCTTTCTTTCTCTCCTTTTGTATGTACAGATACCTTCTAGCTCTGGGCGCACCGCCAATAAGGACTATAATTGAAAAGCTGTTTTCTTTTCCAATACTTGTCCATTTTGGCTTCTCTCTATCCTATTATAAATTACACCGGTGCCAGGTCTTTCTTTCCCTTGTTGGAGTTCCCAGCATCCTCTAGGACGTCAGAGAAAATAAGATTTTACTCACCGGTAAATCTATTTCTCGTAGTCCGTAGTGGATGCTGGGCGCCCGTCCCAAGTGCGGATTGTCTGCAATACTTGTATATAGTTATTGTTTAACTAAAGGGTTATTGTTGGGCCATCTGTTGAGAGGCTCAGTTATATTTCATACTGTTAACTGGGTATAGTATCACAAGTTATACGGTGTGATTGGTGTGGCTGGTATGAGTCTTACCCGGGATTCCAAATCCTTTCCTTATTGTGTCAGCTCTTCCGGGCACAGTATCCTAACTGAGGTCTGGAGGAGGGTCATAGAGGGAGGAGCCAGTGCACACCAGGTAGTCCTAAAGCTTTCTTTAGTTGTGCCCAGTCTCCTGCGGAGCCGCTATTCCCCATGGTCCTTACGGAGTTCCCAGCATCCACTACGGACTACGAGAAATAGATTTACCGGTGAGTAAAATCTTATTATATATATATATATATATACACATATACATAGCATATTAAACATGCATATATATACACAGTACACATATATATACACACATGTATATATATCATATGTGTGTGTGTGTTTATATGTATGTATATACATGTGTATATATATATGCACATGGATTTATATGTACTATAATTAAAATAAAGTAAACTTTAATTAAGCACTTATAAGTACCACCAGGAAGACAGCAGGCATAATAATAGTCATAGTGAGGGGGGGTTTCTGGGTGCTCGGAAACCACCCCTGCATGCGCCACTGATTCCTCACTCTTAATCCTTTACATTCCTGTTCATTTAGAATACCCTGGGGAACAAGACAAGGTTGCCTGTTGTCGCCAATATTTTGTTGATTCTGAAGCATAGTCAGGCATACATTGCAATAGAAAGACAAACTTGGCTTTGGACCCCCTATTGAGACATTTCGTTCATGGGGCGGGTTGGAATTGCATCAAGCTGGGTCAGTTGGAGGTTAAATTCTCAGTATTCGCTGATGATCTCCTGTTATACTTTGCTATTCCAAATACAGCTATACCGCTGCTAATGGTGTCCGGATTATAGATAGTGTCTAGGTATACAGTCAATAGGTTGATACCATATGGTCGACATGGATTCGGTTGACAGGTACAAAAGGTCGACAGTGGGTAATACGTGATCCAGATGCTGCCAATATTGCCGATGAAGAGACATGGGACTTCTTAATCAAACATTAAGAAAGTTTATATGGGCAGGTAAACGTCATGTGTCGCTCTTTAAGTTACAGCAAAAATGTGACCTACAGATGTGTCCAGTTATGTTGTTGCCACGTACGCACAGACACACGCATCGCGGAAACAGAATGCCCCCACAGGCTGCGTACACATGCACCTGCAGGTTTCCCATTCAGTACGTATGGATGGCGGCTATGAGGATACATCCCCCCCCCCTCCCCCCCGAAATCCTGTGAGTTGTGTGTACCGTATGCATTGCAACAACATATCTGGACACATCTGTAGGGGGCGTCAATTTTCCATGTCTCTGACAATATGCTCTGGCATCCAACCACAGTATAAAATAACTTTAGTCTGGACAGGGGGCGCTAACGCATACATCAGTTCTGTGGAGCAGGCCTTTATTCCAGCCGAAATACTCTTACACACTCATCCTTTGACTCTCCTCTAAGACGGGTTATACTTTATATTGGGGTCATTCCGAGTTGATCGCTCGCTACAGATTTTCGCAGTGCAGTGATCATGGCAGAACGGGGCTAATCCGCACATGCGTATGCACTGCAATGCGCAGGCGCATCGTACAAGTACACAGCGGTTCGTTACCCAACGATGGTTTCTACGACAATTCCATTCACACGGGCGTTCGCAAGGAGATTGACAGGAAGAAGGCGTTTCTGGGTGTCAACTGACCGTTTTCCAGGAGTGGTTGGAGAAACGCAGACGTGTCCAGGCATTTGCAGGGCGGGTGTCTGACGTCAATTCCGGACACGAACAGGCTGAAGTAATCGCATCGGCTGAGTAAGTCCAGACCTACTCAGAAACTGCACAAAATGTTTTTGCAGAGCTCGGCTGTAAAACCGTTCGCACACTTGCAAACTGAAAATACACTCCCCCGTGGGTGGCAACTATGCGTTTGCACGGCTGCTAAAAGTAGCTAGCGAGCAATCAACTCGGAATGAGGGCCATTGTTAGAGAGCTGTTCGTTGTAGCTTGAAGGTATCTAAATACTCGTTCCTTTTTTGTTATGGGGTAATTCTTCATTCACTCCAAATACAGTAGGACGTTCCAACATTTCCATTCATGGTTCATGAGAGGATTGAGATATATACCAGTCTCTTGATGTTTATCAGTTGCAATGACTCACGCAGTCCTAAATCCAGGAAAAAATTCCCAGCATTACAAATCCAGTTATTCCCGTTTTTACAGGCTATGGGGGTCATTCCGAGTTGATTACACGTAGCAACTTTTTGCTGCCCATGCGATCAACTAGACGCCGCCTATGGGAGAGGATTTTTTTGCATAGCAAGGCTGCGAATGTGTAGAACTAGACCAGGGTAAGAGTTACTTACCCTGTGCGATGATTCCAGCGATGCAGGTCCCAGAATTGACGTCAGACACCCGCCCTCCAAACGCCTGGACACACCTGCATTCGCCGCACCACTCCCAGGAAACGGTCAGTTGACACCCCGGAATGCCTTCCTCCTGTCAATCTTCTTGCGATCACGGCAGCGATCGCTTTCTTCGGTCATCGCTGGGCAATGATGCGCCTGCGCATTGCTGCCGCCGCGTATGCGCAAAACCGACCCGTTCGCACCTCTGCAAAAAACAGCAGCGTGCGAACGGGTCGGAATGACCCCCTATGTGTTTATGTGCAAAGGACATTGCATGGGCTGACAGACAGAGATTTGGAGTGTGGATTAAATGTACGCTGCCTCATAGTCTCAGTGACCCTTTTCTACATCTCGTATACAGTAAATAAATAGCAGATTGATTTTCCTGATCTAACCATGAAAACTGTTTTAATGTCCTGTATAAAGACGAATAAGCAGTTTATGTCTCAGTTTCTTATATGGATATGCACTAGAAAATTTTGCATAGAGAATATTTTACCCCTAGGTTGAATTTTCTCATTGGTAAAGCCCCTACCTCTAACACTCCAGAGATACAGTAGATATAGTACATTGCCTGAGACACCATTTGTGATGATTGGACTTCTGACTTCATGACCCAGGAGATCATGCGACGGATGGCATTGCCTACTTGGAACAAGCTCAGTGAAGTTTCTCTTTCCAGAGCTTCAAACATAACGGGGAATGTGGTTAAAGTTCTGAAAGCGGTAGTTTTCTGAGTTTTGGGCGCATGTTAACTACAGTACATCCCGTCCTGGATCAGTTAAGTCTGTGACGAAGAGAGTGTGGCGACTAGGACACATGTAAGGATGTGTGGACATTATAAATGGGAGTACGGTAAGCTTTAATAAATACTGTATATTTTCAGAAACTGTTTAATAAAAACTGTGGGAGAGACTTATCAAATTTGGTGTGGATGTCCATAAATGTGTAGCGGCATGGGAGGTCTTGTAGGGTGGAGTGAGTGGTTGTTTCCAGAGAAAAGCAGTTTAGAGGCAGATCTAGAAGGGCATGAGGGCATTTGGAGATGCAGTGTCAGATCTATGAAAAGGTGATGATGATTGAACTACTGTAGTTTAAGACGTTAAAAGCAGTAAAAGGTGTTATTTGTGGAACCAATATACATCTATTTAACATGCACTAATTAAATGTACATATGTGTTATAAAACAGGAATGTACAACATGTTTAGAAACAGTCATTCATTTATTGAAATGTGTAATGAAAAAAATACAAAAAAGTTCACAACATATTACATATAATTCAAAATCACCAAAATCTCACAGTAATGAAAATCATAAGTATTCCACCAGAAGACATAATGAGCAGGCAATAAATGGATGTCATGAAGGTCATACGGAGTCTGACACCGTATGAGAGTACATTACAACACTGTCCTGGTGCAACTCCAGAAACTAGCATAGAATATTTTTGGGAGGTGTCTCTTTTTAAGTGCAACCAATTGAAAAGTAGACTCAAAACATGAGGGACAAAATAAATCCAACATACTTAGCGGTTGCTTCACTTAGCTGTGAGCAGTAGTAGTTCTATCTGGATTGGGTACAGGAAACCGGCGGTCAGGATGCAGGCGATCAGAATACGGACACCAGTATCCTGACTGCCAAAATCCTGACAGGTGCCTGCAACTAAACTTACCCTACCCCTAACCTGGGCTGTTTCAACAGAGGAGGGGACCCGTGTGCACCTCCAGGTGGGCCCCCTTCTCTGTACAGCGCTGTAGACTCCGGCATTGCCGACGCCATGATCGGGAGACCAATTTGGCTACTGCGCATGCGCGCCGGCCATTTTGGCGGCAATTTTCACAGTAACCACAGCGCCCGCCGCTGGACTCCGGAAAGGATCTTGTGACATCACTTATGCTCCAACAGTGTTACAAGTAAATGAATGTGCTGTAATCCTGTTGGTTCAGCCCAGGGACGTGTGGTGAGGTAAATGGCTGAGGAGGCACCGGCTAGCACCAGAGCCAGATTTACACACAATACATGTGCCAAAGGGTTCATTTGGGCATTATACACAGGTGCAGATGTATAGACTCCTAGAAATTTGTTTCGTTTTGATCAGAAAAGTGCTGAAAAGGTCGGCAGGTGAGGCACTGCTTCACCTGTCATAGAATTTTTACTCCAGAGGTTTGACTATACAAAATGTTTAGAATAATATAAAGAAGATATTTCTAACATTCTTTGTATTTTTCATATACTTCATACCATCTGTCTTCAACCTGTGGCCCTCCAGCTGTTGTGAAACTACACATCCCAGCATGCCCTGCCGCAGTTTTGCTATTAAGGTATGCTAAAACTGAGGCAGTGCATGCTGGGATGTGTAGTTCCACAGCAGCTGGAGGGCCGCAGGTTGAAGACCCATGCTTTATACAGTCAAAACACTGGTGCAAACGTTAGTGTGACAGAAAAGGCTCTGCCTCACCTCACCGCACGTTACTGGCGCAGCCCAGGGAATGCTGCCTTTCACTGTTTGTAGGTCCACTCTAAAGTGATATAGGGGCTGACACTTTTTTGAATGGAAAGACAGCCAGTCAGGGGTAAAAGCTTATGACCACCAAATGTCACTGCCAATGACCACAAGCCCAGATATAATAAATGTATCCTATAATTCCATACCTTCCAATAGTCCTGATTTTGGCAAGACAGTCCTAAAGGGGCGTGGCCTATCATAAATCTGCTTTGCAGGAATGCATAAATATCTGGGTGGATGGGCAGGCTAATTAGGGGTGTGGTTGAGACGTGCCTGGGATGTGCTATGGATGGGGCTCATTTCATCCCTGTTGTACTTTTTAGAAAGTCAGGAGGTAGCCTATTCATGACACCACATTGTTTCTGGATAAGACGGCTCCATATCCTTGGATGTTATTATGTAAACATTATGTCACTCAGCAATACTGGTTCAACTCTACAAAACAGTACAATAATAGAAGCACAATATATTGGCAAATGCAATTATTATAAGCCACATTGCAAATACCATGTGAGAGAATGGGGTAGCAGTTGATTTACCGACGGACACAATACCGACGGTCATAATCCCGACAGCCATTGGCCGACAGTCAAAATACCGACATTTATTATGCCGACATGGTTAAAATACCACATTTGACATGCCGACATGTCAAAGCGCCGACATACATTTTTAAGGAATTTTTGCACAAAAACATACTTGTTCATACTTTGCCATCTCAGTGGACCTGGAGGGGGAATATAATAGTGTGCTGAGCATAGCGAGGCACCGTGCCTGAAGCATGGCGAGCGCATGTGAGGGGACGCGATACACTTAGACGGTGTCCATGTCAACCTATGTTGACATTGACACCAAAACCCCCCAGAAAAACTCATGTCTGTATTTTGACATGTCGGCATTTCAAATGTCGGTAGTCTGGCTATGTCGGCATTTTGAACATGTTGGCATAATGAATGTCGGTATTTTGACTGTATGCCAATGGCTGTCGGGGTTATGACCGTCGGCACTGTGTCCGTTGGTAAGTCATAGTGAACCCGAGAGAATGGTGTCACTGTCTTTTCATATTGTTAGAAACATAAAACCCATCTTCCAGTCAATATGTCAGGTGGTGGGAGTCTCTGGTGTTTGCATGATTTGGTAGCAGCCTTTGTATAACACAATTTCTGCATGTGATCATAACTAAAACACAATTTCTTTGCATTGCTGTCAATTTATTATGTCAACTTACACTCTCAGCTGCAGATGTGCAGCACTACAGGATGGTAACAGTTTCTCCAGAGGAGAATGCACCCAGCTGAGTAAGTATAAGCTGACATTATTCATTTTTCTTTTTAATTTAAAGAAAATCAATATAAAGGTACATTAGTTTACAAAAAATAAAATAAAACCACAAATTGTAAAAACACACTAAATACAAACATCATTATGCTGAATACAGTAGCCATTCACATTATAACAATGACGGACTGAGGTACTCTGGAGAAAACATGAAGCACCAGTGATGTCAACTGATTCCTGACGTGTAGATTTCAGGCACAAAACCAGTCCGTTAGAATCCTAAGAGAGAGAATGTGTAGCTATGAGGAAATAATTCCTACAGGTTAACAAACGGACGCCCAGCGCCTCCAGGCTCCACCTCGCGTTAAAGACTTTTATACAGTATTGCGAGTGTTCCATTCTTTGGAGCACATTTAGCACAATCCGCATATTAAACCTGGATTGCGATAAAGATATCTGCTGCAATCTCTCATTAGTACTCCTGAGGGATCCTTAATATTTGAGCGTATCCCCCCGTCCCACACCAGAAAATGGCTTTTTTTTTTAGATATCTCGCAAATAAGGATAAATATATCCCTTTATCAGTGCTTACATTCCCCAAGTGAATTTCTATATTTCATTTGCATAACCTATCTATTTGTGAGGTGGAGATTTCAGATGCCAAGTATCAAAAGTTGGAAAGATCATAGTCTGAGCTACTACATCTTTTCACCTTCTTTAAATTGGCCATGCACTGCAGAACAATGCAGCCGACATTATGAGTTCCTCCATATACTACACAATGTATTAAAGCAATTTCTATTCATAGCCTGAAGTCCACTAGAAGACTGTCAGGTGGACCAGACTATTTGGAAAACCAAACTGAAATGATCTAGATTTTTTTTTAACCTTTTTCAGCCTGTGAATGATCCGCATTTCGGTCCATACACTGAACAATAATTGCTCAAGCCAGTTGTTTAATCGGGTATGGTATATGTTGCCGGCGGCTGGGATCCCGGTATACCAACGCCAGGATCCCGGCCGCCAGATTGCTGGCAGGGGGGCGAGCACAATGAAGCCCCATGCGGGCTCGCTGCGCTCGCCACAGGTTCTATTCCTACTCTATGAGTGTCGTGGACACCCATGAGTGGGAATAGCACCTGTTAGCCGGGATTCAGGCTGGCGGCATTGTGAGTGTTCTGGATCCCGGCGTCGGTATGCTGACCGCTGGCTACGTCATCACATCCCCTTTGATCAGCTGGTTTGCATAATTATGGTGCAGTGTATGGCCAACTTTATTTGAAAGTAAACACTTGTAGGGTCAAAATATGGGTCACATGGCTGGATATATGGCCAGTTTGGCTACACATGTGCCTGGATCCCAAAGGTAACAATGGGAGTGGTCAGACAATGACTGCACAACATGGACAGTTGCAGTCATTGTGTGACTCACTCTTCCAGTCACTCAGGTTTTAGAACACGAGTTAAAAAAAACAACTGGACATTTAATGGTTTTTCCAATCTCGGCATTAATATTTAGTTATAAATTTCTTTAATTAGAATCAAAATGTAGACTACAGCTATAACATTTCTACCATAAATTCGGGCCTAGATTTACTAAGCAGCGGCTTACACAACACGCCATATTTTGCTTTCAACATCACTGCCGTTTTTACATTTTGGGGTCAAAATCTAGAACTTGATCTCTTTCTGCTGCTTCTTGTAGAAACACACAGGATAACAAGCGTAGTAATGTGTTATAATAAAAACCTGCAATAAATAATACAACATACTGAGCGCATCAACTAATTTTATTGGGTGGTCAGCTATGTTCGTCATCCATCCCTCTATTGCAGCATGATCACACAGGAGATAAAGGGACCAAGCCTTCATGTTGCTGACACTATGCTTCATGAACTTAGCATAGACAGGTGCAGTTCCTGATTATTATCCGACTTACTTGGGGTCCCGCTTCTTCGTGGGGAGGGGCTACGGCCTCTGGATGTCTGGAAATGAGTGGAATGAAGAGCAGAAGACAGTTAAGAATCCTTTATGAAAGACAATTCATTAATTTGTGTTACAGGGCGGCAATCACGTTAATTGAGTTCCTGCAGTTGGGTCCTTACCAAGGTCCGGCCTGGGCTGGCTGATTTAGATCGCACAGGACTGCAGCTCCGACTTCGGCTCCTGCGGCTGCTCCACTGAGATAAAATGAAACCAGAAGTTAATATAACAACAAGGAAGAAATATATAATATCTGCTTATCAACCATTGTGACGGGAAGAATATAAGTTAGCTATGCTCAATTAATTGATCTTCATCAAGTATAGGCTATACAAGAGATATTCTATACAGTAGAACCTAAATCACTATGATAAAGTAATAGTGATTCTCAGTAGTGCATAAAATTAAAAGGGAACATTGCTCTTACCAGTGCGCCTCTCTTGGTCACAGCTTCTCCCTTGAAAACAACAAGATCATTTTCCATCAGAGTGGGCCACACATGGTAAAACACCAGCGGAGCAGTGAGCTCAGAATCATAGGTACGTCGGTATCTAAATGGAAAAATGTGTCGTACAGTTAGTTGTGGAAGTTATGGAGTTGTTTATGAAATATAATACTCTGGGAAAGAGACACAAGGAAGGGTGGTGAATTTCAGTACACAGACGTCCCTTATTCAAGGTGAAGGTCATATCTACAAGGTCATGCCTTATGTGATACACTATTAACATCATTGATACTTCTGCCTAGGAGCCTAGCAAAATGGAACTGACCAACACCTCCGTATATCTAATGACGTTATTCTGGTTTATGAGCCTGTGGAGTCACAAATGGTGTACGTGTGGCCCACTGCATCCCTAACATCTTTATACACATTCTGGAATGTAGATTAACACAGCTATACAGAAGTGTCCTCACACACCTAGCCTAAATACGACATGCGCATAAGCCGGCAGTGCTGAATTGTAGTGACTTTTTCTTGTGTCTTATCCACACCATAGACACAGCCCTACACCACTAAATCTGTACCTGAGACGCCGGACTGCTACTTTAACTGCGCAAGAATTCGTTTTAAAGACGTACAAAGTCACAGATGAAGCACAACGGAACTTGGTGTGAAAAAAAGCCCCGTCCGTTGCGTCGTAGCGCTCCGTATACAGATTCAAACTCAGTTGCACACAGATGTACAAGTGCCGCACATCAAATGAATCAGCACAGTCTCATGAAGCAGTTTTGTTGCATCTAATTGTTCATTTATAAGGCTAAGTAGCACATTCCAGAGATAAAGATACTCTTTGCAAGTCAAATCGTACGGGACTTGGAGGTTTGGGGAGACTACAACAAGAATGAGAACACATTTGCATATATGGACTTTTTATTTGATGTTTACAAGACATGTTACCTTGAGCTATCAACATATTAGATGTTTGATGTAGCTGACCTTGAGTTATTCCACTTTGCAAGACGTAAGCGACAATCCTGGTGCAACTAGATTTAAACGTGTCTCACCAGAAAACTGCTTTCTATCAATTTAAGGACTTCCATAAAAGTTGGCTAACTTGCTTTAATGTATAAGTACTGCCCAAGAGCAAGCAAGACTTTACATAAGATGAGTCGGAAAATACATTAGGGTGGAAATGTCATAGAGTGCGAGAACCAGGAAGTACGGAGCTTGGTTCGAGTTCTCACATGTTTTTAAAGCGCCAATTAGTTACATGGCGAAACAAGGTTGGTTCTGCAATGTAACTAATTGCCGATTTAAAAATATGTGAGAACTCGGATGAAGCCCCACCTGGTTCTCGCATTCCATTACATTCCCCCCTAGAAGTTGATAGATTGACCATGCAATGAACTGAGAACATTTTTAATCAAAAGTAATAATAAAATGTCTTTAGACTCCTAATTACTATATGTATTTCTCCTCAGAAAAATGACTTGGTTTGTCAGATGAACCATTTTAGGAGGGTTTCTTTACTGATTATCTTTATGCTATACTACCATCATAAATTCCACTGAATTTATTATTGATTCTTTTCAAGTCTTGATTGAGTGCGGCCACCTCTCCCTCTATCCCATCTTCCTCTCCCTCCCTTTTTGTGTTTACCTTTGCCCCCTCCCCTCTATCTAGACCTCTGAATCCTTATTACAGAGCATGTGATTCTTGTTTGTATTGTTTCTCAAGACCAACTTTCAGAATAGGTCTAAACACCTATTTTTCATCATTATGTACTACTATGTTTATGTGATATATCAATTTTTACTGTACTGTCATGTGTTTAGTACTCTTCTTGCTGATGTTTCTAATGCTTTTATAAATAAATAAGATTTAGGAAAATTAAATTTCTTAAAAACAAAAAATAAGAATTTACTTACCGATAATTCTATTTCTCGTAGTCCGTAGTGGATGCTGGGGACTCCGTCAGGACCATGGGGATTATACCAAAGCTCCCAAACGGGCGGGAGAGTGCGGATGACTCTGCAGCACCGAATGAGAGAACTCAAGGTCCTCCTCAGCCAGGGTATCAAATTTGTAGAATTTTGCAAACGTGTTTGCCCCTGACCAAGTAGCAGCTCGGCAGAGTTGTAATGCCGAGACCCCCCGGGCAGCCGCCCAGGATGAGCCCACTTTCCTTGTGGAATGGGCCTTGACAGATTTAGGTTGTGGCAAGCCTGCCACAGAATGTGCAAGTTGAATTGTGCTACAAATCCAACGAGCAATCGTCTGCTTAGAAGCAGGAGCACCCATCTTGTTGGGTGCATACAATATAAGTAGTGAGTCAGACTTTCTGACTCCCGCCGTTCTTGAAATATATATTTTCAATGCCCGGACCACGTCCAACAACTTGGAATCCTCCAACTCGTTAGTAGCCGCAGGCACCACAATAGGCTGGTTCAGGTGAAACGCTGACACCACCTTAGGCAGAAAATGAGGACGCGTCCGCAGTTCTGCCCTGTCCGTATGGAAAATCAGATATGGGCTCTTATATGATAAAGCCGCCAATTCTGATACTCTCCTGGCTGAAGCCAGGGCCAGTAGCATGGTTACTTTCCATGTAAGATACTTCAGCTCCACCGATTTGAGCGGCTCAAACCAATGGGATTTGAGAAAATCCAAGACTACATTAAGATCCCACGGTGCCACTGGGGGCACAACCGGGGGCTGTATATGTAGTACTCCTTTTACAAAAGTCTGGACTTCAGGAACTGAAGCCAATTCTTTCTGGAAGAAAATCGACAGGGCCGAAATTTGAACCTTAATGGACCCTAATTTGAGGCCCATAGACAATCCTGTTTGCAGGAAATGCAGGAATCGACCCAGTTGAAATTCCTCCGTGGGGGCCTTCCTGGCCTCACACCACGCAACATATTTTCTCCAAATGCGGTGATAATGTTGTGCAGTCACCTCCTTCCTGGCTTTTACCAGTGTAGGAATGACCTCTTCCGGAATGCCTTTTTCCTTTAGAATTCGGCGTTCAACCGCCATGCCGTCAAACGCAGCCGCGGTAAGTCTTGGAATAGACACGGTCCCTGCTGAAGCAGGTCCCGTCTTAGAGGTAGAGGCCACGGATCCTCCGTGAGCATCTCTTGAAGTTCCGGGTACCAAGTTCTTCTTGGCCAATCCGGAGCCACTAGTATCGTTCTTACTCCCTTTTGCCGTATAATTCTCAGTACTTTTGGTATGAGAGGCAGAGGAGGGAACACATACACTGACTGGAACACCCACGGTGTTACCAGAGCGTCCACAGCTATTGCCTGAGGATCTCTTGACCTGGCGCAATACCTGTCCAGTTTTTTGTTGAGGCGGGACGCCATCATATCCACCATTGGTTTTTCCCAACGGTTCACAATCATGTGGAAGACTTCTGGATGAAGTCCCCACTCTCCCGGGTGTAGATCGTGTCTGCTGAGGAAGTCTGCTTCCCAGTTGTCCACTCCCGGAATGAATACTGCTGACAGTGCTATCACATGATCTTCCGCCCAGCGAAGAATCCTTGCAGCTTCTGCCATTGCTGTCCTGCTTCTTGTGCCGCCCTGTCTGTTTACGTGGGCGACTGCCGTGATGTTGTCCGACTGGATCAACACCGGCTGACCCTGAAGCAGGGGTTTTGCCAGACTTAGAGCATTGTAAATCGCTCTTAGCTCCAGTATATTTATGTGAAGAGACATCTCCAGGCTTGACCATACTCCCTGGAAGTTTCTTCCTTGTGTGACCGCTCCCCAGCCTCTCAGACTGGCATCCGTGGTCACCAGGACCCAGTCCTGTATGCCGAATCTGCGGCCCTCTAACAGATGAGCACTCTGCAACACCCTTGTCCGTGGCGATAAGGTTATCCGCTGATGCATCTGCAGATGCGATCCGGACCATTTGTCCAGCAGATCCCACTGAAAAGTTCGTGCGTGGAATCTGCCGAATGGAATCGCTTCGTAAGAAGCCACCATCTTTCCCAGGACTCTTGTGCATTGATGCACAGACACTGTCCCTGGTTTTAGGAGGTTCCTGACAAGTTCGGATAACTCCCTGGCTTTCTCCTCCGGAAGAAACACCTTTTTCTGAACCGTGTCCAGAATCATTCCCAGGAACAGCAGACGTGTCGTCGGGGTCAACTGAGATTTTGGAAAATTCAGAATCCACCCGTGTTGTTGCAGCACTAGTTGGGTTAGTGCTACTCCGTCTTCCAGCTGTTCTCTGGATCTTGACCTTATCAGGAGATCGTCCAAGTAAGGGATAATTAATACGCCTCTTCTTCGTAGAAGGATCATCATTTCGGCCATTACCTTGGTAAAGACCCGAGGTGCCGTGGACAATCCAAACGGCAGCGTCTGAAACTGATAATGACAGTTTTGCACCACGAACCTGAGGTACCCTTGATGTGAAGGGCAAATTGGGACATGCAGGTAAGCGTCCTTTATGTCCAGGGACACCATAAAGTCCCCTTCTTCCAGATTCGCTATCACTGCTCTGAGTGACTCCATCTTGAACTTGAATTTTTGTATGTACAGGTTCAAAGATTTCAGATTTAGAATAGGTCTTACCGAGCCGTCCGGCTTCGGTACCACAAATAGCGTGGAGTAATACCCCTTTCCCTGTTGTAGGAGGGGTACCTTGACTATCACCTGCTGAGCAAACAGCTTGTGAATGGCTTCCAATACCGTCGCCCTGTCTGAGGGAGACGTTGGCAAAGCAGACTTTAGGAACCGGCGAGGGGGAGACTTCTCGAATTCCAACCTGTAACCCTGAGATACTACCTGCAGAATCCAGGGGTCCACCTGTGAGCAAGCCCACTGTGCGCTGAAATTCTTGAGTCGACCCCCCACCGTTCCTGAGTCCGCTTGTAAGGCCCCAGCGTCATGCTGAGGGCTTTGCAGAACCCTGGGAGGGCTTCTGTTCCTGGGCAGGGGCTGCTTGCTGCCCTCTCTTACCCCTTCCTCTGCCCCGAGGCAGATATGACTGTCCTTTTGTCCGCTTGTTCTTATAGGAACGAAAGGACTGCGGCTGAAAAGACGGTGTCTTTTTCTGTTGGGAGGGGGTCTGAGGTAAAAAAGTGGATTTTCCGGCAGTTGCCGTGGCCACCAGATCCGATAGACCGACGCCAAATAATTCCTCCCCTTTATACGGCAATACTTCCATATGTCGTTTGGAATCCGCATCACCTGACCACTGTCGCGTCCATAAACTCCTTCTGGCAGATATGGACATCGCATTTACTCTCGATGCCAGAGTGCAAATATCTCTCTGCGCATCTCGCATATACAGGAAAGCATCCTTTAATTGCTCTATAGTCAATAAAATACTGTCCCTATCCAGGGTATCAATATTTTCAGTCAGGGAATCCAACCAGACGACCCCAGCACTGCACATCCAGGCTGAGGCGATGGCTGGTCGCAGTATAACACCAGTATGTGTGTATATACTTATTAGGGTAGTTTCCAGCCTCCTATCTGCTGGATCCTTGAGGGCGGCCGTATCAGGAGACGGTAACGCCACTTGTTTTGATAAGCGTGTGAGCGCCTTATCCACCCTAGGGGGTGTTTCCCAGCGCGCCCTAACCTCTGGCGGGAAAGGGTATAATGCTAATAACTTTTTTGAAATTAGCATTTTTCTATCTGGGTTAACCCACGCTTCATCACATACATCATTTAATTCCTCTGATTCAGGAAAAACTACAGGTAGTTTTTTCACCCCCCACATAATACCCCTTTTTGTGGTACTTGCAGTATCAGAGATATGCAAAGCCTCCTTCATTGCCGTGATCATATAACGTGTGGCCCTACTTGAAAATACGTTTGTTTCATCACCGTCGACACTAGATTCAGTGTCTGTGTCTGGGTCTGTGTCGACCGACTGAGGTAAAGGGCGCTTTACAGCCCCTGACGGTGTCTGAGACGCCTGGGCAGGTACTAACTGGTTTGCCGGCCGTCTCATGTCGTCAACTGATTTTTGTAATGTGCTGACATTATCACGTAATTCCATAAACAAAGCCATCCATTCCGGTGTCGACTCCCTGGGGGGTGACATCACCATTATCGGCAATTGCTCTGCCTCCACGCCAACATCGTCCTCATACATGTCGACACACACGTACCGACACACAGCAGACACACAGGGAATGCTCTTATCGAAGACAGGACCCCACTAGCCCTTTGGGGAGACAGAGGGAGAGTTTGCCAGCACACACCCAAGCGCTATAATATATATGGGAACAACCTTATATAAGTGTTGTTCCTTATAGCAGCTTAAATATATCCAATATATCGCCAAAAAATGCCCCCCCTCTCTGTTTTACCCTGTTTCTGTAGTGCAGTGCAGGGGAGAGTCCTGGGAGCCTTCCTCACAGCGGAGCTGAGCAGGAAAATGGCGCTGTGTGCTGAGGAGAATAAGCCCCGCCCCCTATTTCGGCGGGCTTTCCTCCCGTAGATTTAGATAACTGGCATGGGTTAAATACATACATATAGCCTTAATGGCTATATGTGATGTATTCTTTTGCCATAAGGTATTAAAATATTGCTGCCCAGGGCGCCCCCAGCAGCGCCCTGCACCCTCCGTGACCGCTTGGTGTGAAGTGTGTGACAACAATGGCGCACAGCTGCAGTGCTGTGCGCTACCTTCATGAAGACTGAAGAGCCTTCTGCCGCCTGTTTCCGGACCTTCAATCTTCAGCATCTGTAAGGGGGGTCGGCGGCGCGGCTCCGGGACGAACCCCAGGGTGAGACCTGTGTTCCGACTCCCTCTGGAGCTAATGGTGTCCAGTAGCCTAAGAATCCAATCCATCCTGCACGCAGGTGAGTTGAAATTCTCTCCCCTAAGTCCCTCGAAGCAGTGAGCCTGTTGCCAGCAGGACTCACTGAAAATAAGAAACCTAAAAAACTTTTTCTAAGCAGCTCTTTAGGAGAGCCACCTAGATTGCACCCTGCTCGGACGGGCACAAAAACCTAACTGAGGCTTGGAGGAGGGTCATAGGGGGAGGAGCCAGTACACACCACCTAATCCTAAAGCTTTATTTTTGTGCCCTGTCTCCTGCGGAGCCGCTATTCCCCATGGTCCTGACGGAGTCCCCAGCATCCACTTAGGACGTTAGAGAAAGTAATACTAAAAATGTAAGGACTAAATAATAAAACAAAATTGTGACATACTGAAAATAAGCAAACAAAAACATTAAGGGGCTAACACAGAGAGAGCACTTGCATGAAATCGCTCTCCGCATGGGCGAACACAAATGCGCCAATGCTGATTTCCAACATCCAGGCACTTACAGCTGTCTCCGGCAGCCTATGCCTGGATGGTCCAGATGTAGGACAAGGCATAACATCACCCTAGTACAGTAAGGCTGATGAGACTCGGACACATGCAGACCAGGAAAGAGATGGCTATATGCACTTGGGAAAGCCATATATTTGTGAGGGCTATGGGGAAGGTGCAAACAGTGGTCAGTCATGATGATGACAGTCACTGGAACAAGCAAACCATTTGTGATTGGCTGTTTGTGAATGCTCCCCTGACACTGATTGGTACTTCCTTTGTTGCTTGGGCATAGAATATTGCTTTGAAGAGCTTGTTGAGTATTTGTTTTATTTTTTGTTTTGCCTGAAACATACGAGACAGCAGCCTTTTATTATCTGCATTAGAGAGGTTCCAGCAGTTTAAATAATATCTAATGACAAATGCGTTTGTTGCACATAAAATAAATGATTTCCAATATAATTGCATGTGAGTCATAACTGACTGTATCTAGCATAAAGTGAGCGCACAATGAAGGACTAATTAACATGGGTTCCCTTTATGGATAAATTAAGATCATGAGATTGAAAAGAGAAGGTTTAAGTGAAGGGTGATACAAATCAGATAATATATAATTAACTAACCCTAGTCACACATACATATTATATATATTTGGTATAATAGGCCTAATTCAAGGTAGTTGCTCATACAATGGTTGCTATAATTTGCTGTTCGCAATTGCGATTATATGCTAATAAGGGCAGAAGCTAACCTGAGTACAGGGATGCCCACGGCTGCTGCATCATTTCCATCCGATGACGTATAATTGCTGATACATCGGTACCATCATCCTATATCGGTCATCACGCAGAGTCTTAATGCCTCTGTGGACGCGCAGGCTGAGCTGCTCACTTGGGATGCAGAGGGCTCTCCAGTAGCAAGCAACTGCTAATTTATGCACGCCTAGAAAACGCCATCTGAACGGCCATGACACGTCTGCGTTTACCCGACCACTCCCTGTTACCACCCCCAAATGCTGTCTACCTGTTACTCACTTTGTGACTAATTCCTCGCTGCGACCGCCCTCACAAATCACTCGCTGGACGTGCGTACTGCCGCTCAGACACGTGCGCAGTAAGAAAACATTGGCCAATTTGCACAGAATAGCCTCTTTGCAACCACATCTGAATTAGGCCCATCATGTCAGGTAGGGTGTGTTAAAGTTATATGAGCTCATTTATGTCTTGGACTGTGTTTGTGCCATATTAGTGATTCCTATGATTTGCAGCTGTGTACATACAGTAGATAGCCCAGAAAACATGTCTACTTATCTGCTATAGATTATCTGGGAGGTAAAAACTCTAAAGCTTAGCATTGCACATAGATGTAAATAACATTAAACCTCCTACCACTCTGAAATCACCCCTTTTAAGAAAGCCCCCTCAGTACCTACACTGTACTGCAGAATGATGGCTGCTAGTGCAATAGCTATATAAAGGATGACTAGTCCACTGAAACATTGCTATGAATTAGAGATATATAAGTACCTGTGTAATTAGCCATTGGTAATAAAGTTTTATGGTATCAACATTTGGGTGCCATCAATGAAAGTTTAGCTAGAAATGTTCTTACTTGGTTTCACTAAAGAGTTCTCCATCAATTCCAAATGCAATGTCCAATGGGGTTTCGAGGGTCTGCATGGCAAATGCGACACGACACACCTCCCGGATGAAACTGCTGATCAGAATGAAGTCGATTTCAGCTGGGAATGAGATTTTCGGGTTGACATTCATGGCGCTTATCACCTCCTGCAAACAAAAATTGACAATGTTAAATACGTTCTTACTTTCCCTTTTATGGGTATACTTAAAGTGTGTACTAGAAATAATAACGGTTACTGTTCAGCTTTAACATGTATATAATAAAGATGCCAACATAGCTGAGAGGTTAGCAACTGTAACTGTGGGGGGAGGTGTTTCTCTAGATGGGGGAAGGGGCCCCTTCAAAATGTTGCCATGGGGGCCACAAAGTTCTGCATATGCCCCTGTAGGTATCATTTCTAATGTCTCCGACAACAACTGCCCGATATTCACCAATACCTCTGCTTAATGCTGCATGCCACCTGGGCAAACTCACCATTTACAACATCTTATCCCCACTTAGCAAAAGGCATTACCTTGCTTTGTAAAGTACTCCAGAGTTAAGCAGTGATCTCCAGGAAGCTTAAGCATACTTAAGTGTTTTACTGTGAACTTTGGCCCTCATTCCGAGTTGTTCGCTCGCTAGCTGCTTTTAGCAGCCGTGCAAACGCTAAGCCGCCGCCCTCTGGGAGTGTATCTTCGCTTAGCAGAAGTGCAAACGAAAGGATCGCAGAGCGGCACCAAAAATAAGAATTTACTCACCGGTAATTCTATTTCTCGTAGTCCGTAGTGGATGCTGGGAACTCCGTAAGGACCATGGGGAATAGCGGGCTCCGAAGGAGGCTGGGCACTCTAGAAAGATTTATGACTACCTGGTGTGCACTGGCTCCTCCCACTATGACCCTCCTCCAAGCCTCAGTTAGGACACTGTGCCCGGACGAGCAGACATAATAAGGAAGGATTTAGAATCCCGGGTAAGACTCTTACCAGCCACACCAATCACACCGTACAACTCGTGATACTATATCCAGTTTGACAGTATGAAAACAACTGAGCCTCTCAACAGATGGCTCAACAATAACCCTTTAGTTAACAGTAACTATGTACAAGTATTGCAGACAATCCGCACTTGGGATGGGTGCCCAGCATCCACTACGGACTACGAGAAATAGAATTACCGGTGAGTAAAATCTTATTTTCTCTAACGTCCTAGTGGATGCTGGGAACTCCGTAAGGACCATGGGGATTATACCAAAGCTCCCAAACGGGCGGGAGAGTGCGGATGACTCTGTAGCACCGAATGAGAGAACTCCAGGTCCTCCTCAGCCAGGGTATCAAATTTGTAGAATTTTGCAAACGTGTTTGCCCCTGACCAAGTAGCTGCTCGGCAAAGTTGTAAAGCCGAGACCCCTCGGGCAGCCGCCCAAGATGAGCCCACCTTCCTTGTGGAATGGGCATTTACAGATTTTGGCTATGGTATGCCTGCCACAGAATGTGCAAGCTGAATTGTACTACAAATCCAGCGAGCAATAGACTGCTTAGAAGCAGGAGCACCCAGCTTGTTGGGTGCATGCATACAGGATAAACAACGAGTCAGTTTTCCTGACTTCAGCCGTCCTGGAAACATATATTTTCAGGGCCCTGACAACGTCTAGCAACTTGGAGTCCTCCAATTCACTAGTAGCCGCCGGCACCACAATAGGCTGGTTCAGGTGAAACGCTGACACCACCTTAGGGAGAAATTGGGGACGAGTCCTCAACTCTGCCCTATCCATATGGAAAATCAGATAAGGGCTTTTACATGATAAAGCCGCTAATTCTGACACTCGCCTGGCTGAAGCCAAGGCTAATAACATGACCACTTTCCACGTGAGATATTTCAGATCCACGGTTTTTAGTGGCTCAAACCAATGTGATTTTAAGAAACTCAACATCACGTTGAGATCCCAAGGTGCCACAGGAGGCACAAACGGGGGCTGAATATGCAGCACTCCTTTTACAAAAGTCTGAACTTCAGGTACTGAAGCTAGTTCTTTTTGAAAGAAAATCGACAGAGCCGAGATCTGTACTTTAATGGAGCCTAGTTTTAGGCCCATATCCACTCCTGCTTGCAGAAAATGCAGAAATCGACCTAGTTGAAATTCCTCTGTTGGGGCCTTATTGGCCTCGCACCATGCAACATATTTTCGCCATATGCGGTGATAATGCGTTGCCGTAACATCTTTCCTGGCCTTAATAAGCGTAGGAATGACTTCTTCCGGAATACCCTTTTCCTTTAGGATCCGGTGTTCAACCGCCATGCCGTCAAACGCAGCCGCGGTAAGTCTTGGAACAGACAGGGCCCCTGCTGTATCAGGTCCTGTCTGAGCGGTAGAGGCCACGGGTCCTCTGAGAGCATCTCTTGAAGTTCCGGGTACCACGCTCGTCTTGGCCAATCCGGAACCACGAGAATTGTGTTTACTCCTCGCTTTCTTATTATTCTCAATACCTTTGGAATTAGAGGCAGAGGAGGGAACACATAAACCGACTGGTACACCCACGGTGTCACTAGAGCGTCCACAGCTATCGCCTGAGGGTCCCTTGACCTGGCGCAATATCTTTTTAACTTTTTGTTGAGACGGGACGCCATCATGTCCACCTGTGGTTTTTCCCAACGGTTTACCAGCATCTGGAAGACTTCTGGGTGAAGTCCCCACTCTCCCGGGTGTCGGTCGTGTCTGCTGAGGAAGTCTGCTTCCCAGTTGTCCACTCCCGGAATGAACACTGCTGACAGTGCTAGTACATGATTCTCCGCCCATCGGAGAATTCTTGTGGCTTCTGCCATCGCCATCCTGCTTCTTGTGCCGCCCTGTCGATTTACATGGGCGACTGCCGTGATGTTGTCTGACTGGATCAGCACCGGCTGGTGTAGGAGCAGGGCTTTTGCTCGACTTAGGGCATTGTAGATGGCCCTTAGTTCCAGAATATTTATGTGAAGGGAAGTCTCCTGACTCGACCATAGTCCTTGGAAGTTTCTTCCCTGTATGACTGCCCCCCAGCCTCGAAGGCTGGCATCCGTGGTCACCAGGACCCAGTCCTGTATTCCGAACCTGCGGCCCTCTAGAAGATGGGCACTCTGCAGCCACCACAGTAGAGACACCCTGGTTCTTGGAGACAGGGTTATTAAGCGATGCATCTGAAGATGCGATCCGGACCACTGGTCCAACAGGTCCCACTGAAAGATTCTGGCATGGAACCTGCCGAAGGGAATTGCTTCGTAAGAAGCCACCATCTTCCCCAGGACCCGTGTGCAGCGATGCACTGATACCTGTTTTGGTTTCAGGAGGTCTCTGACTAGAGATGACAACTCCCTGGCTTTCTCCTCCGGGAGAAACACTTTCTTCTGGACTGTATCCAGAATCATACCCAGGAACAGTAGCCGTGTCGTCGGAACCAGCTGTGACTTTGGGATATTCAGAATCCAGCCGTGCTGGTGCAGCACCTCCTGAGATAGTGCTACTCCCACCAACAACTGTTCCTTGGACCTCGCTTTTATTAGGAGATCGTCCAAGTACGGGATAATTAAAACTCCCTTTCTTCGAAGGAGTATCATCATTTCCGCCATAACCTTGGTAAATACCCTCGGTGCCGTGGACAGTCCAAACGGCAGCGTCTGGAATTGGTAATGGCAATCCTGTACCACAAATCTGAGGTACTCCTGGTGAGGATGGTAAATGGGGACATGTAGGTAAGCATCCTTGATGTCCAGGGATACCATGTAATCCCCCTCGTCCAGGCTTGCAATAACCGCCCTGAGCGATTCCATCTTGAACTTGAATTTCTTTATGTACGTGTTCAAGGATTTCAAATTTAGAATGGGTCTCACCGAACCGTCCGGTTTCGGTACCACAAATAGTGTGGAATAATAACCCCGGCCTTGTTGAAGTAGGGGTACCTTGATTATCACCTGCTGGGAATACAGCTTGTGAATTGCCGCTAGCACCGCCTCCCTGTCTGAGGGAGCAATCGGCAAGGCAGATTTTAGGAACCGGTGGGGTGGGGACGCCTCGAATTCCAGCTTGTACCCCTGAGATACTATTTGCAGGATCCAGGGATCCACCTGTGAGCGAACCCACTGATCGCTGAAATTTTTGAGGCGACCCCCCACCGTACCTGGCTCCGCCTGTGGAGTGTGGAGCCCCACCGTCATGCGGCGGACTTGGAAGAAGAAGCGGGGGAGGACTCTTGCTCCTGGGAACCTGCTGTTTGTTGCAGCCTTTTTCCCCTACCTCTGCCTCTGGACAAAAAGGACCCGCCTTTTCCACGCCTGTTTTTCTGGGTCCGAAAGGACTGAACCTGATAAAACGGCGCCTTCTTAGGCTGTGAGGGGACATGGGGTAAAAATGCTGACTTCCCAGACGTTGCTGTGGAAACTAGGTCCGAGAGACCATCCCCAAATAATTCCTCACCCTTATATGGTAACACTTCCATGTGCTTTTTTGAATCCGCATCTCCTGTCCACTGGCGAGTCCATAAGCCTCTCCTAGCAGAAATGGACAATGCACTTACTTTAGATGCCAGTCGGCAGATTTCCCTCTGTGCATCTCTCATATATAAGACTGAGTCTTTTATATGGTCTATGGTTAACAGGATCGTGTCTCTGTCTAATGTGTCAATATTTTCTGACAGTTTATCTGACCACGCAGCGGCAGCACTGCACATCCAAGCTGACGCAATAGCTGGCCTAAGTATAATGCCTGTGTGTGTATATACAGACTTCAGGATCGCCTCCTGCTTTCTATCAGCAGGTTCCTTGAGGGCGGCCGTATCCGGAGACGGTAGTGCCACCTTTTTAGACAAACGTGTGAGCGCTTTATCCACTCTAGGGGGTGTTTCCCAACGTGACCTATCCTCTGGCGGGAAAGGGAACGCCATTAGTACCTTCTTAGGAATTACCAATTTTTTATCAGGGAAAGCCCACGCTTCTTCACACACTTCATTTAATTCATCTGATGGGGGAAAAACTACAGGTAATTTTTTCTCTCCAAACATAATACCCTTTTTAGTGGTACCTGTAGTTATATCAGAAATGTGTAACACCTCTTTCATTGCCTCAATCATGCAGTGAATGGCCTTAGTGGGCATCAGGTTAGACTCATCGTCGTCGACACTGGTGTCAGTATCAGTGTCGACATCTGGGTCTGCTTGAGGTAGCGGGCGTTTTAGAGCCCCTGATGACCCATGCGATGCCTGGGCAGGCACGAGCTGAGAAGTCGGCTGTCCCACATTTGGCATGTCGTCGATTTTCTTATATAGGGAGTCTATACGTGCACTCATTACTTTCCATAAGCCCATCCACTCAGGTGTCTGCCCCGCAGGGGGTGACATCCCTTCTAAAGGCATCTGCTCCGCCTCCACATCATTATCCTCATCAAACATGTCGACACAGCCGTACCGACACACCGCACACACACAAGGAATGCTCCGAATGAGGACAGGACCCACAAAAGCCCTTTGGGGGGACAGAGTGAGAGTATGCCAGCACACACCAGAGCGCTATATAATGCAGGGACTAACTGAGTTATGTCCCCTATAGCTGCTTTTTTATATAATATATATATTGCGCCTAAATTTAGTGCCCCCCCCTCTCTGTTTTTACCCTGTTCTGTAGTGTAGACTGCAGGGGAGAGCCAGGGAGCTTCCTTCCAGCGGATCTGTGAAGGAGAAATGGCGCCAGTGTGCTGCAGGAGATAGCTCCGCCCCTTTTCCGCGGCCTATTCTCCCGCTTTTTTCCATATTCTGGCAGGGGTATTTTCCACATATATAGCCTCTGGGACTATATATTGTGGAGTTTTTGCCAGCCAAGGTGTTATTATTGCTTCTCAGGGCGCCCCGCCCCAGCGCCCTGCACCCTCAGTGACCGGAGTATGAAGTGTGTATGAGGAGCAATGGCGCACAGCTGCAGTGCTGTGCGCTACCTTGGTGAAGACTGATGTCTTCTGCCGCCGTTTTTCCGGACCTCTTCTTGCTTCTGGCTCTGTAAGGGGGACGGCGGCGTGGCTCCGGGACCGAACACCAAGGACTGGGCCTGCGGTCGATCCCTCTGGAGCTAATGGTGTCCAGTAGCCTAAGAAGCCCAATCCGGCTGCAAGCAGGCGAGTTCGCTTCTTCTCCCCTTAGTCCCTCGCTGCAGTGAGCCTGTTGCCAGCAGGTCTCACTGAAAATAAAAAACCTAAACTATACTTTCTTTCTAAGGGCTCAGGAGAGCCCCTAGTGTGCATCCAACCTCGGCCGGGCACAAAATCTAAACTGAGGCTTGGAGGAGGGTCATAGTGGGAGGAGCCAGTGCACACCAGGTAGTCATAAATCTTTCTAGAGTGCCCAGCCTCCTTCGGAGCCCGCTATTCCCCATGGTCCTTACGGAGTTCCCAGCATCCACTAGGACGTTAGAGAAACATTTTTGAGCAGTTTCTGAGCAGCTTCAGACCTACTCCTAGCTTGCGATCACTTCAGAATGTTTAGTTCCTGTTTTGACGTCACAAATACGCCCTGGGTTCGGCCAGCCACGCCTGCATTTCCCCAGGCACGCCTGCGTTTGTATCTGACACGCCTGCGTTTTTCCACACACTCCCCGAAAATGGTCAGTTACCTCCCCGAAACACCCACTTCCTGTCAATCACTCTGCGGCCAGCAGTGCGATTGAAAAGCTTCGCCAGACCTTGTGTGAAAGTCTTACGGCTGTTGTGAAAGTACATCGCGCATGCGCATTGCACCGCATACGCATGCGCAGAAATGCCGCTTTTTTGCCTAAACGCTGCGCTGCGACCGAAAGCAGCTAGCGAACAACTCGGAATGACCCCCTTTGTTTGGTCTCTCAAGAACAAATAAAAGCAATAAACCTTACATTAACACTGGATTGGACATCATAGAGATCCAGGTTGCGGACAATGTAGTCAATCACAGCATCTTCCAGAGATTCGGGGCCCATGTGAGATGGAGACAGGGACTTTCGTACTCGAAGCTTGAACTGTCTGAATGCCAGCTTGGCAGCATGGAAAGATTCCTGTACAGAAACAGGATACAGGCTAAAACAAACCACCTTTGTTTATATAGTAACAATATGACAATTGATTGGTTACCCCCTGCGCAATGGACATCTTTCTTTCAGCATTTCTACTGGGTCAAAAGAAAGGCTGCCTACCAACCTGCAAATTAGCAATGATTTTCTACAGGAAAAAAGAATGAGGTAACTGAGGAGAAGATGTATAAAGCCTCCTAAAAAGTGAAAAAGTTGAACATCACAACCAGATCAGCTTCTAGCTAGAATTTACCAGTTACATTCTATAAAATGATTTGTAGAACCTGACTGGTTGCTATGGGCTACTTTTCCCCTGACCACTTCTTCTCCACTCTTTAGGAAACTTGATACATTGTCTCCTTAGTTACGTAGATATCTTATTATTTTTTCTTCTAAAGAATGATTGCAGGTTGGTAGGCAGGATTTATTTTGACCCAGTATAAATACTGAAAGATGTCCACTTCTCCACTCTTTAGAAGGCTTGGTACATCTCCCCCTAAGTTTTAATTGAACGACCAGTGTATATAATTACATACCACAGTGGCAATAAAAATGATTCTCTGGACCATCTCCAGGTCTTCAATGTAACGTCTCAGGAGGTTCTGCGCATCCAGGCGGTCGTTGGCATAGATGTCGTTAAACCTGGATATTAGTCGGCTGTGGCGAGAGGCATTGGTAAGTTGGGCACCAGTAGGCGACTCACTCCTGGTAAATGGGCTGGCTGAGCGGCTGGCTGATCTGCTGGAGTGGCGGATCGGGCTGGGAGAGCGGCTTCTGGAAAGTCTTGAACATGAAAAAGAAAACTGAAACACACACATATGTTGGGAACATCATGTATAATTACATGAATAATAATGATATCTTTTTAAATTAAATAATGCCAATTTACTGGTTTGTGGTGCATGTGCTGTCCTACTAAATGCAAGCTTCTATACTATAATATTATGCTAAACATGAATAAACTGGTGAGGTTCACATCTGTATACTGTTGCTGTCACGCAGTACCTGCCGTGCAGTATACTCTTCTCAGCAGACAAGATGGAGATCTCATCCTTTAGCAGCCGTATCTGACGTTCATAATCTTCCACCGAGTCCAGATTCCTCAGCTCTGCTTTGTCATGAGCCATCCTTAAACTGTAAGTATCAAAGGTGTCAAGTTAAAGACATCTGCACAATTGGAGAGATATAAAGTGGCAAGACATCAAGTCCCAACCAATCAGCATCTCACTGCCAATTTACAGGCGGTGTGTGAAAAACAACAGGAACTGATTGGTCGGTAATTTATCTCTCTCCATTTTATCTCTTTCCTACCTGTGATTAAATTAGTATGCATTATATATTATAACTTTTGCATTAAGGCTGGGTACACACTAGAGCGCTGTTGGCACGATTTGCCTTATCGGAACGGCAAATCATGCATATTGTCTAGTGTGTATGCACAATTGCACCTGCGCGTCGCATACGACATCTTCTGGTCGGCCGTGCAGCAAGGCCAACCAAAAGATATCGTTTGCGACGAGGGGCCTAATTCAGACTGGATTGCGGCAGCGATCGCAGTCTGAAGCCCTTTGCGGAGTGCGCTTGTGCAGCTGCACACCCCGGGAGTCCAGTGAGATGCTATAAGCATCTCAGGGCTGCGATCGCCTCTGCCTGATTGACAGGCAGAGGCAGTCGTGGGGCATGCCAAATGGTGTTAAAACACCGTTGGTGGGCGCGCGGTCTGGACAACGCAGGCATGTCCGGACTGTTTGACAACACAGGCATGTCCAGACCATCACATGCAGCCGCTGCGATCAGAAACGCGGCGATAGCCGACTGCCAGCACAGCTAGGCTGCGCAGGCAGGGAGCTACTCACCGGGTGCAAAAGCATCGCCCCTGTGCAATGCTTTTGCAACTGTGCGGGGGGGGGGAGAGAGGGCTGAGCCAGACATGCGGGGCGGACTAGCCATGTGCTGGGGGTCCCCCCGAATGTCTGAGAAACTGATTGTACATGAGCTAAATTTAGCACATCTACAATCAGATCTGAATTACTCCCTAGGTGCAGTGTAATGAAGGAAGGAGCTAATAGATTGTTCCATCGCTCCTTGCATTGGACAGTTTGTACGGGAAATCTGGTATGGTCTGGAATAAAGGGTAAATTCTCCTGACCATCGGCCAGATTGCCTGTCGCCCTAATCACTACTTGGCCTAAGATGCATGCAAAAGTAGTTAGTAACTGACAAGTAATTACTTAGTTCTAAAATATAAGAAAATATAGTAAGCTTATAATATTAAATTATCTGGGACACATCCCTTGCACTACGTGTCCTACTTCTCTATTCCTGCTTATCTTCCAGTATACCAGGATAAATACAGCAATTAGTTTTGAAGTAATATAGGCTAGATACAGTAATTCATGTTAAAGATGTATGTTTATAATTAGATTTTGTCCACACTTCATGAGTTATCTGTGGTGGTCAGCCTTACTACCAAACGGAATATATTTGTGCCACAGAGCTGGTCATGTGCCCATAGGGTCAGATGACACAATCCAGTCATGTGGCCAGCATCATGGGCTCTATTAAGTACTTATGTTGAAGGTTTTTGTGTTAATGGAACTGTGTCATGCGGATAGCACAAATTTGTTCCTATGGGGAAAATGTATCAAACCTTCTAAAGAGTGGACAAGTGGAGAAGTTGCCAATAGCAACCAATGATCTTCTAGCTAATATTTATTAAGTACATGCTATAAAATTATAGGTATAATCTAACTGTTTGCCATTAGCAACTTCTCCACTTTTTAGAAGGTTTGATACATTTCTCCCCAGTCATCAATTATTTCCTAACAAAATAAAAAATACTATTGAGGCAACAAATGACAGTATACAGTTTAACAATGTGACAGCTCGGTGTGTTCTTGAAGGTTTAATAATACATTTCAGAGTTTGATATTACAGATACAAGAGAGGAGTGGATACAGACAGACATTATTAAGTCAAATAATCAAATTAATCATTAACAAGCTAAGATTACATTTAAGAGAATACACTGTGGGGGAGTGGATAAAGTCCCAACCAATCAGCTTCTTACTGTCATGTTACAGGCTGTGTTTGAAAAATTACAGTTAGGAGCTAATTAGTTGGTGGTTTATCGCTCTCTGAGGTTTGATACATCTCCCCCGTACATCTTAAATGACTGAGATCCTATTACAATATGAGAGGGAATTCATTGTAATTTCTCTTACTCAGCTCTAATCTGCAGTATCTCCTCCTCTGCGGCCAAGAGTGTGGTCGCCGATTTAGTTTTAGTCTCCTCGAGCTCCATTTGAGTTTCAAGCAGGCTAAATGTACAAACAGAAGGGAGAGAAAAGACTCAATATACACAATGTATAAGAGTCACAAGTCATCTCTACCCCTTTCCCCCGCAAACTCTCCGCTCCCCTTAGTAGAGGGAATATAATCTGTAAAAATAACAGAAAGTGAACAATAATAAGATTTTACTTACCGATAAATCTATTTCTCGTAGTCCGTAGTGGATGCTGGGGACTCCGTCAGGACCATGGGGAATAGCGGCTCCGCAGGAGACAGGGCACAAAAATAAAGCTTTAGGATCAGGTGGTGTGCACTGGCTCCTCCCCCTATGACCCTCCTCCAAGCCTCAGTTAGGATACTGTGCCCGGACGAGCGTACACAATAAGGAAGGATATTGAATCCCGGGTAAGACTCATACCAGCCACACCAATCACACCGTACAACTTGTGATCTGAACCCAGTTAACAGCATGACAAACGTAGGAGCCTCTGAACAGACGGCTCACAACAATAACAACCCGATTTTTTTTTTGTAACAATAACTATGTACAAGTATTGCAGACAATCCGCACTTGGGATGGGCGCCCAGCATCCACTACGGACTACGAGAAATAGATTTATCGGTAAGTAAAATCTTATTTTCTCTGACGTCCTAAGTGGATGCTGGGGACTCCGTCAGGACCATGGGGATTATACCAAAGCTCCCAAACGGGCGGGAGAGTGCGGATGACTCTGCAGCACCGAATGAGAGAACTCCAGGTCCTCTTTAGCCAGGGTATCAAATTTGTAGAATTTTACAAACGTGTTCTCCCCCGACCACGTAGCTGCTCGGCAGAGTTGTAATGCCGAGACCCCCCGGGCAGCTGCCCAGGATGAGCCCACTTTCCTTGTGGAATGGGCCTTGACAGATTTTGGTTGTGGCAAGCCTGCCACAGAATGTGCAAGTTGAATTGTGCTACAAATCCAACGAGCAATCGTCTGCTTAGAAGCAGGAGCACCCAGCTTGTTGGGTGCATACAATATAAACAGCGAGTCAGACTTTCTGACTCCAGCCGTTCTTGAAATATATATTTTCAATGCCCGGACCACGTCCAACAACTTGGAATCCTCCAAATCGTTAGTAGCCGCAGGCACCACAATAGGCTGGTTCAGGTGAAACGCTGACACCACCTTAGGCAGAAAATGAGGAGGCGTCCGCAGTTCTGCCCTGTCCGAATGGAAAATCAGATATGGGCTCTTATATGATAAAGCCGCTAATTCTGATACTCTCCTGGCTGAAGCCAGGGCCAGTAGCATGGTTACTTTCCATGTAAGATATTTCAACTCCACCGATTTGAGTGGCTCAAACCAATGGGATTTGAGAAAATCCAAAACTACATTAAGATCCCACGGTGCCACTGGGGGCACAACCGGGGGCTGTATATGTAGTACTCCTTTTACAAAAGTCTGGACTTCAGGAACTGAAGCCAATTCTTTCTGGAAGAAAATCGACAGGGCCGAAATTTGAACCTTAATGGACCCCAATTTGAGGCCCATAGACAATCCTGTTTGCAGGAAATGTAGGAATCGACCCAGTTGAAATTCCTCCGTGGGGGCCTTCCTGGCCTCACACCACGCAACATATTTTCTCCAAATGCGGTGATAATGTTGTGCAGTCACCTCCTTCCTGGCTTTTACCAGTGTAGGAATGACCTCTTCCGGAATGCCTTTTTCCCTTAGAATTCGGCGTTCAACCGCCATGCCGTCAAACGCAGCCGCGGTAAGTCTTGGAATAGACACGGTCCCTGCTGAAGCAGGTCCCGTCTTAGAGGTAGAGGCCACGGATCCTCCGTGAGCATCTCTTGAAGTTCCGGGTACCAAGTTCTTCTTGGCCAATCCGGAGCCACGAGTATCGTTCTTACTCCCCTTTGCCGTATAATTCTCAGTACTTTTGGTATGAGAGGCAGAGGAGGGAACACATACACTGACTGGAACACCCACGGTGTTACCAGAGCGTCCACAGCTATTGCCTGAGGGTCTCTTGACCTGGCGCAATACCTGTCCAGTTTTTTGTTGAGGCGGGACGCCATCATATCCACCTTTGGTTTTTCCCAACGGTTCACAATCATGTGGAAGACTTCTGGATGAAGTCCCCACTCTCCCGGGTGTAGATCGTGTCTGCTGAGGAAGTCTGCTTCCCAGTTGTCCACTCCCGGAATGAACACTGCTGACAGTGCTATCACATGATCTTCCGCCCAGCGAAGAATCCTTGCAGCTTCTGCCATTGCTGTCCTGCTTCTTGTGCCGCCCTGTCTGTTTACGTGGGCGACTGCTGTGATGTTGTCCGACTGGATCAACACCGGCTGACCCTGAAGCAGGGGTTTTGCCAGACTTAGAGCATTGTAAATCGCTCTTAGCTCCAGTATATTTATGTGAAAAGACATCTCCAGGCTTGACCATACTCCCTGGAAGTTTCTTCCCTGTGTGACCGCTCCCCAGCCTCTCAGACTGGCATCCGTGGTCACCAGGACCCAGTCCTGTATGCCGAATCTGCGGCCCTCTAACAGATGAGCACTCTGCAACCACCACAGAAGAGACACCCTTGTCCGTGGTGATAAGGTTATCCGCTGGTGCATCTGCAGATGCGATCCGGACCATTTGTCCAACAGATCCCACTGAAAAGTTCGTGCGTGGAATCTGCCGAATGGAATCGCTTCGTAAGAAGCCACCATCTTTCCCAGGACTCTTGTGCATTGATGCACAGACACTTTTCCTGGTTTTAGGAGGTTCCTGACAAGTTTGGATAACTCCTTGGCTTTCTCCTCCGGAAGAAACACCTTTTTCTGAACCGTGTCCAGAATCATTCCCAGGAACAGCAGACGTGTTGTCGGTGTCAACTGAGATTTTGGAAAATTCAGAATCCACCCGTGTTGTTGCAGCACTAATTGGGTTAGTGCTACTCCGTCCTCCAGCTGTTCTCTGGACCTTGCCCTTATCAGGAGATCGTCCAAGTAAGGGATAATTAATACGCCTCTTCTTCGAAGAAGAATCATCATTTCGGCCATTACCTTGGTAAAGACCCGAGGTGCCGTGGACAATCCAAACGGCAGCGTCTGAAACTGATAATGACAGTTTTGCACCACGAACCTGAGGTACCCTTGATGTGAAGGGCAAATTGGGACATGCAGGTAAGCATCCTTTATGTCCAGGGACACCATAAAGTCCCCTTCTTCCAGATTCGTTATCACTGCTCTGAGTGACTCCATCTTGAATTTGAATTTCTGTATGTACAGGTTCAAAGATTTCAGATTTAGAATAGGTCTTACCGAGCCGTCCGGCTTCGGTACCACAAATAGCGTGGAGTAATACCCTTTTCCTTGTTGTAGGAGGGGTACCTTGACTATCACCTGCTGAGAAAACAGCTTGTGAATGGCTTCCAATACCGTCGCCCTGTCTGAGGGAGACGTTGGCAAAGCAGACTTTAGGAACCGGCGAGGGGGAGACTTCTCGAATTCCAACCTGTAACCCTGAGATACTACCTGCAGGATCCAGGGGTCCACCTGTGAGCAAGCCCACTGTGCGCTGAAATTCTTGAGTCGACCCCCCACCGCTCCTGAGTCCGCTTGTAAAGCCCCAGCGTCATGCTGAGGGCTTTGCAGAACCCTGGGAGGGCTTCTGTTCCTGGGCAGGGGCTGCTTGTGAGGTAAAGGGCGTTTTACAGCCCCTGACGGTGTCTGAGACGCCTGGGCAGGTACCAACTGGTTTTCCGGCCGTCTCATGTCGTCAACTGATTTTTGTAATGTGCTGACATTATCACGTAATTCCATAAACAAAGCCATCCATTCCGGTGTCGACTCCCTGGGGGGTGACATCACCATTATCGGCAATTGCTCTGCCTCCACACCAACATCGTCCTCATACATGTCGACACACACGTACCGACACACAGCAGACACACAGGGAATGCTCTTATCGAAGACAGGACCCCACTAGCCCTTTGGGGAGACAGAGGGAGAGTTTGCCAGCACACACCCAAGCGCTATAATATATATGGGAACAACCTTATATAAGTGTTGTATCCTTATAGCAGCTTAAATATATAAAATATCGCCAAAAAAAGTGCCCCCCCTCTCTGTTTTACCCTGTTTCTGTAGTGCAGTGCAGGGGAGAGTCCTGGGAGCCTTCCTCACAGCGGAGCTGAGCAGGAAAATGGCGCTGTGTGCTGAGGAGAATAAGCCCCGCCCCCTATTCCGGCGGGCTTTTCTCCCGGAGTTTGAGATATCTGGCAGGGGTTAAATACATCCATATAGCCTCAAGGGCTATATGTGATGTATTTTTTAGCCATAAAAGGTATTATACATTGCTGCCCAGGGCGCCCCCAGCAGCGCCCTGCACCCTCCGTGACCTATGGTGTGAAGTGTGTGACAACAATGGCGCACAGCTGCAGTGCTGTGCGCTACCTTCATGAAGACTGAAAAGCCTTCTGCCGCCGGTTTCTGGACCTTCAATCTTCAGCATCTGCAAGGGGGGTCGGCGGCGCGGCTCCGGGACGAACCCCAGGGTGAGACCTGTGTTCCGACTCCCTCTGGAGCTAATGGTGTCCAGTAGCCTAAGAAGCCAATCCATCCTGCACGCAGGTGAGTTGAACTTCTCTCCCCTAAGTCCCTCGATGCAGTGAGCCTGTTGCCAGCAGGACTCACTGAAAATAAAAAACCTAAAAACTTTTTCTAAGCAGCTCCTTAAGAGAGCCACCTAGATTGCACCCTGCTCGGACGGGCACAAAAACCTAACTGAGGCTTGGAGGAGGGTCATAGGGGGAGGAGCCAGTGCACACCACCTGATCCTAAAGCTTTATTTTTGTGCCCTGTCTCCTGCGGAGCCGCTATTCCCCATGGTCCTGACGGAGTCCCCAGCATCCACTTAGGACGTCAGAGAAATATAGGAACTGCACATGTAGAACTTTAGCCATAGAATTTACTGCAGAGGTAAACATAAATGATAACCTGAAGATTACACAAAATAGCTTTGGTTTGCCTCCAGACAACTTGAGCGGCTTAACTATAATCACCTGACAGCATCCTATGCACTCAGTCACTCCTCAATCTGTCTTCCATCCAATGCATTCTACAGAAACTGCCCTTATTGAAGTCACCTATGATCTTCTTTCTGCCAAGTCTACAGCTCACTTCTTCTTGCCCATCCTACCCTGCTGTTTCCATTGCTTGAAACTTCCTATAATCCTGTAAATTACTCACTCTGTTAACCTTTGTGACACCATTCTTCCTACCTGTACAAGTCCTCCTCCTCCCCCTTCCTCTCTCTCCACCAGTTGTGTCTCTCTCTATCTCCTCTCTCTCGTATTTTCAATTGTCTCTCTTCTATACTGTCAACTGAGTCCCAAAATTATCCTCAACACATTTAAAACAGAGCTTATTCTCCTCCCTCATTCTAAAATCTCCACATCTCTCCATCCACAGACAACAAACACTATGCTCTCCACTACCTCATGTCTTCTGCCTGACTGTCATCTCTGACTCCTTCTTCATTCCCCACATTCAGTCCCTCTCCCAAGCCTGACATTTCTTAATTCAAAACATAAGATTAGACCCTCTCATCCATAACACTATCAAACCGCCTATTCACCCTCTCATTACCTCCCACCCTGACTACTAGAACATACAGTCTGACTTCCTCTCACCCACCACCTCTTCCTCACGCTCCTTTCTGCCATCTGCATTGTGCCAATGACCAGCGCTTAAAGTTATGACCCCACTAATGACCAAATTACACTCCCACCTCTAAGACATGTCTTCTACAATGTATATACAGTACTTTGTCTATTCTTTCTATATATCTTTATATATTACATATACTGACGTTCATCGTCTGCAGATCTGCCCTGTCAGTCCCTCCATTGGTTACCGGTATTCTACCGTATTAAATATAAAATACTTTTACTTACATACAAGGCTATTAACCAAACTGAACCAACATACGTCTCTTCACTCATCTCAAAATATCTCCCTACCCGACCGCTCCGCTCTGCACAAGATCTGCGTCTCTCATCCACATGCATTACTTGTTCACACTCAAAATGACTGGACTTTGGGGGTCATTCCGAGTTGATCGCTCACTGCCGATTTTTGCAGCGCAGCGATCAGGTGAAAAAATGGCATTTCTGCGCATGCGTATGCCCCGCAATGCGCACGCGCGACGTACGGGTACAAAGCTCTTTGTGGTTGTGCTCAGGTTCACTGGCGGCCGCAAGAAGATTGACAGGAAGGGGGCGTTACTGGGTGTCAACTGATCGTTTTCAGGGAGTGTTTGCAAAAATGAAGGCATGTCTGAAAAAACGCAGGCGTGGCTGGGCGTTCGCTGGGCGGGTGTATGACGTCAAATCCGGACACGAATAGGCTGAAGTGATCGCAAGCGCTGAGTAGGTTCAGAGCTACTCTGAAACTGCACAAACTGTTTTTGCAGAGCTCGGCTGCACATGCGTTCTTACTTCTGCTAAGCTAAAATACACTCCCCAGTGGGCTGCGGCATAGCGTTTGCAGGGCTGCTAAAACTAGCTAGCGCACGATCAACTCGTAACGACCCCCTTTATCCGGGCTTCACCCATTCTGTGGAATGCCCTCCCACGCACAATAAGACTGACCTCTAGTCTTCAAACCTTTTAACGTCCCCTGAAAACTCACCTCTTCAGACAAGTCTATCAAATTCAGACCCACTCACATAACCTTCAGTGCTTCCCTATATAATTACATCCTCTCTGTACAGTACACATAACTTGTCTTTCTTTACTCTCACACCCTCCTGACACTTGGCCAACATTGCTGGGTGATCATATCATACAACCCATTAAGAACCTAGCAATCTGGTGGACCATTATGCAATAGGTAGCATCTATCCTTGTGTATCAGTACCCGAAGGAAACCCACGCAGGTACGGTGAGAATATACAAACTCCACACAGTTAGAGCCATGGTGGGAATCTAACCCATGACCTCAGTGCTGTGAGGCAGTAATGCTAACCACTACACTGTCCGTACTGCCCCATCCCTAGTAAGTATTATTAGTAAGTAATCACAAGCTGTCCCTGCAATTTGGGGTGATTTTAATTTGCATGCATACTAGTACCTGTTACACAGACCAAGCTCTGTGCAACCAGTATGGTTTAAGCCGCTATTGACATTTGACTCACTCTTGTCTCACTGAGTTAAGTTCCACACGAGCAGACGCTAACTGGGTCTCTAGTTTCTGCAGTTCTTTCTCTTGAGAGGATGACAGTTCCCTCAGTCTTTTGTCCCTTTCTAGTGATTCCTGAAAAATAAAGGTTTCTCCAGTTAACAAAAAGCATCACTTGACAGTAGTCATGGAAACATCGGCAGATAATTGTCATTTAAATCAAAATAGAAACAAACAGATACAAATGGTTCCAAATCCATAATGTACACAAGTAACTGGTTTCTGAGTGACTACTTGTCCCAGTAAATTAGGACTTGTTGGAGTAGGAAGAGGTGTGTAGTGAAGGTGGTAGATGCTACTGGATGGCTGCAGAACATGTCCAGTCTGGTGCCACCATCACACTTCCACCACCATCACACTGCTGCTAACGCTCAAAGAGGGTGATTCAGACCTGACCGTAGATGTGCTAAATTTATCACATCTACGATCAGTTTCTATGACATGCGGGGGGACGCCCAGCACAGGGCCAGTCCACCCCGCATGTCAGGCCCTACCCCCCCTCGCACGGGTGCAAAAGTATTGCACGGCAGCGATGCTTTCGCACCCGCCAAGTAGCTCCCTAGCTGCGCAGCATAGCTGCGCTGGCAGGCGGCTACCCGTCATGTTCTGGGTCGCAGCGGCTGCATGTGACATCACGCAGCAGCCGCAGCCCGTCCCCGCAACGGTCCAGACACGCTTGCGTTGTCTGGACCTCACCCCACCAGCGGCATTCTAAAGCCATTGGCACGTCACCTCCCGCCCTGCAGGAGGCATTCAGGCAGAGACGATCGCACCAGTGAGATGCTTTCATAGCTCACTGGGTCTTAATGGGTGCACACACGCAGTGTGGCCACTGCGCGTGCCCACTCCAGAAAGGGCTTCAGGCTGTGATCGCTGTTGTACCAACGATCGGGTCTGAATTAGGCCCAAAGTTCTCCAGAATTCTGTGCTCATTCTGTACCCAAAGACCACGATTATAGCTGGTACAAGAGTAATGTTAGGATAATAATGGGGACCAAAGCTTAGAGACTGATACCCAAAAGAGAGAGTGTCCCTGGAAATTGTACAGTACATTGTATAAGCATCAACGAGGACCATGCATGAGTGAGTGGAAAAGTATAGTTATATGTTAGTTGTTCTATTTTTTGACATGATTAATGTCATCATTTGCCTTTGGCTGAAAGCATAAACAGACCATGGTAAAGCAGTATAACCATACAGCCATGTCCTCCTATAAGATATCAAGGCTATGACATTTTTCTCTCTTGAAGCATTGTGATAGATATTTCATATGATGCTGGAACAGACCAGCAGGGATAAGCAGCCTAAACTGGAGAAGAGATAGGAATAAATCCAGGAAGAAGATGCAATTTAGCACCTTGTCAAAACCATGCTGTGCTGCAGCTGGGGGACAGATACATAATGTGCAGACAGATTTAGAGTAGTGCACTTCCATGTGCACATTATGTGGGAAAACGCACTTCTAGGCACATTGCAACCAATGCAATCAAGATATTCTACAACAAAATTATGACAACTATTGTATAACTAAGAAAATAGTTGGATAAATAGATCTGTGCAGAATGAAAGACTGGGAGTGTCGGCATGGTTTGCACCTTAGTGAAAGACTTTTCCGGTATGAGGAATGTGGTGACTAAAAGTTGGAGTATAGTATACAGGATAGGAAAGACACTTTCTATTTGTCGCTCTGTCCCTGTACTCCAGGGACGTGCAGTGAGGCAAATTTCTCAGGAGGCACTGGTTAGTACCAGAGCCAGATTTGCACACAATATATGAGCATTATTCCTCACCCCACCGCACGTCACTGCTGTACTCCCACAGCTAGTCTCTACAATCCAGAGACTACAGGAGAAAGTGCAGGTAGCTGGTGTATGTATCACGCTACGCTTCTTCCTCGAAGAATGATACAGGAGTTAGGTCGCTATAACCGAACACACAAAGCGGTCTATTTATTATCAAGTCCTAGACTTATTAATTCTAATTACTTATAACCGCTATTCGCTGCAAAATGTTTCATCTGAATATAACAATTTACACATGCAGGGATACCGGCGGTCGGGATCCTGAAGGTCAGAATCCAAACAACGTAATCCCGACAGCATGATCCCGGCGGTCAGAATCCCGACAGCATAATCACGGTGAGCTAAACCTATCCCTAACCCTAGTCCTTACCCACCCCTTCTGAAGCCTAACTCTAACCTTCCCCTTAGTGCCTAATCCTAACCCTAATACTTACAGTCGGCATCTGTCGGCATTGTGACCATCGGGATTCTGACTACATCCCCTGGGACATACCGCATATATATTATTTGATAATAATCTCTTGCACTCTTGGTAGTAACTAACATCCTTAACCAGTTTGATGGCCATAACACAAATGGGATATTAATTATACAGGTCAAGGTTTATTCATCCTTTATAGTAACATGTCTATACTCCAGCTATGATCAGAACATGATGGAAAAATGACAGACCTCACTGTCCACTTGCTGGCTCTGTACCTGAAGGTGAGAGAAGCTGTTATCAGCATACAGTCCTGGTGAGGCGTTAGAGAAGCAGGTACCCAGCCAGGGCAAAAAGCGGCTCTTCAGTGTTTCCACGCCTGCATACTGACCACCTGAAAGAGAAGCGGTGGCATGTTTTTATACCTAGTGTGCAGGAATGTCTAGCAAAATCATTTGACCATGTTCATTTTTTACAGAATTTTTTTTTTTTTGTCATTAGTTTACACAATCTTAACATTTAACAAGCACATTGGTAAATATATTTATTGATATATACATATTAAAACTTTTCAGTTTCTGAAGTTCCACAATTGGAGTTGAAGTAAAATGTAGAATACGTTTACTATAAAAAGTGCATATTAATCGTCCTGGGATGTAATAATTCCTCTTCATGCATGGCTCCAAATCCAATCAACTTAAATCAAAATGTAAGAGTCTGCAAAGTTGCTACAGTGAGCTTGCCGTGGCAGCACTGGACAGAAACCTCAGTATGGTTTGATGACGTTGACATATTAGCGTTTCACAACTTTGTTGTTTTTGACCTATGGCAGTCTCTTTCTGAGTGGAGTTTACTATTGTCTGTGTTTTGGTGTGCCGTTGCAAGAATGTTGGAGCTTAAATTAGAACAACGAACGAACATTTCATTTCTTGTTAAACTTAGCAAACGTGGAAATCAGGGAGCTAGTAGTGCAAGTTTTCGGGGATAATGCTATGAAGAAAACAGCAGTTTACAAGTGGGTGAAACATTTTTTCTGAGGGTAGAGAAAGCGTCACTGACGATGAGAGATCAGGATAGCCAGCAACAAGCAGAACTTAAGAAAACAGTGCAAAAGTTTGTCAAATTGTGAGTGAAAATCATAGTAGAGCAAGTGAACATTGACAAACAAACAGGAAAATCCGAACTGAGGCTGCATGAAAAAGTTAGACAGAAACAACCCAAACTTTTTGCCAACAACTCATGGATCTTGCATCACTGCCTGTGAGGGAGTTTTTAGCTAGCAAACAAATAACTGTTTTATAACACATTCCCTATTCACTAAATCTAGCCCCAATGATTTTTTTTCTGTTCCCAAAGATAAATATTAGAAGGCATTGATGATATCAGGAGTAATGCGACAGCATCTCTGAAGGCCATTCCACAAAACTAGTTCCAAAATAGTTTTGAAGGGTGTACTAGGCATAGCTTCCCAGGGAGAGTATTTTGAAGGTGACCACATTGAGCAATGAGGTATGTTGCACTTTTTTTCATGATGAGTTTGCAAATTTAATTGTCAGACCTCATATTATGTTGTCATGGTTTTGTCACAACGAGACACATCAAGTGGGTATGATAATCAACACAAAAACTACCTGGCCCGTCTAAAACTGACAAAAACCCATATAAACCCATCTCAGTCCTATGACTATGTAGTTCGAGAGCTGACACTCTTAGGAAGTCACAACATAAGGTAATCTACTGTATGTACTGTAAACCAAATAACTTCCTGCACATATGGAGCATTATAAAATTCAAGCCTACCTGACACATGAGGTATTAACACAAAGACAGATTATTATTAAATGGCTTTTAATATGAATCAAAGTCATAGGGGTAGATTTACTAGTTCTAAAACAGCCAAGTGGAGATGTTTCCCATAGCAATCAATCAGATTCTGTACATCATTTTCTAGAATGAAACAGAGAAATGAGTCATGACCGCTAATATCTGATTTACTGCTATGGGAAACACCTCCACTTTTCATTTTATAAGCTTTAGTAAATCTACCCAATAATGCTTATTACATAAAAACATTAACAACAAGTTGACATGCAAAAATACAAATGAAAAACAGTTTCTTAAAATAAAAGATAAAAACAGAGAAATATAAATACAGGTTGAGTATCCCTTATCCAAAATGCTTGGGACCAGACGTATTTTGGATATCAGATTTTTCCGTATTTTGGAATAATTGCATACCATAATGAGATATCATGGTGATGGGACCTAAATCTAAGCACAGAATGTATTTATGTTACATATACACCTTATACACACAGCCTGAAGGCAATTTTAGCCAATATTTTTTATAACTTTGTGCATTAAACAAAGTGTGTCTACATTCACACAATTCATTTATGTTTCATATACACCTTATACACACAGCCTGAAGGTCATTTAATACAATATTTAAAATAACTTTGTCTATTAAACAAAGTTTGTGTACATTGAGTCATCAAAAAATAAAGGTTTCACTATCTCACTCTCATTCAAAAACGTTCGTATTTCGGAATATTACGTATTTTCGGAATATTTGGATATGGGATACTCAACCTGTACTACACTCAAGTAAACTTTCACGTGGTTTCCTTCCCGTATAAAGTCTAGAAGGTTTACAGTTTCTCAGTAACAGGCTGGCCGCCAAAACTATTTCCCATGTCATTTCATTGTATTTTAAATGTTTCATTCATCAAAATACATTAACCCAGTGGTTACCAAACTTTTTCGAATCACGGTGTCTGAATGTATGTACTGGGGACTGCAATAGATATCGGAGATATCTGCTGCTTTCTCCATTTTCGTTCACGTCTATGGGGGCTGCTTTGCTTTTTAGCCGAATTTACCAAACTTTGACTTTGGGAGCTTTGGTCTCCCTCTCTGCCCTTCTTAGATCACATAGGTGCAAGAAATGGCAAAACTACATACACCCACTATTAATGCCTACACTCACTTGTAATAACTACTATCAATGCCGTCGCTTCCACACCCCATAGCTGCTGCATCCCATGCAATGGTGCCAGATAAGCCACTAACAAATTAAGAAAATGTCACTTATTCTGTGTTTTAATGTCATCTGCGGAACTTCCACATGGGCCATTGGCCACTTCTTCTACATGTCAGTGGCCATGGTACATGTGAAGCTGCTGATCATCCATGTTAGTGTTACACTGGGAGTGTGACGGTAGCTATGACGCCACAGCCAAGATTCACACCCGCAGTCTGTGGAATAGAGGATGCAACCCCAACCTCCAACCAATCATGGATAGAACTAGCAGGGGGTTGGGTGCTGCTTTCAAGTGGGGGTACTTCTGAGAGAGGGGATGGACCCTGCCTGCGGAACCCCGGACCTGCATCAGCCTTGCCAAAGTTCCGGTACACTCTACTGTTCCTCACCAAATCCACCATCTTACTCCTCGAAGTTAGAGTTTTACTGTCGACTGGAATTCAAATAATGGAATGGAACACAAAACTTGATATTATATATATATATATATATATATATTTGTATATCTTTTTAAAATATCTCTAAAGTAAACACTTTTATTTTTTTATTTCATTTTTGCTGTCTGCAGCAAATATCTGCTTGATAATTTCCCCTCTGCTGACAGATATGAGAGGTTATGTTACCTTCCCGGGCTGTAACATTGAGAATGGTGAACAGCTGTCCCTGGATCCTCGAATTCAACTCAAGCAGTTCACAGCAAATGTTCAGATTATGGTCGCAAGAATTAATCTGTGAATACAAAATACACAAAATGTCAAATACTCCTGACACATGATCAGCTATGGCATCATGTTGTGGAAGCAGAAGATTCCCTGGCCCCTGTGAGAAGTTTGTAAACAATGCCCGTACATTTCTGTATGACATTACAGTGTATTATATAGGGAATACATGATATCATACCCTATAGTGGTATAATCTAGGAGAGATACACATCTTAATTTTAGTGCAGGCATCACATTACCAGCCTGGGACAAATGGGACTACAGCCGCAGGCGTTATCATAAAAATAGGCCCATCATCATGACAGCATAATGAGGACTATGCAATCAGCTGCCGAATGTTCAGCCATAAATCATAAACATTTAAATTGAATTTGTATTCACTCCCATATTGATGCAATTTTCTATTTTTATGTAATAAGGAAGACATAGAAGGGGATATGTATCAAGTCTTGCAGATAGATAAAGTGGAGTAGTTGCCCAAAGCAACCAATCAGCATCAGTAATTTCAAAGATCATGCTAGATAAATAACAGTTAAATTGGGTATACACTAGGAGATATGTCGTCCAATCCGGCGGATCAGTCCGACATATTGTTCACATCTGCACATATCAGTAAGTGTGTATGCCAAGTATGCGCATCCCAGCCGTCGTTAGCGATGTCTTCTGGTCAGCCCTGCTGTCAACCACCAAATCGGCTGGGTACACATGTCGTCTAGTGTATACCCAGCTTTAGAATCTGATTGGCCAACTTCACTTTATCTCTCTTCAATGCTTGATACATCTCACCCTGAGGCTGTCTCACTAATAGTTTGCAAGGTCATAAAGGAACCCAAGTTAACCACTAAGCAGCTAAAGGCTTTCTCACATTAGCTAATGTTAATGTGCACGAGTCAACCATCAGAAGGACACTGAACAACAATGATGTGCATGGCAGGATTGCAAAGAGGAAGCCGCTTCTCGCCAAAAATAATGTTGCTGCCCGTCTGCAGTTCGCTAAAGATCACCTGGACAAGCCAAAAGGCTACTGGAACAATGTTTTGTGGACATATGAGTCCAAAATACAGCTTTTTAGTTTAAATGAGAAGCGTTATGTTTGGAGAAAGGAGAACACTGCATTCCATAAAAACCTCATACCATCTGTGAAACACGACGGTGGTGGTATCATGGTTTGGGCCTGTTTTGCTGCGCCTGGCCCAGCCCCCATGTCATTTAACCAAAGAATGGTTAAAGAAGAATAAATGTAAACTATTTGGAAAGTCCTGAACGTAATCTAATTGAAATGTTGTGGAAGGATCTGAAGAAAGCAGTTCATGGGAGGAAACCCACCAACATACAGTAACAGAGTTGAAGCCAAGTTGATGTTCAGAACTAATCAACAATTAGCAGAAACGTTTACATGCAGTTATTGCTGCACAAGGTCATACTAGATACTGAAAGCAAACATTCACATACTTTTGCCACTAACAGATATCTGATATTGGATCATTTTCCTCAATAAAAAAATGAGCACATCTAATTTTTTTGTCACATTTGTTTGATTTGGTTCTCTTTATCTACTTTTAGGACTTGTGTGAAACTCTAAGGTGGTTCTAGGCCAAATTTCAGCAGAAATACAGAAAATTCTGAAGGGTTTACAAACTTTCAAGCACCACTGTATGTACACATACATACACACTAGAGGGTCAATCAATTACGTGCGAGATGCCTTGTGCAAGCTGCAAAATGCTGTTTATTGGCAAAGTGTTAGTGCGATTTGCATTTGCAATCCAATTCCAAGCTCTCACTGCTTTTTTCAGACCCCCCCCCCAACTCTTAATGGAAGTCAGACCAGCGAGTTGAAGTCAGTGAACGTAAGCGGCAATCCCTTAGTGCAGCGCAGCGCACACGCTAAGAACGCCGGGTGAAGCCCAAACAACTGAGTGCTGACAGCAGCAGACAGAGGCTTGCAGCATATAACTACCTATGAACCTCGCTCCATATACCAGAAAGTTGGGCACCAGAAAAGAGATGAAAGCAGCAGGTGGCAAGAGACATTATAGGCTGATCTCTGCCATGGGCCGCTAACCTTGCCAGTGCTGGTTAAGCTAGCATGCTATATTATTTTATTATTTCTGCGGACACACTGTATTGTTATATTGTGTATGCTGCGGGTCAGTAGAGGCACAAGGATATTTAAAATCCCATTGCTAGCTACGAACTGCTTCACTAATACCCCTTTCAGACTTAGAGCCAGGAATGTGCAGGGTCTAGCAAGTCGGCAAATTCCCAGGTCTCAGTCCAACCTTGGTAATGACTTAGGCCCCGATTCAGCTAAACACAAAATAGTCCAAAAATTGCCCCCGTATGCGGACTTTCACAGTGCAATCGCATCCCGGAAGGATGAGATCGCACTGTGATTGACAGCAGTGGGTGTCAGAGGGGTGGCAATGGACGTAAGCAGTTGTAATTTTGCTATTTTAGCAAAACTGCAACTGAAGCTGAATTAGGCCCTTAGGCCATTTTCCTTTCACATATTCCGGGAGGAGGCAGCCAAGTCGATGCAGCAGATGGTGTGATAAGGCAAAATATGATGCTCTATTGGGGGGCGGTGGCGGCATGACCGCGTCATCATGGCCCCGGTCCCGTTACACTATGCCGAGATTACCGGTATAGTGGAGCAGGAGGCGGGATCATGATGACGCGATTCACACTGAATCGGCACCCCCCGCTGTGGGGGATATGTGTGCTACTTCTGGGTGTTGCAGGGTCTTGGCTTTGGCCGGGTGACTTGCCAACTTTTGCGGGTGGCCGGGAGCGCCCCTCAATTTTTTAGGAGCCTCCCAGCCATTCCGGGAGAGTAGGCAAGTATGCATCAGACTAACAGGACTATTTATAACTTTTTAAGGAGACTGCATATTTTCTGACTCCCCCCCTCCCCCCTCCCCATCCTAGCACTAATAGGATTTTGATAACCTACTGGTAAATCCTTTTCTCCTAGTCCGTAGAGGATGCTGGGGACGACATCAAGACCATGGGGTATAGACGGGATCCGCAGGAGACATGGGCACTCTAAAGACTTTTCATTGGGTGTGAACTGGCTCCTCCCTCTATGCCCCTCCTCCAGACCTCAGTTGTAGGAACTGTGCCCAGGGAGACTGACATTTCGAGGAAAGGAATTACTTAACTAGTGGTGAGATATCTACCAACTCACACCCTCAAACATGCCGCACACATGGCATTCAACATAACACACGCCAACAGGCATGAACTAATTGCAGCAACATGCTGAAACCAAGATAACACAACTTGTGTAACTGTAATAACTAAACTGCAGGTAAAGTACGCACTGGGATGGGCGCCCAGCATCCTCTACGGACTAGGAGAAAAGGATTTACCGGTAGGTTATCAAAATCCTATTTTCTCATACGTCCTAGAGGATGCTGGGGACGACATCAAGACCATGGGGTCTATACCAAAGCTCCAGTACAGGTGGGAGAGTACGGATGACCCTGCAGCACCGATTGACCAAACTTTAGGTCCTCATCGGCCAAGGTGTCAAACTTGTAGAACTTAGCAAATGTGTTTGACCCTGACCAAGTAGCTGCTCGGCAAAGTTGTAATGCCGAGACCCCCCGGGCAGCCGCCCAGGATGAGCCCACCTTCCTAGTGGAGTGGGCCTTTACCGACGTCGGTAATGGCAATCCAGCCGTAGTATGAGCTTGCTGAATCGTATTTCTAATCCAACGTGCAATAGTCTGCTTGGAAGCAGGACAGCCAATCTTGTTGTGATCATACAGGACAAACAGAGCCTCTGTTTTCCGTATACGAGCTGTTCTAGCAACATAGATTTTCAAAGCTCTAACCACATCTAGAGACTTTGAATCAGTGAATGTGTCAGTAACTACTGGCACCACAATAGGTTGGTTTATGTGAAAAGCAGAAACCACCTTTCGAAGAAAATGTTGGCGAGTTCGCAACTCTGCCCTATCTTCATGGAAAATCAGGTAAGGGCTCTTGTGAGACAAGGCCCCCAATTCAGACACCCGCCTTGCGGATGCCAATGCCAAAAGCATCACCACTTTCCAAGTGAGAAACTTCAACTCTATCTTTTGTAGAGGCTCAAACCAATCCGATTGAAGGAACTGCAATACTACGTTAAGGTCCCATGGTACCACTGGAGGCACGAATGGAGGCTGGATGTGCAGAACCCCTTTCACGAAGGTCTGAACCTTTGGAAGAGAGGCCAATTGTTTTTGGAAGAACACTGACAAGGCCGAAATCTTGACCTTGATTGATCCCAATCGTAGGCCCGTCTCCACACCATCCTGCAAAAAATGGAGAAAACGTCCTAAGTGAAACTCTTCCGTAGGAGCTTTCTTGGATTCACACCAAGACACATATTTTCTCCAAATACGGTGGTAATGTTTTGATTTTACTCCCTTTCTGGCCTGAATAAGGGTGAGGATGACCTCCTTAGGAATACCCTTCCTGGCTAGGATACGGCGCTCAACAGCCATGCCATCAAACGTAGCCGCGGTAAGTCTTGGTACACACACGGCCCCTGCTGCAGCAGGTCCTCCCGAGGAGGAAGAGGCCGAGGATCTCCTATGAGTAACTGCTGAAGATCTGGGTACCAAGCCCTTCTTGGCCAGTCTGGGGTAATGAAGATTGCTCGAACCCTTGTCTTTCTTATGATCCTGAGTACTTTTGGCATCAGCGGAAGTGGAGGGAAAACATACACTGACGGAAACACCCACTGGGTCACCAGTGCATCCACTGTTACTGCTTGAGGGTCTCTCGACCTGGAACAGTATCTCTGAAGCTTCTTGTTGAGACGAGAAGCCATCATGTCTATTTGAGGAATTCCCCAAAGACTTGTCACCTCTGCGAAGACTTCTTGGTGGAGGCCCCACTCTCCTGGATGGAGATCGTGTCTGCTGAGGAAGTCTGCTTCCCAGTTGTCTACTCCCGGAATGAATATTGCCGACAGAGCTTGTAGATGTTTTTCTGCCCAGCGGAGGATTTTTGTCGCCTCTGTCATTGCCGCTCTGCTTTTCGTTCCGCCCTGCCTGTTTATGTATGTGACTGCTGTTACATTGTCCGCCTGGATCTGCACGGGACGGTCTTGAAGAAGATGTACTGCTTGTTGAAGGTCGTTGTAAATGGCTCTTAGCTCCAGAACGTTTATGTGAAGGCAGGCTTCCTGTTGTGACCAACGTCCCTGGAAATTTTCTCCCTGAGAGACTGCTCCCCAGCCTCGGAGACTTGCATCCGTGGTTACTAGGACCCAGTCCTGAATCCCGAACCTGCATCCCTCTAGCAGGTGAGAGCTGTGCAACCACCACAGGAGCGAAATCCTGTTTTTTGACGACAGGATTATCTTTCTGTGCATGTGTAGGTGTGACCCCGACCACTTGTCCAACAGGTCCCACTGGAATACTCTGGCATGGAACCTGCCAAACTGTATGGCCTCGTAGGCCGCCACCATCTTCCCCAACAACCGAATGCACTGATGGATCGACACACTTGATGGTTTCAATATTTGTTTTACCATTTTCTGGATTTTCAGAGCCTTTTCCAGCGGAAGAAATACTCTCTGAACTTCTGTGTCCAGAATCATCCCGAGGAAAGACAACCTTGTTGTCGGTTCCAACTGTGACTTTGGGTAATTTATGATCCACCCGTGTTGCTGGAGTATTGACAGGGAGAGGGATATGTTTTGTAATAACTGCTCCCTGGATCTCGCCTTTATCAGGAGGTCATCCAGATAAGGGATTATATTGACTCCTTTCTGACGAAGGAGGACCATCATCTCCGCCATCACCTTGGTGAATACCCTCGGCGCCGTGGAGAGACCGAAAGGAAACGTCTGGAATTGGTAATGGCAATCCTGAATCGCGAATCTCAGATAAGCCTGGTGAGGATAAATGGGAACATGCAGGTAAGCATTCTTTATGTCCACCAACACCAAGTAGTCCCCCTCCTCCAGACTGGCAATCACCGCCCGAAGTGATTTCATCTTGAACTTGAACCCTTTCAGGAAGAAATTCAGATCTTTTAGATTTAGGATCGGTCTGACCGAGCCGTCCGGCTTCGGAACAACAAAGAGGCTTGAATAAAAACCCCGCCCTTGTTGTGACAACGGTACCAGGACTCTGACCTGGTCTTGACATAATTTTTGGATTGCCGCTGTTACTGCTTCTCTTTCTGGCGGAGTAGATGGCAAGGTCGATTTGAAAAATCGGCATGGGGGAACGTCTTGAAACTCTAGTTTGTATTCCTGGGATACTATTTGCAACACCCAGGGGTCCAGGCCAGACAGAATCCAATTCTGGCTGAAGTTTGAGACGTGCCCCCACCAAGGGAGTTCCAGCGTCATGCTGGGGATTTGGCAGAATTAGGGGTAGACTTCTGCTCTTGGGAACCTGGAGCCGCTGTAGGCTTCTTTCCCCTTGCCCCTTCCCCTACCTGCAAAGAAGGGGGAACCTATCGTCTTTTTGTATTTATTGGGCCGAAAGGACTGCATTTGCGGGTGATAGGTCTTTTTTGCCGGTGCAGGCGCAGAGGGCAAAAATGTTGACTTACCTGCGGTAGCCGCCGAGACTAACGCATCCAGGCCATCGCCAAATAAGGCCTCACCGTTATATGGGAGAGCCTCCATGTTTCTTTTGGAGTCTGCATCCGCGTTCCACTGGCGAATCCATAACGCCCGCCTAGCCGATACTGCCATGGTAGCGGCTTGTGAACTCAAGAGTCCAATATCCTTCATTGCTTCCAGCATGTAGGCGGCAGCGTCCTTGATATTCCTTAACTTAAGGAGTATCTCATCTTTATCAATCGTGTCAATTTCTGATGACACGCTTTCTGACCATTTTTCAATAGCGCGACTCACCCATGCGCAGGCAATAGTGGGACTGAGCAGTGTACCATTGCTAACATAAATGGATTTCAATGTCGTTTCCATTTTGCGGTCTGCCGGCTCTTTAAGAGAAGCCGTGCCAGGAGCAGGGAGAATTACCTTCTTTGTCAACCTGGAAAGTGCACTGTCTAACACAAGGGGTGACTCCCATTTTTTCCTGTCTTCAACCGGGAAAGGATAAGCTATGTGAATCCTTTTAGGAATACCAAATTTTCTATCAGGATTTACCCACATCCCTTCAAACAGAGCATTTAGTTCGTGTGAAGGAGGGAACGTGACTTTGGATTTCTTTTCCTTACATAAATAAGCTTTCTCCTGAGGTACAGGAGTGCTTTCTGTAACCTCCAACACGTCCCTTATAGCCACAATCATATATTGTATACTTTTTGCCAATTTATGATCTATCTCTCTGGATTCACTATTGTCGACACAAGAATCAGAATCCGTGTCGGTATCAGTGTTTACAACATTTGCAAATGGTCTCTTATGTGACCCAGAGGGGCCACCCGCATAAGGAATAACAGCATCCTGAAAAATCACATCTTCCACAGATTTTCTCCAGAATGCAGCCTTAGATTCAGATTTATCCAATCTATGGTTAATCAGATGCATACTGTCACGTAGCTCTTTCACCCATGCAGGCTCTTGGTGTGCCGGTAACGCCACCACATTACAACTCTGTGTCCCTAAAATGTCTTCCTCCGGGGAGGAACTCCCTGCCTCAGACATGCCTCACATGTGTACACCACACTCAAAGACACACTGGGACTTATTTTGGGGACAGACCCACAGTAAAATCTGTCAGAGGAACACAGGATAGGAGCAGCCAGTTCACAAACCCGGCGCCAGTATTGCCTGTGAACACAGTATGTCCACAGCCCAAAAGCGCTTTTAAATAGTAATATACAATATCAAATGCACCACAATCGCTTTGTGCCCCCCCCCCCCCTTTATAGCACCCTGTACTTGTCAGAAGTGGAGGAGAAGACCAGCGTGTTCTCTGCAGCCTGAGGAGAGAGAGAAAATGGCGCTGAGTAGTGTGCTGGCTGCCTGAGGAAGAAGCTCCGCCCCCACAATGGCGCGTCCTTACACTCAGTATATTGACTTATTATTTATACTGGCGGGGGTAGGGCTGTGCCAGCGGCATCTTATGCCCCCTTTTAGCCAGTTTGAGGTATTTTTCTTGCTGCCCAGGGCGCCCACCCCGCACCCTGCACCCTGTAGTGCCTGTGTGTGTGGGCAGCAATGGCGCGCTGCGCTCCCGCCAGCCGCGCCGCATCTCATCCGTCACTTACTTAATAGAAGATCATTCTTCTTATACTCACCTGTCTTCTGACTTCTGGCTCTGTGAGGGGGTGACAGCGTGCTGTGGGAGTGAGCATCTAGACATGGCTATCGTTCAGTTCCCTTCAGGAGCTAATGGTGTCCTGTCAAGCAGAAGCAGAGCCATGAAACTCTTTAGGAAGTTGGTTCCTACTTCTGCCCCTCAGTCCCACAAAGCAGGGAGTCTGATGCCAGCAGATCTCCCTGAAAATAAAAAACCTAACATAAGTCTTTTCAGAGAAACTCAGTAGAGCTCCTCAGAGTGCATCCAGTCGACCTGGGCACATTTCTAAAACTGAGGTCTGGAGGAGGGGCATAGAGGGAGGAGCCAGTTCACACCGAATGAAAAGTCTTTAGAGTGCCCATGTCTACTGCAGATCCCGTCTATACCCCATGGTCTTGATGTCGTCCCCAGCATCCTCTAGGACGTATGAGAAAGCTTTTTTACTAACATAGCTGTCAGCAGAATAAGCTTGGTTTTATGCATGCATTTTGATTTTTGGTTTCTGTTGGCAGAGATTTATGGAGATTACAATATCTGTCTTGATAATAGTGTGCTATTGTTTTTTAAATTTGATGTGCTCTTATTAGAGATGAGCGCCGGAAATTTTTCGGGTTTTGTGTTTTAGTTTTGGGTTCGGTTCCGCGGCCGTGTTTTGGGTTCGACCGCGTTTTGGCAAAACCTCACCGAATTTTTTTTGTCGGATTCGGGTGTGTTTTGGATTCGGGTGTTTTTTTCAAAAAACACTAAAAAACAGCTTAAATCATAGAATTTGGGGGTCATTTTGATCCCAAAGTATTATTAACCTCAAAAACCATAATTTACACTCATTTTCAGTCTATTCTGAATACCTCACACCTCACAATATTATTTTTAGTCCTAAAATTTGCACCTAGGTCGCTGGATGACTAAGCTAAGCGACCCTAGTGGCCGACACAAACACCGGGCCCATCTAGGAGTGTCACTGCAGTGTCACGCAGGATGTCCCTTCCAAAAAACCCTCCCCAAACAGCACATGACGCAAAGAAAAAAAGAGGCGCAATGAGGTAGCTGTGTGAGTAAGATAAGCGACCCTAGTGGCCGACACAAACACCGGGCCCATCTAGGAGTGTCACTGCAGTGTCACGCAGGATGTCCCTTCCAAAAAACCCTCCCCAAACAGCACCTGACGCAAAGAAAAAAAGAGGCGCAATGAGGTAGCTGTGTGAGTAAGATAAGCGACCCTAGTGGCCGACACAAACACCGGGCCCATCTAGGAGTGGCACTGCAGTGTCACGCAGGATGTCCCTTCCAAAAAACCCTCCCCAAACAGCACATGACGCAAAGAAAAATTAAAGAAAAAAGAGGTGCAAGATGGAATTGTCCTTGGGCCCTCCCACCCACCCTTATGTTGTATAAACAGGACATGCACACTTTAACCAACCCATCATTTCAGTGACAGGGTCTGCCACACGACTGTGACTGAAATGACGGGTTGGTTTGGACCCCCACCAAAAAAGAAGCAATTAATCTCTCCTTGCACAAACTGGCTCTACAGAGGCAAGATGTCCACCTCATCATCATCCTCCGATATATCACCGTGTACATCCCCCTCCTCACAGATTATCAATTCGTCCCCACTTGAATCCACCATCTCAGCTCCCTGTGTACTTTGTGGAGGCAATTGCTGCTGGTCAATGTCTCCACGGAGGAATTGATTATAATTCATTTTAATGAACATCATCTTCTCCACATTTTCTGGATGTAACCTCGTACGCCGATTGCTGACAAGGTGAGCGGCGGCACTAAACACTCTTTCGGAGTACACACTTGTGGGAGGGCAACTTAGGTAGAATAAAGCCAGTTTGTGCAAGGGCCTCCAAATTGACTCTTTTTCCTGCCAGTATAAGTACGGACTGTGTGACGTGCCTACTTGGATGCGGTCACTCATATAATCCTCCACCATTCTTTCAATGGTGAGAGAATCATATGCAGTGACAGTAGACGACATGTCCGTAATCGTTGTCAGGTCCTTCAGTCCGGACCAGATGTCAGCATCAGCAGTCGCTCCAGACTGCCCTGCATCACCGCCAGCGGGTGGGCTCGGAATTCTGAGCCTTTTCCTCGCACCCCCAGTTGCGGGAGAATGTGAAGGAGGAGATGTTGACAGGTCGCGTTCCGCTTGACTTGACAATTTTCTCACCAGCAGGTCTTTCAACCCCAGCAGACTTGTGTCTGCCGGAAAGAGAGATCCAAGGTAGGCTTTAAATCTAGGATCGAGCACGGTGGCCAAAATGTAGTGCTCTGATTTCAACAGATTGACCACCCGTGAATCCTTGTTAAGCGAATTAAGGGCTCCATCCACGAGTCCCACATGCCTAGCGGAATCGCTCCGTGTTAGCTCCTCCTTCAATGTCTCCAGCTTCTTCTGCAAAAGCCTGATGAGGGGAATGACCTGACTCAGGCTGGCAGTGTCTGAACTGACTTCACGTGTGGCAAGTTCAAAGGGCATCAGAACCTTGCACAACGTTGAAATCATTCTCCACTGCGCTTGAGACAGGTGCATTCCACCTCCTATATCGTGCTCAATTGTATAGGCTTGAATGGCCTTTTGCTGCTCCTCCAACCTCTGAAGCATATAGAGGGTTGAATTCCACCTCGTTACCACTTCTTGCTTCAGATGATGGCAGGGCAGGTTCAGTAGTTTTTGGTGGTGCTCCAGTCTTCTGTACGTGGTGCCTGTACGCCGAAAGTGTCCCGCAATTCTTCTGGCCACCGACAGCATCTCTTGCACGCCCCTGTCGTTTTTTAAAAAATTCTGCACCACCAAATTCAAGGTATGTGCAAAACATGGGACGTGCTGGAATTTGCCCATATTTAATGCACACACAATATTGCTGGCGTTGTCCGATGCCACAAATCCACAGGAGAGTCCAATTGGGGTAAGCCATTCCGCGATGATCTTCCTCAGTTGCCGTAAGAGGTTTTCAGCTGTGTGCGTATTCTGGAAAGCGGTGATACAAAGCGTAGCCTGCCTAGGAAAGAGTTGGCGTTTGCGAGATGCTGCTACTGGTGCCGCCGCTGCTGTTCTTGCGGCGGGAGTCCATACATCTACCCAGTGGGCTGTCACAGTCATATAGTCCTGACCCTGCCCTGCTCCACTTGTCCACATGTCCGTGGTTAAGTGGACATTGGGTACAACTGCATTTTTTAGGACACTGGTGAGTCTTTTTCTGACGTCCGTGTACATTCTCGGTATCGCCTGCCTAGAGAAGTGGAACCTAGATGGTATTTGGTAACGGGGCACACTGCCTCAATAAATTGTCTAGTTCCCTGTGAACTAACGGCGGATACTGGACGCACGTCTAACACCAACATAGTTGTCAAGGCCTCAGTTATCCGCTTTGCAGCAGGATGACTGCTGTGATATTTCATCTTCCTCGCAAAGGACTGTTGGACAGTCAATTGCTTACTGGAAGTAGTACAAGTGGGCTTACGACTTCCCCTCTGGGATGACCATCGACTCCCAGCAGCAACAACAGCAGCGCCAGCAGCAGTAGGCGTTACACGCAAGGATGCATCGGAGGAATCCCAGGCAGGAGAGGACTCGTCAGAATTGCCAGTGACATGGCCTGCAGGACTATTGGCATTCCTGGGGAAGGAGGAAATTGACACTGAGGGAGTTGGTGGGGTGGTTTGCGTGAGCTTGATTACAAGAGGAAGGGATTTACTGGTCAGTGGACTGCTTCCGCTGTCGCCCAAAGTTTTTGAACTTGTCACTGACTTATTATGAATGCGCTGCAGGTGACGTATAAGGGAGGATGTTCCGAGGTGGTTAACATCCTTACCCCTACTTATTACAGCTTGACAAAGGCAACACACGGCTTGACACCTGTTGTCCGCTTTTCTGTTGAAATACCTCCACACTGAAGAGCTGATTTTTTTGGTATTTTCACCAGGCATGTCAACGGCCATATTCCTCCCACGGACAACAGGTGTCTCCCCGGGTGCCTGACTTAAACAAACCACCTCACCATCAGAATCCTCCTGGTCAATTTCCTCCCCAGCGCCAGCAACACCCATATTCTCCTCATCCTGGTGTACTTCAACACTGACATCTTCAATCTGACTATCAGGAACTGGACTGCGGGTGCTCCTTCCAGCACTTGCAGGGGGCGTGCAAATGGTGGAAGGCGCATGCTCTTCACGTCCAGTGTTGGGAAGGTCAGGCATCGCAACCGACACAATTGGACTCTCCTTGTGGATTTGGGATTTCGAAGAACGCACAGTTCTTTGCGGTGCTTTTGCCAGCTTGAGTCTTTTCAGTTTTCTAGCGAGAGGCTGAGTGCTTCCATCCTCATGTGAAGCTGAACCACTAGCCATGAACATAGGCCAGGGCCTCAGCCGTTCCTTGCCACTCCGTGTGGTAAATGGCATATTGGCAAGTTTACGCTTCTCCTCCGACAATTTTATTTTAGGTTTTGGAGTCCTTTTTTTACTGATATTTGGTGTTTTGGATTTGACATGCTCTGTACTATGACATTGGGCATCGGCCTTGGCAGACGACGTTGCTGGCATTTCATCGTCTCGGCCATGACTAGTGGCAGCAGCTTCAGCACGAGGTGGAAGTGGATCTTGATCTTTCCCTAATTTTGGAACCTCAACATTTTTGTTCTCCATATTTTAATAGGCACAACTAAAAGGCACCTCAGGTAAACAATGGAGATGGATGGATACTAGTATACTTATGGATGGACTGCAGAGTGCCGACACAGAGGTAGCTACAGCCGTGGACTACCGTACTGTACTGTGTCTGCTGCTAATATAGACTGGTTGATAATGAGATGTAGTATGTATAAAGAAGAAAGAAAAAAAAAACCACGGGTAGGTGGTATACAATTATGGATGGACTGCCGAGTGCCGACACAGAGGTAGCTACAGCCGTGGACTACCGTACTGTACTGTGTCTGCTGCTAATATAGACTGGATGATAATGAGATGTAGTATGTATAAAGAAGAAAGAAAAAAAAAAACACGGGTAGGTGGTATACAATTATGGATGGACTGCCGAGTGCCGACACAGAGGTAGCTACAGCCGTGGACTACCGTACTGTACTGTGTCTGCTGCTAATATAGACTGGATGATAATGAGATGTAGTATGTATAAAGAAGAAAGAAAAAAAAACCACGGGTAGGTGGTATACAATTATGGATGGACTGCCGAGTGCCGACACAGAGGTAGCTACAGCCGTGGACTACCGTACTGTACTGTGTCTGCTGCTAATATAGACTGGTTGATAATGAGATGTAGTATGTATAAAGAAGAAAGAAAAAAAAAACCACGGGTAGGTGGTATACAATTATGGATGGACTGCCGAGTGCCGACACAGAGGTAGCTACAGCCGTGGACTACCGTACTGTACTGTGTCTGCTGCTAATATAGACTGGTTGATAATGAGATGTAGTATGTATAAAGAAGAAAGAAAAAAAAACCACGGGTAGGTGGTATACAATTATGGATGGACTGCCGAGTGCCGACACAGAGGTAGCTACAGCCGTGGACTACCGTACTGTACTGTGTCTGCTGCTAATATAGACTGGATGATAATGAGATGTAGTATGTATAAAGAAGAAAGAAAGAAAAAACCACGGGTAGGTGGTATACAATTATGGATGGACTGCCGAGTGCCGACACAGAGGTAGCTACAGCCGTGGACTACCGTACTGTACTGTGTCTGCTGCTAATATAGACTGGATGATAATGAGATGTAGTATGTATGTATAAAGAAGAAAGAAAAAAAAAACACGGGTAGGTGGTATACAATTATGGATGGACTGCCGAGTGCCGACACAGAGGTAGCTACAGCCGTGAACTACCGTACTGTGTCTGCTGCTAATATAGACTGGTTGATAATGAGATGTAGTATGTATAAAGAAGAAAGAAAAAAAAAACCACGGGTAGGTGGTATACAATTATGGATGGACTGCCGAGTGCCGACACAGAGGTAGCTACAGCCGTGGACTACCGTACTGTACTGTGTCTGCTGCTAATATAGACTGGATGATAATGAGATGTAGTATGTATAAAGAAGAAAGAAAAAAAAAACCACGGGTAGGTGGTATACAATTATGGATGGACTGCCGAGTGCCGACACAGAGGTAGCTACAGCCGTGAACTACCATACTGTGTCTGCTGCTAGTAGACTGGATGATAAATAATGATATAAAAAATATATATATATCACTACTGCAGCCGGACAGGTATATATTATATAATGACAGACCTGCTGGAGTGGACACTGTCTGTCAGCAGAATGAGTTTTTTAATTTTTATAGAATAAAAAAACACCACACAAGTCACACGACGAGTGTACTTTTTCAGGCAGACATTCAATCACAATATACTATACTGGTGGTCAGTGTGGTCAGGTCACTGGTGACAGTGGTCAGTGGTCAGTCACACTGGCAGTGGCACTCTGGCAGCAAAAGTGTGCACTGTTTAATATGTACTCCTGGCTCCTGCTATAACCTATAACTGCTCCCCAGTCTCCCCCACAATTAAGCTGTGTGAGCACAGTCAGATATTATACATAGATGATGCAGCACACTGGGCTGAGCACAGATATGGTATGTGAGTGTGACTGAGTCACTGTGTATAGTTTTTTTCAGGCAGAGAACAAGAACAGAACGGATTATTAAATAATAATAAATTATAAAACTGCACTGGTGGTCAGGTCACTGGTCATCAGTCACTAGTATAACTCCTCCTAAGCTCCAGTAAGTAAATGAAGTGTCTCACTCTCACTCTCCTATCTATTTTAATTTCTAAACGGAGAGGACGCCAGCCACGTCCTCTCCCTATCAATCTCAATGCACGTGTGAAAATGGCCGCGACGCGCGGCTCCTTATATAGAATCCGAGTCTCGCGATAGAATCCGAGCCTCGCGAGAATCCGACAGCGTGATGATGACGTTCGGGCGCGCTCGGGTTAACCGAGCAAGGCGGGAAGATCCGAGTCGCTCGGACCCGTGTAAAAAAACATGAAGTTCGGGCGGGTTCGGATTCAGAGAAACCGAACCCGCTCATCTCTAGCTCTTATACCATTAATTTTTATGAACCAAAAGTTTATACCCCTTTCACACATGCAGTTAAAGTCCAGGTTTTTGCACGTAAATCAACCTGGGATTTCTGCATGTGTGAAGGAAAACAACCAGAGGCGCAGAGCAGAGACCCAGGAATTTGCCGGCTGCTAGAACCGGCAAATTCCCGGGTCACATGTCTGAAAGCGGCATTAATAAAATGTAAGTTTCGATATAGCATGACCTTATCCAGGAGGGACAAAATGCTCTGCTCCTGCACTAACTTCACTCGTAATTTATGATTGCCATTACCTGTTGTGAACAGTAGCGGCTCTTGCCACGGGCAAGCAGGACTTTTGCCCGGGGCGCCGCCTTCCAGAGGGCGCCAGCGCCATCCGGAGGGCGCCACACCATGGCAAGATCTGCCACTGTGCCCCCCGCAGTGCTCCCCGCTGGTCCCCTGCAGCGAAGGGAACCAGACGCTACGCGTCTAGTTTCCCTTTTTGTGGCACAGACGCTAGGGGTCATAATTGACCTCTAGTGTCTATGCTGTGCTATGGGAGAGACGTCATGACTGACGTCTCTCCAATAGATCGGAGGAGAGGAGAGGAGAAGAGCGGCGACGGCGGAGGTCTCCAGCGGTCTGGAATCAGGAGCGGGGATCGGAAGTATAACATTTTTTTTCCAGCGGCGCTTCAAGGGGGGGGGGAATGGGGGCGTAACTGACCACGCCCCCATATGAAGCCACGCCCCTATATTTTTGCCCGGGGCACCACAAGGGCAAGAACCGGCCCTGGTTGTGAAACACCTTTCTTATCAATTAACCTGATCAAAACAAGGGACATCAATGCTAAATTAAGATGGAAGGCCAGGAGCAAAGCATTCTGTCCCTCCTGGTTAGGGTGGGAGGGTGGGATGTATGATACAGCAGACGGTATAAAAAACTGGTGGTGGGGATCCTAGCAGTCAGGAGACCGACATCGGGATCCCGACAGGTGGAAGCCTGATGGTGAGCACATCTGCGCTCGTCACACTTCGGGCCCGGTGGTGAGACTATTATAATCCCTCTCAGATGGTGGCGTGGACCACCACTTGAGTGGGAATACGGGACCTTGGTCGGCTGTCAGGATTCCTGCATTTCCCCATCTGTCAGAATTCCGGCGTCAGTATCCTAAACGCCGGGTTCCCAACAGCCGGCAAATTAACTGGATCCCAATACAGCAACTCAATAGCCTTTGTAGTACCTGCCACAATTGCTAATTAAAGGCAGCAGCTGAGTGCTGTACACACCAGCAATTTTTTTATATCGGATTTTATTAATTAATACAAATGTATTGGTACCCTTACAGCTCAATGAAAGAATGCTTCATTCCTCCTGAAAAGTGATGAAACAAAAAGCTATTGTCTAATGAATGCCTGCATGTAAATTATTGCTTATTCTCCAAAGATATTCTAATATGGTTTTGGCAGATTTATTGGTACCGCCTAGAAAAGATAAATAATTGAATTATAGTGATATTTCAAGCCAACTTTCTTGAATTACATCACACATGTTAGTCATCCTTCTAATCAGTCATTCAGCCTATTTAAATGGAAAAAAAGTAGTCACTCCGTTTGGTATCATCGTTTCCATCACAATGAACATGAACCAGGAAAAGCAAAGGAGAGAGTTGTCTGAAGAGATCAGAAAGAAAATTATAGACAAGCAAGTTAAAGGTAAAGGCTATAATACCATCTCCAAGCAGCTTGATGTTCCTGTGACTACAGTTGCAAATATTAAGAAGTTTAAAGGCCATGAATCCGAAGTCAACCTCTCTGAACGCGGCAGCAAGAGGAAAACTGACCCCAGATTAACCAGAAGGATAGTGAGAATGGTAAATACAAAGGCCAAGAAAAACTTCCAAAGAGATACAAGCTGAATTCCATGGTCAACGTATGTCAGTGTCTGATTGCACTATGTGACGATTTTGAGGGACAGTGGTCTTCATGGAAGAAGACACAGGGAGACTTCCATTTCGGGGGGGAGGGGGGGGGGGACAACATAAACAATCCTACCTACAATTTTCTAAAATACATAATGACACAGTGCTTCAGTGCAAATGAATCCAAACTGGTAAAACGGACCAGAAACCTGAAAGTGATTACTAAACTACTGTATGTCTTCTGTAAACCTTGGGGGATTTATGACTCCATAGATCTTATTCTAGATCTGGTTCTTTCTTTATCTATTAGAGAATGTTGTAGAGTTTCTGTCCCTTAGACATTAGAATGGAACATAGTTATCAGTGTAAACATTTATGCTTAATATGTGGTTTCCTATTAACTTGACCTGACAATTTCTCCCATGGCAACCATCTTGAATTTCCCAACAGATCCATCAACATTAAGTGGGAGGGATCCAAATATTTCTTTGTGTATGCTAACTGAACTGTAAAACAAATATAAAATACCACAGTGGCTACAAGTCTGTTCATGTTCCTCCTATTCAGTGGGACTGATAACAGCCAAATGTGGTGTGCGCTTGGTGAGGACATAAAGAATAAGTGCAATATGGATGTAAGAGGGATTTCAATTAGCCCCGATAATTTACTGGGTGTGAAATAAGGTAGTCTCAGGCTTTAACACCTTGGGCTATTCAATGAGAGCCCTGTTTTCTCACCCGATAAATTAACGGTCAACAGACGTTAACACATAGAAGCCGGGGATATGTTCCAGTATCTATGTGTAAGTGGGTTTGCGGCACATGAAAACAGGCTAGTTTTCAGGGATTTCTTTTCAGGTTCAGTTAAAATCTCTGTTATCTGAAGCCTGCGGTCTGCCTTTGGGAGTAATTGAATAGTCCCAGGGTATCAATTGACCCACAGTAATTTAGTCTCTTTGCTAATTGAAACACCCCATTATTGTGGCAAGAATACTATACAAGGATACTATACAAAACTATACAGGGTACCATGGTTATCATTCAATGGTACTTCTATACACTGACATAATGTGATGGTAATAAGAAAAAATGGAATATATGATAGTTGTACACACAGTAGAATTTGTTAATGTTTACAATGTTGCCATTTAAAATGCCGATACCATAAAGTTGACATGTTCTGAATGTTCAATGGAAGGTTGACAAGTCAATATTGACATAATGTCGACATTACCAGAATGTTAAAATTGTGAATGTCAACAATGCAGATGTTAACCAAGTATTCCGCAAACCATAAACGTATCCCTAATCTTAACCCTTACCCTAAAATCAGCTGTTGACATTGATTTGTCAACATTCACAATGTTGACATTATGTCATAAGAACATTCCTTCATTGTCGACATCATGAATGTCAACATTCAAACCATGTCAACAATCTGGATATTTACATTCTGAATGTCGATATTATGAGCGTATACCCTTTATACGTGTCTACAAAGACATAGGTATTACCCCTTTTCCACCTAACTTCTGGGTCTGACCTGGGAATTGTAAAACGGTTCCAGAAGAGGGTCAGACCCAGAACAGCTCCTTTCACACCGCGTCTCCAACCCGGTCTATTTCCAGGTTGGAGCCGTTTACACTGCACACAGATGCAGTAGTACCGGGAGTCTCAGCAAAAGCAGCAGCATGAGCCTCACCCCCAGTTTGGGGTGAATGCTTTATCTTTATCATCACATTGTGGAAGTGGATGCGTTTCAAGAAACCTTTATATATACTTTCTACGATACTCTCTTGTGAGTTTGGTACGCCTTTCTATTTCATTTGATTTAGAGGGGATCAGTTGATTTTCCACTCAATCCTACATTCCCTTCATAGACTTTGGAGAATCACCATGGCTGTCTGCAACAATATTTGAAGACATACTGTATTACACCATGATTTGTTGCTTTTCTATTCCCTTGCATATATGAGCTATTGTGTTTGGGAGGAGGCAGCACAGAAGACTTTCACCATAACTTATGTGATTTGGACTAATAGCAGATATTTTCCATACATCTTTTTTGTTGGGACCTGACTGAGCGCCATTACCTATTTAATTGTTTTGGCATATGTTACTTTTTGAGGAATAGGTGGTCCTCTCTTTTTTTCCAGGTGATTGCATAAGTGACTGTTGTGCATTGGGTTTCTGCTCAGTTCTCTGAAATCTGTGCTATGAATTTCTATAATTTGCATTTTACACTTTATACTTTCTAAATGCACTAAATATTCAGATTTATTTAAAGACACGGCATAATTCAGAAAGCTGTACCATACTTATCTGTGGGAGACTCACGATTTTTAGGGTAGTCCCCCGCATCCCTAGAGAGTGGGCAAGACCTAATGACGCAATTCTATGTTAGTTGCTTCCTTTTGCACTGACCCTACTGATATATGCTCCATTTGCCATCACCGTCCAACTGTATCTCCTCTCCGGGCTTCTCCTGCAGAGATTTTTAAAGTAGGCAAGTATGAGTGTAACATACTGTATATGTGAAAGATGTGTTCTTTCACCAGCTTGTGCTCTACTTCTGTATTTTGCCTTGTGGGCATGTTAAAACACTTCACAAACTGGGTGACCCACCGGGCACTTGCAGGAATGTCACGGGTTGGTGGCCCAGGACCAAATCAAATTATTTATGGCAAATGTAATAGGCGAAACCAGTTCTGGCGGCTGTCTGTCATAAAATATGTGGACAAACAAATGGAAATCCTATCTACCACTATATAACTAAACTAAAGGCCCATACACATTTGCCGATAAAATGAGCGACGTCGCTCATTTTTCCCCTGCCTGAGCGACGTTGCTCATTTTAATCGGCAAGTGTGTATGCCGCCAGCGACGATCGTTGCTGTTGGCAGTGCATACATGCTCTATCTGGACTGTCGTCCAAGACCTGCATGACCGGCCGGCCCGGGAGGGGAAACATTAGACGACATCGCTCACAGAGCAACATCGTCTAATGTGTATGGGCCTTAAGGGTGACGGGTAAGCACAATTACTTATTGTAATTATTTTTGCTGTATTATTCAGTAAGAATTTTTTGGCCCAGGGGTCCTGTGAGTAAAATGCTGATTCGCTAGGGTGCGATTGTTCAATAAAATTTGGGAACCACAGGTACGGTATAGATGGTTCCAGAACAAAGATGCAACAATCATCACCATGTACAAAACATGCAGCTTCTTTATGTAGGTGCAATATTTACGTCTCATAGAAGTCGTATCTCAAGCTCTGTGTAGCGCCACATATGGCGATTCTCAAAGTACTTACATGTGCAGGCCCTTATTATGGGACACTGCAGCTAGGTACACATCAGAATATCGTGCTGTCGGGCCGATCTCCAGGGAGATTTCCCTTGAACCCAGAACAGACTATATTGAGCGTACACACTGTGCAATCCTTCAAGCGACAGAAAGATTTAAAGTGCTGTTTGATTGTATACGATTTATTGGATTTATTGTTGCTTCTGTACACACAAGAACAACCATCTTTTAATAACACTGGCCAAATCATAAGATATTGCCTGGTTGTCAAGGTTGCCTATACACACTACAAAATGTGCACTAAATCGTTAACAATATCCTCTTGTTGACCCTGCAGCACGGGCAACCAGGAGACTTTGTTAAAGATGCGCGGGAACGCACAATTGTGCATACACATAAGATGTTGTACACAATTTGACGTTCTGATAACGGCAAGTTGTCCCAATATTGCCCTAGTGTGTAGCCGCCCTTACATGTCAAGCCTTGCTCTGCCTTTGTAAGGACAATGAGTCACAAACGCAAAATACATTCAACAGAAAATACTAGGCACGCCATCAGGGGGGGGGGGGGGTGCTGCGGGCACAGCTGTCCCAGGCGCGGCCTCTCTAACAGTGAGAGGGCCGGGCCACCCATGTCGCTATCGTCTGTGCCCATCTTCCGCCGCTGTCCACAGCAATCTCATGAAAATGTCAGAGGCGGCAGACATTTTGGGAGGGACATTTTCAATTGAAGCAGGCAGGCGGGAACACTGTGCAATGCAGTGGCAGAGGCAGGGGGGGACCCTGGAACCCCCTAACAACGAGCAGAACCCTCGCAACAACCAAAACCCTCCCAACAAGCAGCTACTGCACAATTAATGTGGGGCATATTATGGTGACAAGGGCATTAATGTTGTGGGCATAATATGTTGTGATGGGCATTACTGTGTGGGGCATAATATAGTGGTAGGGTCTATAGTGTTGCTCTGTATGTGCATAGGATTTTTGGGGCAGATGTATTAACCTGGAGAAGGCATAGGGAAGTGATAAACCAGTGATATGTGCAAGGTGATAAAGGTACCAGCCAATCAGCTCCAATATGTAAATTAACGGGTTAATACATCTGCCCCTTTGTTTTTTAAATATATATTTATTATTATTTATTTTATTTTTATTTCATTTTAGGGTTTGGGGGCCCTGCCTATTTTGTCAGTCCCGGGCGCCACAATTTCTGATGGCAGTCCTTTTAAATACAGATGGCATTTTTACATTGTGCAAATGCAATTACACACAACCCTAATTCAAGCCACATATCTTTATAGTTATTTGGGTATAGTATATTATGTGGACACTCAGACTGTCGACATGTCCAGAATGTCAACATTTAACACTGGCATAATGTCAACATTGCCAGAATATTGACATTGTGAATGTTGACAGCTGGCATGTTGACAATTACTGTAGATTTTAAATTTTAAACCTAATCCTAACTGCAGCCTAAACCTAACCCTAACATCTGATGTTGACATTCTGGTCGACATTCTGACAAAGTCAACATTTCAGTGTTGACATTGTGAATGTTGACATATCATAAATTGAGATTATGTTGACATATTCTGAACATGTCATTCACATAATGTTGACATTATGCTGTTGACATTCTGAATGTCAATATGAGTGCATGCCATTAAGGGGGTTATTCAATTAACTCCGACCATTTCGAAGCTATTAAATTAATCCTCCTGCGTATTCAATGGAGGGCCGTTTTAGCCTGTTTTTAAGGTATTTTCACCGAAGCTTTTTCACTTTTTTTTTGTAAGTAAAAAGGCATTGGCAAAAAAATGCCTCAAAATCAGCGAAAATGACCTATGTTTTCGCTGAAGCAGGTGTGAAAACACGTGAATTCGCTGCTCCACATGTTTTTCACTCCTGTCGAATTTTTCAATAAGGCGAAAAATCTGCTATTGAATAGGGCAAATCCCCATTCGCCCTAAAAAATAGCGAAAAGTTACATATTTTTTCATCTAAGCGAAAAAACTGCCCTGATTAAATACCCCCCTTAGAATGTTGTATTTATTATGTCAGCATGTAGTGGAAATGTGTAAGACAAATGACATGCTCATTTTGTCCAGAGAGTCCTTCAGAATTTGCAGAACTGAAATAAATACTTATGCTATCGGTGGATCTGAACCAGAGGTGGACAGTATGCTTGTAACTATTTATTATGTGGCTCACAGGCATCTCCATTGTCACGTAAGTAGTTGGCAGATGAAGTGCTATATAATGGATTTTTGGCCTACTATACTTTATGGACAACCTACTTGAGACCAGCGCAGCAACGTAATTCATTGTATTTATGGACTGCTGATGTCTTTATGATTTATGTACGTTATTCATTTCATAGCCCTATACAATTATGATTGCGTGTGATATATCACAGTCATCATACAATCTATTTTGATTCAAATTAATTTAAAGCTCTTATTGAATGTTTTACCAACTGCTTTTGGAGTATTTTTCTCTTATATTAACCCTATGTATACATTTGTCTATATGCCCCTGAGGGAAATCTGTAAAACTGAAACAGTTGTTGGGGATTAAGAAGGTTGTTGGTCTCGCTGCTTCTTTGCACTTGTATTAAATAAATGTAACTTTTTTCACTGCTAAAAATTTTTTTATGAGTGTTGATCCTTCCTGCCACAAGGGCCGGGTAAATATATACAGGTTGAGTATCCCTTATCCAAAATGCTTGGGACCAGAAGTATTTTGGATATCGGATTTTTCCGTATTTTGGAATAATTGCATACCATAATGAGATATAATGGCGATGTGACCTAAAGGCCCAAACACACTGGGCGATTTTGAGATGAAAGCAGATCACTTTTGGTGTGTTGAGCTGCTTTCAGCTCGAAGCCGCCCAGTGTGTATGGCCAAATGATGAGCGGTGAGCGCTGATGCGCGCTCCAGCTTCATCGCCAGCAGCCGCCGTTCATCTACTGGTATTACCAGTAGATGAACGGCGGGGTGAGTGACTTTCCATAGCGTTTTGCCATGGAAATCCGCTCATCCCCGCTGACATCGCTGGGCAGGGGGGAAAAGCGCTCAGTGTGTATGCACCTTAAGTCTAAGCACAGAATGCATTTATGTTTCATATACATCTTATACACACAGCCTGAAGGTCATTTAATATTTTTAATAACTTTGTGTATTTATTTACCAAAGTTTGTGTACATTGAGCCATTAGAAAGCAAAGGTTTCACTATCTCACTCACTCAAAAAATTCCGTATTTCGGAATATTTGGATATGGGATACTCAACCTGTATGTGTTTGTAAAAGTGTCAAGTAAGATACAGTGCTCCTACACAGTTATATTCTGATAAAATTAAGCTAATTATAAAAGTGTATAACATATAGTAGATAGACAGCTAGATTGAGAGGGGTATGGTTCATTGGGTCGACCCTAAGTAGGTCGACAGTCATTAGGTCGACCACTATTGGTCGACAGTGAGTAGGTCGACACCTGAAATAGGTTGCCATGGTCATGAAGTCGACACGGAAAAAATCGACATGGAAAAGGGTTGACATGAGTTTTTAGGGTTTCCCTCGCAGCTTCGGGCAAGGTGCCTCGCTCCGCTACCGCTGCGCTCGGCAAAGGTTACTTTTCTCAGTGTGGAAGAAAGGAATAACCCAAGGTTCTCGGGCGCTTAGGTATGGGATGCTATGCCGAGCAGCAGCCGTAAGGAGACGGGAAGTCACTCCCACAATATGTGAACAAAAAAGCAGAGTGAGGCTGCGCTAAATGATTGCATATAACAACAATGATATCTGATAATTCAATATTTAATATTAAAAATTAATATAATAAGTATAGAAATATAAACCATTAATGGTAGTTCCAAAAAATAAACATTAAAAGGTATACATGATAGAATAAATAAAACCAGGGTTACCCATAGGCCAGGAGTATAAACAGTATTGAATTGAGGAAGTCCGTTCCAGATTTTTTCCCAATGATCAATATGTCCAGCAATTGCAGATTTAGGAGGTGTGTATATATCCAAAATTGTGGCTTTACATGCCAGGAATTTTTATTTGAAAGTCCGGACCATCCCCCACCAAATTCCAGCACAAGATTTACATCGGAGGGCGTTTGCAATTTGGCTGAACTGTTGAACCTTGTCCACCGCACTGCATGAGGAGCTCACCATTTACCATCTTGGAGCAACATACCCTCTAGCGGTAAAGCCACAATTTTGGCTATATACACACCTCCTAAATCTGCAATTGCTGGACATATTGATCATTGGGAAAAAATCTGGAACGGACTTCCTCAATTCAATACTGTTTATACTCCTGGACTATGGGTAACCCTGGTTTTATTTATTCTATCATGTATACCTTTTAATGTTTATTTTTTGGAACTACCATTAATGGTTTATATTTCTATACTTATTATATTCATTTTTAATACTAAATATTGAATTATCAGATATCATTGTTGTTATATGCAATAATTTAGCGCAGCCTCACTCTGCTTTTTTACTTTTCTCAGTGGTAGTTTACGTGGATCGTAAAGTAAGAATAAGTTTCAAAAATTATTTTTTTTAACTTGTGTTGACCTTTTCATCATGTCGGCATAAAGACCACGTTGACCTAATGCATGTCAACCAATAGTGGTCGACCTAAGTGAGGTCGGCCTAAAGACCAGATACCATTGACAGACAGACAGACAGATAGATACTTCAATCCACTGACCCACACATCAATCCACTGATACATCATGCCAAAGACCTCAGGCAGTTCAACTTGACCCCTTCTACCATGTACAAAATGCTCTGCTCCCCTCTTAATTTTAATTTCTGATAACAGTCACCTGTGTTGAACCACATTTCTTAGCAATGTACTAGTTCAACACAGGACATGTACCTAGTGAAAGGGGTCATGATGAAGGGTATGTGACCTTCACTGCCTGACCCACACAGCTATCCAGTGACCCGTAACCTGAGCACTACCTGGTCTGTGTTCCCTACTAAATTTCACTCTTACCTATATGGCATAGAAAACCAATAGGGAAATAGCTAATGAAAATAAGTCTTAGATTTAAATATAGCTTTAACAATGTAAAGCTTTTGTGATATAATAATATGGAACTTATTAAAAGAGACTGAATCCTGGGCACTATTTGGTTTTTTGGGACACTCAGTCGCTGCAGCCTAGAACAAATTCTCTTTCTGCTCCATATAAAATTGAACTCTGGTTTTCAGCATTCAAAAGTTTAGAGCCTGTTGGGGGTGGGCGAGCATAAAGGATGGTCGGCCTGTCTGGGTCATTGTGATGCCATGTTACCCTGGTGCCATAGCAACTCACTAAAGTGACAAGAACACTGCACACTTTCACATACAAACTCTCTAGAAAAATCATTTACAAACACAGTATTATTCAGTGTTGGAAAATCTAACTATGGTATTTTTTACTAGTCACTTTATCGCATACACTAAACAGCAACTGACCAATATCTGAAAAAGAAAAATGTAATTTTCTTAAATGCAACTTTTCATCACTGACTTGGAACATTAAACTACAATGAAATCAGATCACTAGCATGTTAGAGTGGAAATGTTTCATATTATTTTGTTTTTCAATTAAAAAAAATGCAAAATAATGTGCTTTCACTTTTTGTTTAAATTATTTAAAAAAATGTGAACCTATTAATATTCTTTGTAAAACCAGAACCCCCAAAACCCACATTAAGAAATAAAAAATTTAATACTGGTGTTTAATGTAACTGGTGCAATGGGGACTAAACAGTGATTGAACAGTTAAATAAAAATAATAAAGATATGTTTTGAATAAATAAAATTATTGTTTGTAAGAATATGAAGGAAAATAAAATGCATTCCATAGATGACTGTATTGCCAAGCTATAAAATATAACCTTATGTTATAATATAAACCCCAGATAGAAATTATAGACTCCAGTGTTTTGCTGAATTTGTTAAATTTCCAATCTGACAATGACAATATAAAAAATAGCAGATACATTAAATTAATGTATAAATAATAATTGTGATTTTATTAGTATGCTATTATATCTGTATTAAACATCAGAAGGGGAGTCAGTGTAAGCATTTCAGTTCTATAGCACTGTGCATGGTTAAATACACAGTCAATGGGTACAATCTTTCCATCCACTTCCTGTACTTTACAGGAGTGTAAGCACAGGTGAATGCGGTACTGCGGTTACAGCGCTGGCTGCTGCTGGCTGGGGAGCAGGTTTCTTTCTGCCATGAAAGGGTTTTCTGTCTCCATGACAACGAGCGTCCCTGGTTACCGCTTTCTTTCGCAATGCAATCAGTGCAATGTATAACTGCAGCACCCGCACTGTGTACAGTACATTATGTACAGAGCACAGTGCAGTCATTCCTCCCAAGGAGAACCTGTCCGACCTACTATTCTCAACTGGATATTTTCATTAAACGCACATATTATAAAGATTCCAAAAAGGCAAGATTGTGTTATGTGCAATGTACAAATGCTATTTTCCTGGAAGAAACATTATTGCATGCCCCTGCAATGTATACTCTTGCTGCACAGTAAATGTCAGTAGCTACAGTTATATAATTGGAAAAGTATTAATGCAGATAACTATGGCTTGGTTAATAGAATCATACATGGAGAGACTCATATAAATAATAATAGTAGCAGTAGTAGTAGTAGATTACATGTACTATAGACATGCCAACATGTTTTATAAAGGAGACGTGTCTGATTTTAGTCCAGGTCCGTGCAATCAAACTGAAACCCCGAACCGGAGACAAGTCTCCCTTCCCCTCTGCAGTGTGCCATATGGGCAAGTCCTATCTGCAAGGAGTAGTGAGAAATGCAGAACATTATTACTGCAAGTTCACGTGCACCAGCATATTGTAGGGATAATGATTGCTCAAAACTATTAGAAAGAATATATTTGCCCCTATATATGAATACAGAGCACAATATAACGTGTTTGTTTTTATCCATCGCAGGTAGGCTAGAGGAGTGCGGGCTAGCCCCCACCGTGCGGTTTGCAGGGCACACAGGGCGAAGCCACTTACATGATAGTCTTTGTACCAGTCCTCCAGCTTGTCCTGTAGCAGCTTGCCCTTCTCGCTGTTAGTCAATCGCCTCAGGGTGTCTGCCATGGCCTTGCCCGGGAGCACGGTGCCGTGATGCTGCCTGGATGCTGATGGTGTAATAATGCTGCGGACAGGTGACCTGCAGGCTCCTTATATACAGGGGCGAGCACGTCAGTCAACTTGGCACTGTTGTATCACTCGGGTGTTAGGGACGCCAAAGTTTCTGCCCTAAGTTTTTCTTCCCCCTTTTAGTTGTAGCAACGGCTTTATTCTCCCACCCTACCTCTGCCCACTTTTGGTCTATCCCCTCCTCTCTAGGCTGTCCTCTCCTCCCCTTTACTATCAGCACTGGAGGCTGCAGGGCTTATAGAGTGATTATGGATGGCATAAGCTGGTACACTGAATATACTGGCTCAGAGTATAGGCTGTACGTCCAGTAGTCACAGGTAGTCACATTTGTATAGTATTAGATATATGTTTCTGGGGGGGAAAGAAAAAGATTAAATACAAGTGGATAATTTTCTGTTATATTTCAATAGTATTAACATTAGGAAAACTGTGGAAAAAGTGTTGCTTCTGAAGCAGTGTATGTAGTAGACAATTGCACAATGGGGCTTATTGCAAGTCGGATGTATCACATTTCTGCATACAGTGTACAGTCAGATGCTAATTTTCACATCTTTGCATGTGTCCATTCTATTCTGTGTCAGGGATCCGTTCCGGATAACGGCATTTGGCATCCTGGTAGTCGGAATCCTGGCGTCGGAATCCCAATCGACCTCTGCCGGGACTCCTGACTGGTAAGCTGCGGGGGAAGGGTTAGGTTTAGGCTGCGGGAAAGGGAGTATTAGGGTTAGGCTGCAGGGAGGGGGAGTCAGGCTAGGCACTACCGGGGAGGTTAGGGGAAGGTTGCAGGGAAGGGACGGTTCAGTTTAGGCTGTGGGAAGGTGGGAGGGCGGTGGGGGTTCGGTCGGTTTAGGCACCATCGGGAAAGGTTAGGCTGCGGTGGATGGGAAGGTTAGGGTTAGGCTGCAGGAAGGGTAAGGGTCAACATACCTACCAGACCTCTGTCAAGATTTTCTGCTTCAGGATGCCGATGTCGGTCATATGGGATGCAGTCAATTTACCTCCAATCAAAATCCCGACGGTCGAAATCCCGACAGCAATTGACCGACAGTCAAAATCCCGACAAGGTCAAAATCCTGACATGGACAAAATCAAGACATTTAAAATACCGACATGGTCAAAATACCAACATGTAAAATGCCGACAGGTCAAAATGGCGACATGAGTTTTTCATGATTTTTTAATTGAAACCGACTTGTTCATACTTTACCATCCCAGTGGACCTGGAGAGGGAATATAATAGTGTGCCGAGCGCAGCGAGTACACTTATATGGTGTCCATGTCGACCTATGTCGACATACACACACACATACACACACACAAAAAGAAAAATGCATGTCGGTATTTTGAGCTGTCGGCATTTTACATGTCGGTATTTTGACCTTGTTGGTATTTTAATTGTCTGTATTTTGTCCATGTCAGGATTTTGACCTTGTCGGGATTTTGACCGTCGGTCAATTGCTGTCGGGATTTTGATTGGAGGTATTTAATACCGATCCTGGTCATATGACCACCAGCATCCCATCTGCCGGGAAATCGTATGTATCTCCTGTGTCAGACGGAACTGGATGGATCGATCTTTCCATGCAACTGCCCGTTTGACAGGCATGTACTAAGCGGCAACAATGCAAGCATATAGAATCACCCTGACTTGTGGGAGGGTCTTAGGCATGGATGTAAAGCGGTACACACTAGGCGATGTGCTCTACAGTATGAGTGACGTTGCCTAGTGTGTTCCTTTCCCTGCTGGGGTGGTCAGTGGCAGAGCGTACACACTGAGCGATATGACAACCATATCGCTCAGTGACGTCACAGCGCGGCCAGGCCGTGCATACAGTTTTCATCTAACAGTCCAAATTGAGCTGCATGCACAGCTGACAGAGAGGGTCGTTAACAACCCACGAGGACGTGCATCGCTCGGCGACTGCGGCATACACACTGGCCAATATAGTAAACAAGGGCAAAATGAGCGACGTCGTTGCCTAGTGGGTATGGACCTTGAGTCGTGCGTATGGGATTAGGAGGAAAAAACGGGAAAGAAACTGTACTGTTGACGCACTAGGAAAAGAATTCATTCATCATAAAATATAACCTTTATTAAGCATATATAAAAATGGAATAAATCGTAGTTTATTATCCCAGACTACAGTGAAACATAGAGGTTAAAATCAGACAAACTAACAAATATGTGAATCCAAAAGCAATTGAAAAATGTAAATAAAGAGTTAAAAACGTGTCCACGTGTGGTTATTGGTATATAGAATTCATGAAATTATAATACTTATTTTATTGTTCGATAGCTGTCTCAGTTCATGATAAATTAATCCCACTATCTGGATTTAGTTACTTAACAAAAAATACCTCCTGGGAAACAATCCCTAATATAGAGGCTGTGAGTATAAATAGATACTGGTATATTAGTTGGTCTCCAATGAAAGATTGCTTCAATTCCTTATACCATCGGTTATCATCACTGCATATCCCCCTATATATATATAATCCCAGATCAAATTCGGCCGGGATATAGATCTCAATGTACCAGAGACATCTCATGTGGATGAGGTTGCTTTAAAGGGTATAGCAATCCCAATTTTTAATATAGAGCAACCCACATATATATCAAACCCTATTTGGTCCTGTTTTATCTCACTAAAAGTGTAGAGAGTATTGCTTCTCTTAGGGGTATAGCAACCCCAATTCTACTAGAGAATAATCCACAAATAGGTACTATTTAGGGATATAGCAATCCCCATTGGAATGTGAGATGACCCACATGTACGGTGAGCCTTAATGATCTTAGTCCATCTCGCTAAGAATATATAAGAGATTGTTCACTCATAGGGATATATTAATCCCATTTTAAATAAGGAACAAATAACATACGAGGAGACCTTTATTTATTCATTCTTCCTACCTAGGGCCCTCATTCCGAGTTGTTCGCTCGCAAGCTGCTTTTAGCAGCTTTGCACACGCTAAGCCGCCGCCTACTGGGAGTGAATCTTAGCATAGTAAAATTGCGAACGAAAGATTAGCAGAATTGCGAATAGACACTTCTTAGCAGTTTCTGAGTAGCTCCACACTTACTCGGCAACTGCGATCAGTTCAGTCAGTTTCGTTCCTGGTTTGACGTCACAAACACACCCAGCGTTCGCCCAGACAATACCCCGTTTCTTCAGACACTCCCGCGTTTTTCCCAGAAACGGCAGCGTTTTTTCACACACACCCATAAAACGTCCAGTTTCCGCCCAGAAACACCCACTTCCTGTCAATCACATTACGATCACCAGAACGAAGAAAAAACCTCGTAATGCCGTGAGTAAAATTCCTAACTGCATAGCAAATTTACTTGGCGCAGTCGCAGTGCGAACATTGCGCATGCGCAATTAGCGGAAAATCGCTGCGATGCGAAGAAATTACCGAGCGAACAACTCGGAATGACCACCTATATTCTTAAAATAGAACTAGAGTTAGAGTGTAAATATCCAAATATAAATATCGATGGGATATGCAGAGATAGATCTATATCTGTCGTTAATGTCGAGCAACTTGCAGACAGAGGTGCTTTTGGCAAAATTCCAAAATTATGTTAATAAAAAGATATAATAAATAAGGTGTGTAAAAATGGATTTGTCTCTGTGGTTATCCAATAAGCACCAGATTGATAGGTGCAAATCTAGCTATCTGTCATTGTCTCTAACATTAATTTTACCCTCAATGATACTGCAGTATGATCATCCAGATCAAATATTTAACCTGTGCACTATATTCTATACCAATAATAAGATTTTGAACCTACCGATAAATCTTTTTCTCCTAGTCCGTAGAGGATGCTGGGGACTCCGTAAGGACCAAGGGGTATAGACGGGCTACGCAGGAGACATGGGCACTATAAAGAACTTTAAGTATGGGTGTGCACTGGCTCCTCCCTCTATGCCCCTCCTCCAGACCTCAGTTAGAGAACTGTGCCCAGAGGAGATGGACAATATGAGGAAAGGATTTTGTTAATCTAAGGGCAAAATTCATACCAGCCCACACCAATCATACCATATAACCTGGAATATACGCAACCAGTTAACAGTATGAACAAAAAAAAAAAAAAAAACAGTATCAGTCAAAGACTGATTCTAACTGTAACATAACCCTTATGAAAGCAACAACTATATACAAGTCTTGCAGATGTAGTCCGCACTGGGACGGGCACCCAGCATCCTCTACGGACTAGGAGAAAAGATTTACCGATAGGTTCAAAATCTTATTTTCTGTTACGTCCTAGAGGATGCTGGGGACTCCGTAAGGACCATGGGGTTTATACCAAAGCTCCCAACCGGGCGGGAGAGTGCGGATGACTCTGCAGCACCGACTGAGCAAACGCAAGGTCCTCATCAGCCAGGGTATCAAACTTGTAGAATTTTGCAAAAGTGTTTGAACCCGACCAAGTAGCTGCTCGGCAAAGCTGTAATGCCGAGACGCCTCGGGCAGCCGCCCAAGAAGAGCCCACCTTCCTAGTGGAATGGGCCTTTACTGAATTTGGTAACGGCAATCCAGCCGTAGAATGAGCCTGCTGAATCGTGTTACAGATCCAGCGAGCAATAGTCTGCTTAGAAGCAGGAGCGCCAACCTTGTTGGCTGCATACAGGACAAACAGAGCCTCTGTTTTCCTAACCCTAGCCATCCTGGCTACATAAATCTTTAAGGCCCTGACTACATCCAGGGACTTGGAGTCCTCCCAGTCCCCCGTAGCCACAGGCACCACAATAGGTTGGTTCATATGAAATGAAGAAACCACCTTAGGCAAAAATTGAGGACAAGTACCCAACTCCGCTCTATCCACATGGAAAATCAAATAGGGGCTCTTGTGGGACAAGGCCGCCAATTCGGACACCCGCCTTGCAGATGCCAAGGCCAATAACATGACCACCTTCCGCGTGAGAAATTTTAATTCAACCATTTGAAGAGGCTCAAACCAGTGAGATTTCAGGAAACTTAACACCACGTTAAGGTCCCACGGTGCCACTGGGGGCACAAAGGGGGGCTGGATGTGCAGCACTCCCTTCACAAACGTCTGAACTTCTGGGAGAGAAGCCAATTCCTTCTGAAAGAATATAGATAGGAACGAAATCTGTACCTTAATGGAGCCTAACTTCAGGCCCATATCCACTCCTGTCTGTAGAAAGTGGAGAAACCGCCCAGATGGAAATCTTCCGTAGGAGCATTCTTGGCTTCACACCAAGATACATACTTCCTCCAGATACGGTGATAATGCTTTGCCGTCACCTCCTTCCTAGCCTTTATCAGAGTAGGGATGACTTCCTCCGGAATACCCTTCCCAGCTAGGATTCGGTGTTCAACCGCCATGCCGTCAAACGTAACCGCAGTAAGTCTTGGAACACGCAGGGCCCCTGCTGTAACAGGTCCTCCCTGAGAGGAAGAGGCCACGGATCTTCTGTGAGCATTTCCTGAAAATCTGAGTACCAGGACCTTCGAGGCCAATCTGGAACAATGAGTATTGTCTGCACTCTTTTTTGTCTTATGATTCTCAATATTTTTGAGATGAGAGGAAGAGGAGGAAACACATAGACCGACTGATACACCCATGGTGTCACCAGGGCGTCTACTGCTACTGCCTGAGGGTCCCGTGACCTGGCACAATACCTCCGAAGCTTCTTGTTAAGGCGTGATGCCATCATGCCTATTTGAGGAATTCCACAAAGACTTGTTATGTCTGCAAAAACTTTTTGATGAAGTCCCCACTCTCCTGGATGGAGATCGTGTCTGCTGAGGAAGTCTGCTTCCCAGTTGTCCACTCCCGGAATGAAGACAGCTGACAGAGCGCTTACGTGATTTTCCGCCCAGCGAAGAATCCTGGTGGCTTCCGCCATCGCCACTCTGCTCCTTGTCCCGCCTTGGCGGTTTACATGAGCCACGGCTGTGACGTCTGATTGAATCAGAACCGGTAGGTCGCGAAGAAGATTCTCTGCTTGTCGTAGGCCGTTGTATATGGCCCTCAATTCCAGTATGTTGATGTGTAGACAAGCCTCCTGGCTTGACCATAGTCCCTGAAAATTTCTTCCTTGCGTGACTGCTCCCCATCCTCGGAGGCTCGCATCCGTGGTCACCAGAACCCAGTCTTGAATGCCGAACCTGCGACCCTCTAGAAGGTGAGCACTCTGCAGCCACCACAGGAGAGACACCCTGGCCCTGGGGGACAGGGTTATTTTCTGATGTATTTGTAGATGGGACCTGGACCACTTGTCCAGAAGGTCCCACTAAAAAGTCCTCGCATGAAACCTGCCGAAGGGGATGGCCTCGTAGGCTGCCACCATTTTTCCCAGAACTCGAGTGCATTGATGAACAGACACTCTTTTTGGTTTTAGCAGGTCTCTGACCATGTTCTGGAGATCCTGGGCTTTTTCCAATGGGAGAAAAACCCTCTTTTGTTCCGTGTCCAGAACCATGCATAGGAATGATAGCCGAGTCGTTGGAACCAATTGTGACTTTGGCAGATTGAGAATCCAACCATGCTGTTGCAGCACTCTCAGGGAGAGCGATACGCTCTTCAGCAATTGATCTCTCGATCTCGCCTTTATCAGGAGATCGTCCAAGTATGGGATAATTGTGACTCCCTGCCTGTGCAGGAGCACCATCATCTCCGCCATTACCTTGGTGAAAATCCTCGGGGCCGTGGAAAGCCCAAACGGCAACGTCTGAAACTGGTAATGACAGTCCTGTGCAGCGAATCTCAGGTATTCCTGATGAGGGGGATATATGGGGACATGAAGGTATGCATCCTTTATGTCTAGTGACACCATAAAATCCCTCCCTTCCAGGCTGGATATTACAGCTCGGAGCGATTCCATCTTGAAATTTAACTTTTTTTAAGTACAGGTTTAGGGATTTTAGACTTAAAATGGGTCTGACCGAACCATCCGGCTTCGGCACCACAAACAGGGTTGAATAATACCCTTTTCCCTGTTGGACCAGGGGAACGTTGACAACCACTTGCTGTCGACACAGCTTTTGAATTGCAGCTAACACTACTTCCCTCTCCGGGGGTGAAGCTGGCAAGGCCGACTTGAAAAATCGTCGAGGGGACACCTCTTCGAATTCCAGCTTGTAGCTGTGGGAAACAATTTCCATCACCCAAGGATCCACGTCTGAAAGAACCCAGATCTGGCTGAAAAGTCGAAGGCGTGCCCCCACTGGTGCAGACTCTCTTAGCATCATGCAGTGGATTTTGTAGAAGCCGGGGAGGACTTCTGCTCCTGGGAACTAGCCGAAGCAGGTGTTCTCTTTCCTCTACCCTTACCTCTGGCAAGGAAGGAGGAGCCCCGACCTCTTCTGGACTTATGCGACCGAAAGGACTGCATCTGATACTGTGGAGTTTTCTTTTGCTGTTGGGGAACAAAAGATAAAAAAGTAGATTTACCCGCGGTAGCTGTGGAAACCAGGTCCGCGAGCCCCTCCCCAGACAACACTTCACCCGTGTAAGGTAAAACCTCCATATGCTTCTTTGAGTCTGCATCACCCGTCCATTGGCGGGTCCATAGAGCTCGTCTCGCAGAAATAGCCATGGCATTGGCTCTGGAACCCAGCAGCCCAACGTCTCTTTGAGCGTCCTCATATATAAGACTGCGTATTTAATGTGGGCTAAGGTTAATAAAATGGTATCCCTGTCTAGGGTATCAAGGTCAGCTGACAAGGTATCTGTCCATGCTGCAACTGCGCTACATACCCATGCCGATGCTATTGCCGGTCTGAGCAAAGCACCTGTATGCGCATAAATAGACTTTAAAGTAGTCTCCTGTCTGCGATCAGCAGGATCCTTGAGGGCTGCCGTGTCCGGAGACGGTAGCTCCACCTTCTTGGACAGGCGTGTTAAAGCCTTGTCCACCCTGGGAGAGGATTCCTAACGTACCCTGTCCTGTGCAGGGAAAGGATACGCCATATGAACCCTTCTGGGTATCTGCAGTTTTTATCTGGAGTTTCCCAAGCTTTTTCAAATAACTCGTTAAGCTCATGGGATGGGGGAAAGGTTACCTCAGGTTTCTTTTCCTTATACATGCGCACCCTCATGTCAGGGACAGAGGGGTCATCAGTGATATGCAAAATATCTTTTATTGCAATAATCATACACTGAATACTTTTTGCCACCCTTGGGTGTAATTTTGCATCATCGTAGTCGACACTGGAGTCAGAATCCGTGTCGGTACCAGTGTCTACTATTTGGGATAGGGGACGTTTTTGAGACCCTGAGGGGCCCTGTGACCCAGTCCAATCCGTGGATTGACTCCCTGCTTTCTCCCTGGCCTCTGCTTTGTCCAGTCTCTTATGTAATGAGGCCACACTTGCTTTTAACATATGCCACATGTCCATCCAATCATGAGTCGGCGTTGCCGACGGAGACACACCACTCATCTGCTCCACCTCCTCCTTGGACGAGCCTTCCGCTTCAGACATGCCGACACGCACGTACCGACACCCCCACACACACAGGGATATATCTATAAGGGGACAATTCCCCAACAAGGCTCTTTGGAGAGACAGAGAGAGGATGCCAGCACACACCCAGCGCCAACTGACACTGGAATAAAACCCAGATAGCGCTTTTTATATATATAATCAATGTGTTTACACTCAGTGCACTTAAAAATGCCCCCCCCCCCTCTTCTTTTCAGCCCTCCGAGTTCAGCAGGGGAGAGTCCAGGGAGCCAGCTTCTCTGCAGCGTTCTGTGAAGCAAATGGCGCTGTTAGTGCTGAGGGATCAAGCTCCGCCCCCACCAGCGGCGGGCTTCGGTCCCGCTTCAATATGCAAAAAATGGCGGGGGATCTCTGCATTTACTGCCTCCGCAGCCTAATGTACCCTTATTGCCAGTCTAGAGGTTTATTGCTGCCCAGGGTGCCCCCCCTGCGCCCTGCACCCATCAGTGCCTGTTCCGTGTGTGTAGTGTGTGGGAGCAATGGCGTGCAGCGTTACCGCTGCGCGCTTACCTCAGTGAAGATCTGAAGTCTTCTGCCGCCTTGAAGTCTTCTTTTCTTCTTATACTCACCCGGCTCCTACCTTCCGGCTCTGCGAGGAGGACGGCGGCGCGGCTCTGGGACGAACGGCGGGGTGAGACCTGCGTTCTGACTCCCTCTGGAGCTAATGGTGTCCAGTAGCCTAAGAAGCAGAGCCTATCACTTAAGTAGGTCTGCTTCTCTCTCCTCAGTCCCACGATGCAGGGAGCCTGTTGCCAGCAGTGCTCCCTGAAAATAAAAAACCTAACAAAATTATTTTTCAGAGAAACTCAGGAGAGCTCCCCTGTAATGCACCCTATCTCCTCTGGGCACAAACTCTAACTGAGGTCTGGAGGAGGGGCATAGAGGGAGGAGCCAGTGCACACCCATACTAAAAGTTCTATATAGTGCCCATGTCTCCTGCGGAGCCCGTCTATACCCCTTGGTCCTTACGGAGTCCCCAGCATCCTCTAGGACGTAAGACAAATTAACTTTACAGTGGTATAGTAAGTTCAATCCACCGTAATACCTGTACCTCCTACCATATAATAAATCATAGAATGAATCATGTATGGTTCCCTCAGGTTATTGAATATGTGCACTTCCCTGGGAATATATCACTGTGTGTTTAGGCTTTAGTTATATCCCAGCTAGATATTTATATAAATATTGGTAGGATTTACAGCACTTGTATCTAAATACATTCTCCCACTAATAACTGCTTTCAGTATTCTATTAAATCCTGCAGCTGCTTTCTGGTTCCTGAATGTTACTGGTTTATTTGCTACAATGTTACTATATTAGTGTTGTTACTCTCACAGTATCACAATCTCCTATATAATAGCCCTGTGATTCTGTGCCTGGGTTTCTAACGCTGGGCGTGGCTAGGAGCTCTCATTGGGTTAGCAGCAGGTCTATTACACCCAGCCCACAGCTGATTGGCCGAGAAACGCCCTCCCACACAGGTTACAGGGTAGGCTCTGCCCTTTGCCTGCTGTGTTTTCACAGAGCAGGATTAGCAATGGGACTGATGGAGCTGCAGCTCCAGCCCCACACCTCAAAATAGTCCCACTGCATCTGCAGCAACACACCCTCCAACAATTTACACATAAACATTGATTCAAATTCGAAAAGGGGGCGTGGCCACGAGTACAGAGGCGTGGCCACGCCCCTTTTCCTATACTTTCAATGGAAGCTTGGAGAGTCTAAAAACGGTACAGACCATAAAAAAAAGGTCCAGTACCTGCCAAAAAGGTCCATCTGGAGGGTATGCCACTACATCTGCAGCAAGTCTCTGCGCTGTAGATAGGGGGAAAAAACAATCCTTTTACTGCAGCGTCCTATGGGGGTCATTTCAAGTTGATCGCTAGCTGCATTCGTTCGCTGTGCAGCGATCAGGCAAAAACTCGGCACTTCTGCGCATGCGTATGCAGCGCAATGGGCACGTGTGGCTTACTATTACAACGAACGATGTAGTTTTACACAGGGTCTAGCGATGATGCTTTTCAGTCGCACAGGCAGCCGCAGAGTGATTGACAGGAAGTGGGCGTTTCTGGGTGTCAACTGACCGTTTTCAGGGAGTGTTCGGAAAAATGCAGGCGTGGCTGGCCGAACGCAGGGCGTGTTCATGACTTCAAATCAGGAACTGAATGGTCTGAAGTGATCGCAAGTGGCGAGTAGGTCTGAAGCTACTCTGAAACTGCACAAAAATATTTTGTAACCGCTCTCCGATCCCTTCGTTCCCACTTCTGCTAAGCTAAAATACACTCCCACTGGGCGGTGGCATAGCGTTTGCACGGCTGCTAAAAACTGCTAGCGAGCGATCAACTCAGAATGACCACCAATGTCTTGCTGCCAGTCCACCTGCCCCCTCCGGCATCAACAATCCCCACTCCCTAGCCGCGCCGCAGGTGGAACAAAAGCTGCTGCGGCCACCGGCATAGATGTGTATGAAAGTGGCACAGCGGAAGACTTTCATAGGCCTCCCTGCATCACATACTCTCTGAGCCCCGGAGCCTGCTCTGCGTGTGATGTCACAGAAGTGCCTCCCCGCCACAGCCGCACCCAGATCCCCAGACTCCGCAACACAGCACCTGGCCTGCCCGCCTGGAAGCCCCGAGATGGTTAATGTAGTGGATAGAGAGGGTGATATCGCGGAGGGTAATGTATAGACGCTGAATCGATGTAAAAGGTGACAGTGCTGTGCACTGCAGTGGGTGTGCAGTCTGGGCCGGTGCTAGAGTGTTCGGCGCCCCCCTGCAAACTATAAATTTGCACCCTCGCATACTTTACAAACGCACAGCGCACATAATGACCCCTGTAATAGAGACACTTACACATGTAATGCCCCCTGTACCAGAGACGCTTACACATGTAATGCCCCCTGAACCAGTGACGTTTACACATGTCACGCCCCCCCTGTACCAGTGACGCTTACACAAGTTTCACCCCCTGTAGCAGTGACAATTACACACGTAATGCCCCCTGTAGCAGTGACGCTTACATACGTAACGCCCTCTGTACCAGTGCCGCTTAGACACGTAAAGCCCCTTGTACCAGTGCCGCTTACACACATAACGCCCCCTGTACCAGTGACGCTTACACACGTAACGCCCCCTGTACCAGTGACGCTTACACACGTAACGCCCCCTGTACCAGTGACGCTTACACACGTAACGACCCTGTACCAGTAACACTTACACACATTATGCAGCAGTCACACATACACACACACATATATACAAACACACACACATACATACTGTACATACATTACACACATACACAGTCACACATATATACAGTATACACAGACACTGTATATACACACACACACTCACTCTCTTTCCAGACACTTATCTAATGAAGTCTGGCTGGCCGAAGCTGTAGCAGCTCATCCTCCTGCTGCAGCATAGTCCCGTGTAGCTCCACCCCTTACTCCCATCTAGCTCTGCCCACTTTGGCTCCCTCCCGCTCACAGGGGAGGGGAGGGGGGAGAGGAGGTTTTGTGCTGCCGGCGCAGAGGGGGGGGGGGGGGGAGGTTTTATGCTTCCGGCACCGCTGCATGTGTGAGAGCAGCTGGCAGCAGCAGGGATAGCAGCAGAAGCTCAGCACAGGGATACAGAGCAGGGAGAACGTCTCTCCCTCCTGGTGCCTTCCTGCACTGCATCCCTTTGCTGAGCGGCTAGCGCCGGCCCTATGTGCAGTGTCACTGACACTGCACAGCACTCTCACCTTTTACATTGATTCAGCCAGTCACTCAGTTCTGCCAGCCAGTCACATTGTTAGCACCAGTGTTCCAACGCGCCGCATTACAGGGAAGTAGACGCACTACATAAACTATAGCTCCCAGCAGCCCTTAGCACCGAAGCATTCTGCCCCTTAGGGCTGCTGGGAGCTGTAGTTTATTGCGTACATCTTCTTCCCTGTAATGCGGCACATTGGGACACCGGCGCGAACAATAGTGACTGGCTGCTGTGCGAGTCTCCGGGAGAGCCACTGCCAAAGGGAGGACAGCAGCTTAGCTGCTGACAGGAGGAGAAGCAGGATAAGCATTACCCGCCCCTCCCCCTCTCACAGTACCTCCGGGCCCCATCCGTGGCATCCCCGCACACCCCTGCCAGCGTCCGCGATAGCTCCGGACCCCCTCCCCCACCCGCAGCGACCCTGCACCCGTACCTCCCGCCACACCACCGTATCCACCCCTCCCCCACCCGGGGCAACCCCGCAACTGCTCCTCCCACACCCGCAGCGGCTCTGGACCACCACCCACGGCACCCACGCACCCTCCCCCACCTGCAGCCCCACCGCAACCGCCCCTCCCGTGGCACCCCAGGATCCCATCCGCCTCTTCCCCGCACCCCCCTACTCCCCCAACCAAAGCACCTACTAGGTGATTCACCAGGCCCTGCGTGCACTGTTCACGCTGTCAAAGTCAGAAAAATATCACTATGCACACTGCCATATTTGCACCTCATGCGAGCTCCCGCTGCGCGTGCAAGAGCTCTCCCGTGCGTGCGCATACTCGCCTTCGCGTGCACCCGCAGGCGCACGATATGCGGATTTACGGTAGAGTTTGTATGCGTCTAGCGGGCGACTAAATCGATATATATTTTAACCATATAATGTATTTTGTAGATTATGGTCCCTTTGATAGATTCTGAAAGTGTAGTTAATGTAGCATGTTCATGGACAGAGAGATCCCTCTTTGTCTGATACAAAGGGTCAGACAAGGATTATACAATGGTGTTTAGTATCCATCGGAAGAGTATTTAATTAGCAATATTCCGGTGTTGGTTTGAAGCGGATTAATCGCTCGTGCGAATAGTTATGGACATAAGAAGTTTATGTCCATTTACTATTATTTGCACTCACTTATCCATGCGGCGGGAAACCTAGTTTCCCACCCACCTGAGCAGTTGGAAGTTGACTCAGCCCACCTGTATGAATCAACCTATGACCTTTTGTTTTAGTGCGAAGACGAATTCCTGTGTCCAATGAACAATGAGATTGTAGGGACCATTGAATTGTATTGTGTGTGGGGCATAAATAGACAAGCCGATCTTATCCAGCTCTCACTCTTCGACGGTTCTCATTGCTGATAATCGGGAGCTGGATATCCAGAGGCGCATGCGATCGTTCCTTTGTGCGTAAGTTTTCTCCGCAATCATATTGTCTTTCTTGTTGTTGTGAGCCATATCTCTCTCTCTCTCTTCTCTTTCTCTCTCGTTTCTCTTATATAGTTATTGTACTGATATTGTATTTCATGTGTAGTTATCTGGTTAGCTAGTCTATGTTATATTGGTAGTGTATGACTTGTATTGTATTATTCTTTTGAACGTTCATTCATTTCCTTAAAAGGCGTTAGACCCTTAGACCGGTATTGTGTGTTCATTATATTGCAGTGGGTAAATAGGAGCGTCTCTATCGCTCAAACAGCTTTAGTGTAAACCCGCTTACACAGTGTTGCATTCTCACTACACCAAGGTTTACTGTATAATACACTGTTTTATGGTATAGTTACAAAGGTTTAACATTGTGAGCGTCTGCGCCGCTGGTGATCTCGTGGTCCCGAGCGTCCGCTACGCTATAGCGAATCATTACGTTAATCGGCAGCCAATAGCGGGCCTGCCTGTGATCTCTTGGCCGTGAGCGAACGTAACGCTTGAGCGTCTCGACTACGGCTAAGCGATTGTTACGCAACGTGCGTACCCTTACGGTATTCCATACGCTAATAGCGTACAGTGTTCTTAGACCTCTTAAAGGGTTTTAAGTAAGATAAATATTTAGCTTTATCAATTGGCGGCTCGTCCGTCCTTCACATATCTATACTAGGTAATTTCAGCAGACATTATCCATCAGCAAAGGGCGGGAGGTCATATTCCTCGTAGTGCTGTCTGGATAAGCGTCTGCTTCGCTTAGTAAAGGGTGCTGAGGGAATCCGGAACCGGAGGTAAGAACAACACGCTAGTGTCTTTTAAAACTGTTTATTTCTGTCTTGCGTACGCACGCACGCACATATCTGCATTTCTTTTCATTCGTGTATTTTCATATATCACTCTTCTGTTTGCCATTCTATAATTGATAAACGTGCTAAGAGAGATTTGCCGCTATTTCATAGTTAAAGTATAAAAGTAATACATTAAGAGATAAATTGCAAAGCACGCACGCAGCTCTACCTAAAGATACAAGGAGAGATTGGTGTGTTGTTCGGTAGATGATCGAGGATCATCTACATTGATAAACGTGTAAAATTGTGTTACGGTGGATATTTGCTTTGTGTACACGTGTCTCTAACAAAGGGTGAGACTCGCGTACGCAACTCAAAGGCCGACGCACGCAGCGTATATTACGCAACGGAGCGTCCGGGTACGCCCATGTAACTCAAATCACACGCTAGTGTTATTGTAACAGGCGAAAAGGTGGCAACGCGATAAATAGCGCAAATCTATTTTAGTGTCCGAAATTTAGACTAACAGATCCTTCTCCAAATTTACAACACATCTGGTCTAAAGGAAAGAAAATTTCTGCGCAGAAATAGAAATAGAAACAAAAGTGTACATGTGGTGAGTGAGTGTTTGCATATATAAGTTTATACAATTTTTGAGGTTTGAATTACAGGAAGTCGAGTTCTCGCAGGGTACATACATGTAAGTGACGTGCATGGTGGCAAGGGAGGCATCCTTTGTTAAACATAAAATCTGAGCATTAGAGTATAGCAGACCAGGAGGTCTATTGTAGCACAGACCAGGAGGTCCGGAATTGACCAGGAGGTCCAGGTACAGCAGACAAGGAAGTCCGCTATAAATAGAGAAAAGAGCACAACCCAGGGGGTTGGTGCAGAACCCATATAGGCCAATAAAGCTCATGCTGAAGGAATTCGCAGCCGCAATTTTCGATTCCACTGGTCGCTCCGCACATAAGATTAGTTGCTTATGTGCTGAACGATTGTACCGCACGTAATTGTGTGCATTAGTTAATCTGACCAGTACCATTTGTGTACGGAACGGGTCATAAACACTATTTGTACATTCTGACGTGATTTGTGTAATTTTTTATTTTCTGAAGGGAAGTTCGCTGGTCACTCAGGAATTATCCAACAACCAACAGTTACTGGAAAGGGTTAATGCTCTGCGGATCACACTCACATGTTCCAGTAAACGAAGGTTCATAGGGGCCCTGGGTCGAGTACGCCAGCACTAGGGCAGTGTGTAGGTCGTATTGGTCGGCGTGGGCGAGTGAGTGGGGTACTCGGTAAACCGCCACCGTCAGCCTATCGTGAACATTTTGGTTTTTGTAAGGGTTCGCTGAAGACCCTGATTGAAGGTCAGAGGTGGTGAAAGCAACACCTGCAAGTTATGGGGGCCAGTTGTTCAGGTAGGGGGCGATCAACCTCGGTTCGGGTTGATTCAGTGGGCCGACCAATCGGGTCGGCAAGGTACGTAATGTGTGAAAAATACGGTTCACACACAGAGGTTTTATGTGATGAATGGGAGAGAATGACTGTGCATGATGGGGAGAAGTTCCCAAGAGTAGGCAGCTTTAGCCCAGAAGTGTTACAAAATCTAAGGAGGAGGATATGTCTCATTAAATCAACAAAGAGACGAATCAAACATTATGATTATTTGCAGTTATGGCAACAGGAGGGTGAAATACAGAGAGGATTGGCTCAGGCGGCGGGATCTAATCCTATCAAGAAACTGATAGCCACGGCCCCGCCGCCACCATACATATCAGGAGAGAAATTGGTTGCGGAGAATGACGCATTAGGGTGTAACAAACAAACACTTAGCAACTGTGTAAATGTTAATAAGTTAACCAATGCAAGTATTAACCCGTGCAAGTTGTACCCTGTTTTGAACTTTCCCCAGGAGTGTGATCAAGAGGACGAATCGGCAACAATATCGGCGCTCTCTCTAGCAGCCACCATATCAGAAACAACAGTAGGCACGGCCCAACCCTTAAGATTAGTAACAAAGCCCCCTAGCGGAGGGACAGGTGAGGTCGTATCAACAGGTAAGTACGGCACCATACACTATGCTGAAACCATTTCACCACAGGCTGTAGAATCTACACAGAACGATGTTATTAAACTTGCTCCCGTTAGGGTAATCGCAGTTCCCAATGGGAAAACGGACACCACAGGAGTCACTCCTATCAGGAACATTGCCATGTACAGCCCGTTTTCCCGAATGGAATTAAGAACCATAGTGTCTGAATTCCCTGATCCTAGAAAAGATCTAGTTGCTAGCCAGAAATACATCAGAGACCTAGGGAACACTTTAGAGCCCAATAACAAAGACTGGCAGGTATTGCTGAGGCCTTGTTTACCCTCCAATATCGACTCGGCTCAATTTTTAGCTGACTGTGGATTGGATCAGGATGTACCTCTTACAGATGTGTACAACAAAGACAATGTAAAAAGGATAAGTTTACAGTTAAAGGAGTATTTTCCAGCTGTAGTTAAATGGAACAAGATTTTCTCCATTAAACAAAAAGAGTCAGAAACAGCTGCAGAGTATTTTCACAGGGCATTACTAGATATGGCAAAATACACAGGCATAGAGGACATTAAAACAAACATAAACCATCGAGAAGTAGCAGTATCTGTACTAATGGATGGTTTAAAAGAGGCATTAAAGACAAGGGTACAGACCACGCAACCATGTTGGCGAGGTCTGTCGGTGGCTACTTTGAGAGAGGCAGCTGTGGATCACGATCGGAATATCACCAGACACAGGGAATTACAAGGTGATAAGTTAATGGCCGTAAGTATACAGGCCCTGACCACAAGGCAGCCTTTGTATAGATCACCAAACCCTGTGGGTAAGTCAAATGTGGTAACCTGTTTTCTCTAACGTCCTAGTGGATGCTGGGGACTCCGAAAGGACCATGGGGAATAGCGGCTCCGCAGGAGACTGGGCACAAAGTAAAAGCTTTAGGACTAGCTGGTGTGCACTGGCTCCTCCCCCTATGACCCTCCTCCAAGCCTCAGTTAGGATTTTGTGCCCGAACGAGAAGGGTGCAATCTAGGTGGCTCTCCTGAGCTGCTTAGAGTAAAAGTTTAAATAGGTTTTTTATTTTCAGTGAGACCTGCTGGCAACAGGCTCACTGCATCGAGGGACTAAGGGGAGAAGAAGCGAACTCACCTGCGTGCAGAGTGGATTGGGCTTCTTAGGCTACTGGACATTAGCTCCAGAGGGACGATCACAGGCCCAGCCATGGATGGGTCCCGGAGCCGCGCCGCCGGCCCCCTTACAGATGCTGAAGCAAGAAGAGGTCCATAAATCGGCGGCAGAAGACTTTCCTGTCTTCATAAGGTAGCGCACAGCACTGCAGCTGTGCGCCATTGCTCTCAGCACACTTCACACTTCGGTCACTGAGGGTGCAGGACGCTGGGGGGGGCGCCCTGGGAAGCAATGAATTTACCTTATTTGGCAAAAAATACATCACATATAGCTCCTGGGCTATATGGATGTATTTAACCCCTGCCAGTTTTCCAGAAAAAAGCGGGAGAAGAGCCCGCCGTGAAGGGGGCGGGGCCTATCTCCTCAGCACACAGCGCCATTTTCCCCACACAGCTCCGCTGGTAGGAAGGCTCCCAGAATCTCCCCTGCATCCTGCAACTACAGAAACAGGGTAAAAAAGAGAGGGGGGCACTTATTTGGCAAAATAACAGATATAAGCAGCTATAAGGGATAGACACTTATTGTAAGGTTGTCCCTATACATATATAGCACTCTGGTGTGTGCTGGCAAACTCTCCCTCTGTCTCCCCAAGGGGCTAAGTGGGTCCTGTCCTCTATCAGAGCATTCCCTGTGTGTGTGCTGGGTGTCGGTACGTGTGTGTCGACATGTATGAGGAGGAAAATGATGTGGAGGCGGAGCAATTGCCTATAATGGTGATGTCACCCCCTAGGGAGTCGACACCTGAATGGATGGCCGTAATTAAGGAATTACGTGACAGTGTCGGCACGTTACAGAAAACTGTTGACGACATGAGACAGCCGGCAGCTCAGTTAGTGCCTGTCCAGGCGTCTCAAACACCGTCAGGGGCTATTAAACGCCCGTTACCTCAATGGGTCGACACGGACCCAGACACAGACACTGACTCCAGTGTCGACGGTGAAGAAACAAACGTATTTTCCAGTAGGGCCACACGTTACATGATCACGGCAATGAAGGAGGTTTTGCACATCTCTGATACTGCAAGTACCACAAAAAGGGGTATTATGTGGGGGGGTGAAAAAACTACCCGTAGTTTTTCCTGAATCAGATGAATTGAATGAAGTGTGTGATGAAGCGTGGGTTACCCCCGACAAAAAACTGCTAATTTCTAAAAAATTATTGGCACTATATCCCTTCCCACCAGAGGTTAGGGCTCGTTGGGAAACACCCCCTAGGGTGGATAAGGCGCTCACACGCTTATCAAAACAAGTGGCGTTACCGTCTCCAGAAACGGCCGCCCTTAAGGAGCCAGCAGATAGGAGGCTGGAAAATATCCTTAAAAGTATATACACACATACTGGTGTTATACTGCGACCAGCAATCGCCTCAGCCTGGATGTGCAGTGCTGGGGTGGCTTGGTCGGATTCCCTGACTGAAAATATTGATACCCTGGACAGGGACAATATATTATTGACTATAGAGCATTTAAGGGATGCATTCCTATATATGCGAGATGCACAGAGAGACATTTGCACTCTGGCATCAAGAGTAAGTGCGATGTCCATTTCTGCCAGAAGAGGATTATGGACGCGACAGTGGTCAGGGGATGCGGATTCCAAACGGCATATGGAAGTATTGCCGTATAAAGGGGAGGAGTTATTTGGGGGCGGTCTATCGGACCTGGTGGCCACGGCAACGGCTGGGAAATCCACCTTTTTACCCCAAGTCACCTCGCAGCAGAAAAAGATACCGTCTTTTCAGGCTCAGTCCTTTCGTCCCCATAAGGGCAAGCGGGCAAAAGGCCACTCATATCTGCCCCGGGGCAGAGGAAGGGGAAAAAGACTGCAACAGACAGCTTCTTCCCACGAACAGAAGCCCTCCCCCGCTTCTGCCAAGTCCTCAGCATGACGCTGGGGCCTTACAAGCGGACTCAGGCACGGTGGGGGCCCGTCTCAAGAATTTCAGCGCGCAGTGGGCTCACTCGCAAGTGGACCCCTGGATCCTGCAGGTAGTATCTCAGGGGTACAAATTGGAATTCGAGACGTCTCCCCCTCGCCGGTTCCTGAAGTCTGCTTTACCAACGTCTACCCCCGACAGGGAGGCGGTATTGGAAGCCATTCACAAGCTGTATTCCCAGCAAGTGATAATCAAGGTACCCCTCCTACAACAGGGAAAGGGGTATTACTCCACGCTGTTTGTGGTACCGAAGCCGGACGGCTCGGTGAGACCCATTTTAAATCTGAAAGCCTTGAACACTTACATAAAAAGGTTCAAGTTCAAGATGGAGTCACTCAGAGCAGTGATAGCGAACCTGGAAGAAGGGGACTACATGGTGTCTCTGGACATCAAGGATGCTTACCTCCATGTCCCAATTTGCCCTTCTCACCAAGGGTACCTCAGGTTTGTGGTACAGAACTGTCACTATCAGTTTCAGACGCTGCCGTTTGGATTGTCCACGGCACCCCGGGTCTTTACCAAGGTAATGGCCGAAATGATGATTCTTCTTCGAAGAAAAGGCGTCTTAATTATCCCTTACTTGGACGATCTCCTGATAAGGGCACGGTCCAGAGACAATTAGAGGTCGGAGTAGCACTATCTCAAATAGTACTACGACAGCACGGATGGATTCTAAATATTCCAAAATCGCAGCTGATTCCGACGACACGTCTGCTGTTCCTAGGGATGATTCTGGACACAGTACAGAAAAAGGTGTTTCTCCCGGAAGAGAAAGCCAGGGAGTTATCCGACCTAGTCAGGAAACTCCTAAGACCAGGCCAGGTGTCAGTGCATCAGTGCACAAGGGTCCTGGGAAAGATGGTGGCTTCTTACGAAGCGATTCCATTCGGCAGATTCCACGCAAGAACTTTTCAGTTGGATCTGCTAGACAAATGGTCCGGATCGCATCTTCAAATGCATCAGCGGATAACCCTGTCTCCAAGGACAAGGGTGTCTCTCCTGTGGTGGTTACAGAGTGCTCATCTCCTAGAGGGCCGCAGATTCGGCATTCAGGATTGGGTCCTGGTGACCACGGATGCCAGCCTGAGAGGCTGGGGAGCAGTCACACAGGGAAAAAATTTCCAGGGCTTGTGGTCAAGCATGGAAACGTCACTTCACATAAATATCCTGGAACTAAGGGCCATTTACAATGCCCTAAGTCAGGCAAGGCCTCTGCTTCAGGGTCAGCCAGTATTGATCCAGTCGGACAACATCACGGCAGTCGCCCACGTAAACAGACAGGGCGGCACAAGAAGCAGGAGGGCAATGACGGAAGTGACAAGGATTCTTCGCTGGGCGGAAAATCATGTGATAGCACTGTCAGCAGTGTTCATTCCGGGAGTGGACAACTGGGAAGCAGACTTCCTCAGCAGACACGATCTTCACCCGGGGGAGTGGGGACTTCACCCAGAAGTCTTCCACATGATTGTAAACCGTTGGGAAAAACCAAAGGTGGACATGATGGCGTCTCGCCTCAACAAAAAACTGGACAGATATTGCTCCAGGTCAAGGGACCCTCAGGCAATAGCTGTGGACGCTCTGGTAACACCGTGGGTGTACCGGTCAGTGTATGTGTTCCCTCCTCTTCCTCTCATACCAAAAGTACTGAGAATCATAAGAAGGAGAGGAGTAAAGACTATACTCGTGGCTCCGGATTGGCCAAGAAGGACTTGGTACCCGGAAATTCAAGAGATGCTCACGGAAGACCCGTGGCCTCTACCTCTAAGACAGGACCTGCTCCAGCAGGGACCATGTCTGTTCCAAGACTTACCGCGGCTGCGTTTGACGGCATGGCGGTTGAACGCCGGATCCTGAAGGAAAAAGGCATTCCAGATGAAGTCATCCCTACCCTGATCAAAGCCAGGAAGGATGTAACCGTACAACATTATCACCGTATTTGGCGTAAATATGTTGCGTGGTGCGAGGCCAGGAAGGCCCCTACGGAGGAATTTCAACTGGGTCGATTCCTGCATTTCCTGCAAACAGGACTGTCTATGGGCCTCAAATTAGGGTCCATTAAGGTTCAAATTTCGGCCCTGTCGATATTCTTCCAAAAAGAACTAGCTTCTGTTCCTGAAGTTCAGACGTTTGTCAAGGGAGTACTGCATATACAGCCTCCTTTTGTGCCTCCAGTGGCACCTTGGGATCTCAATGTAGTGTTGGGATTCCTAAAATCACATTGGTTTGAACCACTCACCACTGTGGACTTGAAATATCTCACATGGAAAGTGGTAATGCTGTTAGCCCTGGCTTCAGCCAGGCGTGTATCAGAATTGGCGGCTTTATCCTATAAAAGCCCTTACCTAATTTTTCATACGGACAGGGCAGAATTGAGGACTCGTCCTCAATTTCTCCCTAAGGTGGTTTCAGCATTTCACTTAAACCAACCTATTGTGGTGCCTGCGGCTACTAGGGACTTGGAGGATTCCAAGTTGCTGGACGTAGTCAGGGCCCTGAAAATATATGTTTCCAGGACGGCTGGAGTCAGAAAATCTGACTCGCTGTTTATCCTGTATGCACCCAACAAGCTGGGTGCTCCTGCTTCTAAGCAGACGATTGCTCGTTGGATTTGTAGTACAATTCAGCTTGCACATTCTGTGGCAGGCCTGCCACAGCCAAAATCTGTAAAAGCCCATTCCACACGGAAAGTGGGCTCATCTTGGGCGGCTGCCCGAGGGGTCTCGGCTTTACAACTTTGCCGAGCAGCTACTTGGTCAGGGGCAAACACGTTTGCTAAATTCTACAAATTTGATACCCTGGCTGAGGAGGACCTGGAGTTCTCTCATTCGGTGCTGCAGAGTCATCCGCACTCTCCCGCCCGTTTGGGAGCTTTGGTATAATCCCCATGGTCCTTTCGGAGTCCCCAGCATCCACTAGGACGTTAGAGAAAATAAGAATTTACTTACCGATAATTCTATTTCTCATAGTCCGTAGTGGATGCTGGGCGCCCATCCCAAGTGCGGATTGTCTGCATTACTTGTACATAGTTATTGTTACAAAAATCGGGTTATTGTTGTTGTGAGCCATCTTTTCAGAGGCTCCTTCTGTTATCATGCTGTTAACTGGGTTCAGATCACAAGTTGTACGGTGTGATTGGTGTGGCTGGTATGAGTCTTACCCGGGATTCAAAATCCTTCCTTATTGTGTACGCTCGTCCGGGCACAGTATCCTAACTGAGGCTTGGAGGAGGGTCATAGGGGGAGGAGCCAGTGCACACCAGCTAGTCCTAAAGCTTTTACTTTGTGCCCAGTCTCCTGCGGAGCCGCTATTCCCCATGGTCCTTTCAGGGTCCCCAGCATCCACTACGGACTATGAGAAATAGAATTATCGGTAAGTAAATTCTTATTATTACTGTCATAGAGAGGGACACTTTGCACGAGACTGTAAATCGAGAAACATACAAAAGTCTTATCAACCCCCTAGACAACGACACGACACACGACATTGGGAGCAGGGTCCGCAGAAACGGAGTTATGAGCCACATGCAGGGGAAACAAAAAGATACCCCCCGAACAGAGACTGGCAAGCCTCTGGTAGTTCCCATTTAACCCCTTCCCAAGTAGTTGCTGCCAGCGGGATTCAGGGAGGTCACCATACCCAATAGGGGTGTGGCCATACCTGTAATCTGCACCCAGTAAAATTGATTGCAAGTCTTGGTAGTGAACCCGAAATTGCAATTAATGTAGCTGGTAAATCATTAAACTTTCTTGTAGATACGGGGGCGGCCAAATCAGTGATAAATTCGACAGTGGGCATGAGAACCACTGGTAAGACAGTTCCAGCCATAGGAGTAACGGGAGTAGTCCAGCATTACCCTGTTAGCAAACCAGCCGAGATTACAATAGGGCCTTTACATACCAAGCATTCCTTTTTGCTGGCTGCATCGGCACCGACAAATCTCCTGGGAAGAGACTTATTGTGTAAAATGGGGTGCGTCATTTATTGTACTCCTGAAGGTGTATTCTTGGACATATCTGAGAATCACGCTCAGGAAGTGCGAGACATGTTAGACTCCCCATCAAAATTAATGTCACATACCATTATGACAAATAGGACTCCATCCCAAGTAGAAGAAATGACATCCCAGATACCAGAGTCACTGTGGACTAAAGACGGACAAGACACTGGATTGATGGCAAACGTAGCTCCAGTAGTTGTGCAAGTAAAAGATGGTAGGATAGCTCCAAAAATCCCACAATACCCTCTGAAGCCAGAGGTGGAGTTAGGAGTATACCCAGTAATAGAGCGCTTGCTACAACAGGGCATTCTGGTAAGAACATCCAGCACAGCCAATAGTCCCATCTTCCCTGTGAAAAAGAGTGGGGGGAGGGGTTACAGGCTAGTGCAGGATCTAAGGGGGATTAACAAAATAGTTGAGAGTCAGTTCCCCGTAGTGCCAAATCCAGCTGTCATCCTTATGCAAATCCCTCCCACTGCGAAATTTTTCACTGTTATTGACCTCTGCTCCGCTTTCTTTTCGGTACCTCTGCACCCTGACAGCCAATATTTGTTTGCATTTACATACAGAGGAGTCCAATACACATGGACTCGATTACCACAAGGTTTCATAGACAGTCCAAGTATATTTTCCCAGGCTTTGCATGATTGTTTACAGTCTTTCCAACCAGAGAGTGGATCAGTATTGATACAGTACGTGGATGATTTACTACTGTGTTCTGATTCATTGGAAGCATCCCTGAAGGATACGAAACAGCTCCTGTTTCATCTTTCAGACACAGGACACAAGGTTTCCAAAGACAAGTTGCAATTATGCCAAACTAAAGTAAAATATTTGGGACACTGTCTAACACAAGGACTGAGACACCTGACCGCTGATAGAATTCAAGCAATTAGAGACATGACTCTGCCACAAACCCAGCAACAGATCAGAACATTTTTAGGAATGTGTGGGTATTGCCGTAACTGGATCCCAGGATTTTCCATTCTGGCATTACCTTTGCAGGAGATGGTTTCCTCAAACAAGCCTGATCGGATTTCGCATACAGACGAGTCCGAGATGGCATTTGAGAGACTTAAACAGTGCCTAACGCAGGCACCAGCATTAGGTATGCCAGACTATGGGAAACCCTTTGAGCTGTACGGAACAGAAAGTGCTGGTTGCGCGGCAGGCGTCCTAACCCAAAAGCACGGTGATGCCAGCAGGCCAGTAGCATACTACAGCGCTCAGCTAGATACGGTAGCGCGATCCCTCCCCACATGCTTGCGAAGCGTTGCTGCGATAGCATTGCTAGTAACGAAAAGCGAAGATGTAGTGCTAGGTCACAACCTCACAATTCATACACCACATGCAGTGTCAGCCTTGCTAAATTCTGCCCAAACCAGGCACGTCTCATCAGCGCGGTTTACAAGATGGGAATTGGCACTAATGGCCCCCGTAAACATCACCATAAGGAGATGCAGTGCATTAAATCCTGCAACATATCTCCCAGGTGTGCCTGGACAGGCACAAAGGGTGGAGGATGAGAGTGGTGGGGAAGGAGAATTTAATACAAAAGATGACATGCATGATTGTATGGAATATTTGACCCAAAATTTTACCGCAAGGCCTGACATCAGTGACAACCCACTGGAAGATGTAGATCTGACCTTCTACACGGATGGTAGTTGTCACAGACAGTCGGACTCGGGAGACTTGTGTACTGGATACGCAGTCGTAGATGACCAAGGCACCATAGAAGCAGAACCGCTAGGCCCACCTCACTCAGCCCAGGTTGCTGAACTGGTCGCCCTAACCAGAGCATGTGAATTGGCTAAGGGCAAATCAGCCAATATCTACACCGACTCTAGATACGCATTCGGGGTAGTCCATGATTTCGGAGCCCTATGGCGCCTCAGAAATTTCATGACAGCAGCTGGTACACCGGTAGCGCATGCAGCTCACATAAAAAGGCTCCTAACAGCGATACAGGAACCCGACAGAGTGGCTGTTATCAAGTGTAAAGCATACACATATAGCCAGGACCCAGTATCACTTGGTAACAGCCGAGCAGACGAAGCTGCTAAGTTAGCAGCTGGTACCCCCAGACAGACAGACACCACACAATTGATGGTATTTAATACCATCAACACACAGAAGCTGTGTGAAATGCAAAATTTGTGTTCCACACAGGAAAAGGCAGTCTGGAAGGCAAAGGGATATGGCCAGGAGTCCTCAGGACTCTGGACGGATGGACAAGGTAAACCAGTGGCCCCCAGAGCATATCTTCCATGTTTAGCTGAGGCAGCACACGGGCTGACTCATCTGGGCAAGGAAGGAATGTGTAAGTTGGTAAGAGCATATTGGTGCGCCCCAGGATTTTCATCTCATGCAGGTAAGAGAGCAATGTCATGCCTTACCTGCTTGAGAAAGAATATCGGAAAGGCAATACCAACAGAACCATCGCATATCCCACCTACAGGCGGACCTTTTCAGGTAATACAGATTGACTTTATCCAATTACCCCTTTGTCGAAATTTGAAATATGTACTTGTTTGTATAGATGTGTTCTCAAATTGGGTCGAAGCATTTCCTGCGGCCACAAATACCGCTATGTTTACTGCTAAGAAAATTGTGCAGGAATTTGTATGTAGATATGGTATCCCTAGAATTATCGAAAGTGATAGGGGTACCCATTTTACAGGTGATGTCTTTCAAGGAATGTGTAAGTTGATGGGAATTGATAGCAAGCAAGCTGCACACTCCATACCGTCCACAGGCGAGTGCGAAGGTGGAAAGAATGAACAGCACTATTAAAAATAAACTGAGCAAAGTTATGGCAGAAACAGGATTGACATGGCCAGAAGCTTTACCCATTGTACTATACAGCATCAGAACCACTCCCAGGTCCCCTCTTAATCTGTCTCCCTTTGAAATCTTGTTTGGTCGACAACCGCATGTTATGATTAACCCTCAGGATGATTTGAAGTGTAACAATGAAGTGACTGTAAAATACTTGATTAACATGAGTAAACAGCTAAGGAATCAAAACGATAATTTGAAGTTGGTGATTCCTGATTTACCAGATAGTAATTGTCATGACATTGAACCTGGGGATTATGTAATGATACGGAATTTTCTACGCTCAGGTTGCCTTATTGACAGATGGGAAGGACCATACCAAGTCTTATTGACTAGCACTACAGCATTGAAGGTTGCCGAGAGAGAGACTTGGGTTCATTCGTCCCATTGTAAGAAGGTTGCTGATCCAGAGAGGTCCCGTGATAAGGAACAGACGGTAGAGGAAGTGGTATCACTGGAGCGTCTGTTCCAGGAGGACTGAGGCGGCACCTGAGCATTGGAAATCACAAGATCAAAAGCAGTTGTCGATTCCCTGTTCCCTTTTATTGTTTTTCTCCACTTCCCATCCCCTCTCCCTCAACTATTTTTTTCCCCCTTCTCATTCTTCTCCGTTTCCTCCTACAAGATGGACTTGCCTCAAGAGACTGTGATCCGGATTTTCCTGTTGACCATGATGTTGGCCAGAGCAGTCTGTTCCGGCGAGAGTACCATGGAGGTCGAGAGAGGTTCTGGAATGGGTTCTGATGACAGAGATGGAGGCGTAGTTTTCCGAGAACAACATAATCAACAAGCAAAGGCGAGTATCAGAAAACGATCCGATAACATAGACCATAGAAGGAATTGTGAAGGATTGTTAGCTGAAGAAAACTGTATCTGTAGGCTCTGTGACAATGTAGTTGAGGATGGGTGCATCAAGAAATGCCAATCCAGTTTTAATATCCACATGGACCGGCATCCCTTGAGTGACTATCACTCCTTAGTGGGTAGTGTGTTAAATCAAACAGATTGTTGGGTATGCTCTCAAGTACCTCAAGGTCATAGCAAATCAGGACTAGTACCATTTCCTTTAACGATAGGGGAGGTACTTGAGCTAAGTGGTGGGAGGCCGGTGGACAGGAGGTTTAATATCTCCAGTCCTCCTAGTTTGAAGCTCCACCAATATCATGTGGATAGATCCCTAATATGTTTTAACATTTCCAATCCCCGAAAGCCGGGAAATTGGGAAGTGTCATGGAGTAACCAAACCATGACCTTTTCATATAGAGCAGATAGAATGCCGACAGATACAGAGCTTATACGCCACATAGCCAGTAGAGGAAAATCTTTCCGATATAGGTATACCCTAGGAAGTAGGATTACGAGAGTTGGAGAAGTATCACCAGGATACTGTGCACATATCGTACAAGCTGATATGTGTACTAGACAGATGGGAGAATTAGGGTTAGGAGATTTCACATGGAAGATGTGTAATATGGTTATGTCCTACTCCGTCCCATATGTTCTCCCCGATGATGCATATTTCATATGCGGGAGGAAGGCGTATAAGTGGCTTGCCCCAAACTCTGAAGGATTGTGTTATATTGGAAAAGTACTGCCTGAAGTAATGACTGTATCACATGCCAAAATGAAAGATATACACCGTGGTGCCCAAGCTCCTTATACTCACACCCACTACGAGCACGTAGTTAAACGGCACCTGATAGAAAGAACAGAGCATCCGGCCTCTGACATGATCCATGAATCCACCGGGATTCAGTTTCTACTTGCGTTAGACATCACTCGCACCGCCAGAGGAGTGTTGAATTATAAATACATATCTGCGCTCGCAAATTTGTTAGACAATATCACAGAAATGTATGATGACACTTTTAGGTATACTGGAAGAGAGCTTCAAGCTTATAAAACAGAACTGGTTCAGCATAGAATGGTTCTCAATTATCTCACGGCAGTGACAGGTGGATATTGTGTCACACTGGCAACGCAGTACGGCGTGAAATGCTGCACATATATAACGAATAGTACCGAGGACCCGGTCGAGGTCATAGACCAAAAGATGGACGATATTCTCCAATTGAAGTGGGAATTTCGCAGGAGACACAATCTCACCCTTGCTGCTGTGGGTAATGAGCTGACTGGTTGGGTGTCATGGTTGAACCCGCGAAATTGGTTCTCTGGTTTAGGAGAATGGGCTCAAGGAGTCATAATGGATGTAGGGAAGTTTCTCCTATGTATCTTAGGTGTTGTCATAACGATTGGCTTGATATTTAGATGCGGTCAGGCTTTAACGAAGTGCAACCGTAGTACCAGGGTAATGAGTCTAAGGAGTGAGGAAATTGTAATTCCAATGGATTTGATTTATGACCCAACGGTAGAGACAGTGATGTGATGAAAATGCGATTATACGGTCCGTTTCTTTCACCTGTTTTTCCGTTTTCTCCAAGGTAAAAAGACCCACTTGGACGAGGAATTTGACGAGCCTGTATACAGACAACTGATGGATTAAAGAAGTTTTGACAACCTTATACACAGATATTTGATGAACTATGCCATAGACCCCCAGTTTCCCTAGAAATTTTAAAATTACGCTAGCCCAACCCTTTTGTAAGTCTATGGACATTGACAAAGCTTTTGCCCACACCTATTGGCAAAAGCCCAAAGAAGACTGCATTCAACAGACACCAGACAAGACTTCAACCGACAAATGTTCATTAACCTGACATAGAATACCACTGCATTTACCATAATTGTGTCTTATCTTCATCTCTACAACCTTCAGGTAAAGCACACACATAGGCGATAGGGAATACCGGCACAGATATCAGCATTCACATATTCCCCCATTCATGTATGATCAACTAAAATGTGCTCCCCCATTTTGTTGCAACCAAAAGCCGAAGAGAGCTCGGTAAAGTTTGACAGCCCATCCACAGACCCGTACCACGGGATAAGAAGGAATTCGAATGTATACTTCGCAATACCTCGAAGCTTGATTTAAAACACGTACGGCACGATGATACATGACCCCCCAAACATGGATTCATACACACATGCTTCTGCTATCTCACTAGGTCATACCCTTTTCCTACCTTCTCCTCTCCTCCCCTACCCAATCATGGAAATGTATTTACACTTGACATATATTTTTCTCGTTTTGAAATGTTTTAGGAAGTGGCAGTTATTGTTGACTGCCAAAGGGTGGACTGTCAAAGTCAGAAAAATATCACTATGCACACTGCCATATTTGCACCTCATGCGAGCTCCCGCTGCGCGTGCAAGAGCTCTCCCGTGCGTGCGCATACTCGCCTTCGCGTGCACCCGCAGGCGCACGATATGCGGATTTACGGTAGAGTTTGTATGCGTCTAGCGGGCGACTAAATCGATATATATTTTAACCATATAATGTATTTTGTAGATTATGGTCCCTTTGATAGATTCTGAAAGTTTAGTTAATGTAGCATGTTCATGGACAGAGAGATCCCTCTTTGTCTGATACAAAGGGTCAGACAAGGATTATACAGTGGTGTTTAGTATCCATCGGAAGAGTATTTAATTAGCAATATTCCGGTGTTGGTTTGAAGCGGATTAATCGCTTGTGCGAATAGTTATGGACATAAGAAGTTTATGTCCATTTACTATTATTTGCACTCACTTATCCATGCGGCGGGAAACCTAGTTTCCCACCCACCTGAGCAGTTGGAAGTAGACTCAGCCCACCTGTATGAATCAACCTATGACCTTTTGTTTTAGTGCGAAGACGAATTCCTGTGTCCAATGAACAATGAGATTGTAGGGACCATTGAATTGTATTGTGTGTGGGGCATAAATAGACAAGCCGATCTTATCCAGCTCTCACTCTTCAACGGTTCTCATTGCTGATAATCGGGAGCTGGATATCCAGAGGCGCATGCGATCGTTCCTTTGTGCGTAAGTTTTCTCCGCAATCATATTGTCTTTCTTGTTGTTGTGAGCCATATCTCTCTCTCTCTCTCTTCTCTTTCTCTCTCGTTTCTCTTATATAGTTATTGTACTGATATTGTATTTCATGTGTAGTTATCTGGTTAGGTAGTCTATGTTATATTGGTAGTGTATGACTTGTATTGTATTATTCTTTTGAACGTTCATTCATTTCCTTAAAAGGCGTTAGACCCTTAGACCGGTATTGTGTGTTCATTATATTGCAGTGGGTAAATAGGAGCGTCTCTATCGCTCAAACAGCTTTAGTGTAAACCCGCTTACACAGTGTTGCATTCTCACTACACCAAGGTTTACTGTATAATACACTGTTTTATGGTATAGTTACAAAGGTTTAACATTGTGAGCGTCTGCGCCGCTGGTGATCTCCTCGTGGTCCCGAGCGTCCGCTACGCTATAGCGAATCATTACGTTAATCGGCAGCCAATAGCGGGCCTGCCTGTGATCTCTTGGCCGTGAGCGAACGTAACGCTTGAGCGTCTCGACTACGGCTAAGCGATTGTTACGCAACGTGCGTACCCTTACGGTATTCCATACGCTAATAGCGTACAGTGTTCTTAGACCTCTTAAAGGGTTTTAAGTAAGATAAATATTTAGCTTTATCAACGCCATTGCAAGGGGCTTCCACCCCTTAACCATTGCACGTGGGCACATGGCACTGTTGGGGCATATCTGTATCTGGCACTGTGGGGTCATACGTGGCACTGTGGGGGCATATATAGCACTGTGGGCACATGGCACTGTGGGGGCATATCTGTATCTGGCACTGTGGGGTAATACGTGGCACTGTGGGGGCATATCTAGCACTGTGGACACATGGCACTGTGGGGGCATATCTGTATCTGGCACTGTGGGGTCATAAGTGGCACTGTGGGGGCATATCTAGCACTGTGGGGACATATGTGTATCTGGCACTGTGGTGGCATAACTGGCACTGTGGTGGCATATCTGGCACTGTGGGGCATATGTGTATCTGGCACTGTGGGGGCATATGTGATTGAGGTTTTTACCTGTGGGGGCCAATGTGTTATTTAGTGCGAGACAGTCATTACACTCTGTGCAGCAAGGCTACGTCCCTTTTTTTGTTATACCACGCCCACATTTTTGTTATGCGGCACGCGCTATTATCCCACCTAGGTAGATCACAAAAGCTTTTCAGCTTTTAAATTAGATCACCGACTCCAAAAGTCTGGCCACCCCTGCCTTAGTGGGTTGTATGACATAGCCACACAGTGATGTTAGCTTGGGGTCAGGAGGATGTGAAGCGAGTAAAGACAACATATGTGAGGTTTTGTGTTCAGGGAACACTTGAAGGGTTGGAGACTAGGGGAAGGGCAAAGAGGTAAATTTACTAAAGTCCGTGTTTGCCCGAGTTTACAAACATGGGAGTGTTTGGACATTTTTTTCAAGCATGGAAATTTACTAAATATCAAACACGGATATGTTAAGGTGCATACACACTTGCCGAGAAAATGAACGCCATTGCTCATTTTTACCCTTCCTTTCACTTTCTCGACAAGTGTGTATGCCGGCGACGACGGGCGATGTACGACCCTGCGGGTCGTTAATGACCCTCACTGTCGGAAGTGCACGCAGCTCAATTTGGACTATCGTCCAAGAGCTGCCAGCATGGCCCGGCCGCAGCGTGACGTCACTGAGCGATATGGTCGTCATATCACTCAGTTAGTACGCACTGCCACCGACCGGCCCAGCCCCGGGAGGGGAAACATTAGGCGACGTAGCCTAATGTTTAAATAGAAGTTCAAATAGAAGTTCAAAACATAGGTGGACGTGGACATTCAATCAAATACACCAGGCATTCCCAACCACGGTCCTCAAGGCACACCAACAGTGCAGGTTTTAGGGATATCCAGGCTTGAGCACAGGTGACTTAATTAGTACCTTAGTTATTTTGATTGAATCATCTGTGCTGCAGCCTGGATATCACTAAAACCTGCACTGTTGGTGTGCCTTGAGGACCGTGGTTGGGAATGCCTGAAATACACCATCAGCCAAACTCGGATGTAATTTCCATAGGCAGCACTGAAACACGGGAATTTACCTAGAACAATTTATACAAAAAATAAGAATTTACTTACCGATAATTCTATTTCTCATAGTCCGTAGTGGATGCTGGGGACTCCGTAAGGACCATGGGGAATAGCGGCTCCGCAGGAGACTGGGCACATCTAAAGAAAGCTTTAGGACTAACTGGTGTGCACTGGCTCCTCCCCCTATGACCCTCCTCCAAGCCTCAGTCAGGATACTGTGCCCGGACGAGCGTACACAATAAGGAAGGATTTTGAATCCCGGGTAAGACTCATACCAGCCACACCAATCACACCGTATAACTTGTGATCTGAACCCAGTTAACAGTATGATAACAAAGAAGTAGCCTCTAAAAAAAGATGGCTCACAACAATAATAACCCGATTTTTGTAACAATAACTATGTACAAGTATTGCAGACAATCCGCACTTGGGATGGGCGCCCAGCATCCACTACGGACTATGAGAATTAGAATTATCGGTAAGTAAATTCTTATTTTCTCTAACGTCCTAAGTGGATGCTGGGGACTCCGTAAGGACCATGGGGATTATACCAAAGCTCCCAAACGGGCGGGAGAGTGCGGATGACTCTGCAGCACCAATTGAGAGAACTCCAGGTCCTCCTCAGCCAGGGTATCAAATTTGTAGAATTTAGCAAACGTGTTTGCCCCTGACCAAGTAGCTGCTCGGCAAAGTTGTAAAGCCGAGACCCCTCGGGCAGCCGCCCAAGATGAGCCCACTTTCCTTGTGGAACGGGCTTTTACAGATTTTAGCTGTGGCAGGCCTGCCACAGAATGTGCAAGCTGAATTGTACTACAAATCCAACGAGCAATAGTCTGCTTAGAAGCAGGAGCACCCAGCATGTTGGGTGCATACAGGATAAAGAGCGAGTCAGATTTCCTGACTCCAGCCGTCCTGGAAACATATTTTCAGGGACCTGACAACATCCAGCAACTTGGATTCTTCCAAGTCCCTAGTAGCCGCAGGCCCCACAATAGGTTGGTTCAGGTGAAAACGCTGGAACCACCTTAGGGAGAAACTGAGGACGAGTCCTCAATTCCGCCCTGTCCGAATGGAAAATCAGATAAGGGCTTTTACAGGATAAAGCCGCCAATTCTGACACGCGCCTGGCCCAGGCCAGGGCCAACAGCATGACCACTTTCCATGTGAGATATTTTAACTCCACAGATTTAAGTGGTTCAAACCAATGTGACTTTTGGAACCCAAACTACATTGAGATCCCAAAATGCCACTGGAGGCACAAAAGGAGGCTGTATATGCAGTACCCCTTTTACAAACGTCTAAACTTCAGGGACTGAAGCTAGTTCTTTTTTGGAAGAAATTGACAGGGCCGAAATCTGAACCTTAATGGACCCCAATTTCAGGCCCATAGACACTCCTGTTTTCAGGAAATGTAGGAATCGACCCAGTTGAATTTCCTCCGTCGGGCCTTACTGGCCTCGCACTACGCAACATATTTTCGCCAATTGTGGTGATAATGTTTTTGCGGTTACATCCTTCCTGGCTTTTGATCAGGATAGGGATGACTTCATCCGGAATGCCTTTTTTCCTTCAGGATCTTCCGCCCAGCGAAGAATCCTTGCAGCTTCTGCCATTGCCCTCCTGCTTCTTGTGCCACCCTGTCTGTTTACGTGGGTGACTGCCATGATGTTGTCCGACTGGATCAACACCGGCTGACCTTGAAGCAGAGGTCTCGCTAAGCTTAGAGCATTGTAAATGGCCCTTAGCTTCAGGATATTTATGTGAAGTGATGTATCCAGGCTTGACCCTAAGCCCTGGATATTCCTTCCCTGTGTGACTGCTCCCCAGCCTCGCAGGCTGGCATCCGTGGTCACCAGGACCCAGTCCTGAATGCCGAATCTGCGGCCCTCTAGAAGATGAGCACTCTGCAACCACCACAGGATGGATACCCTTGTCCTTGGTGACAGGGTTATCCGCTGATGCATCTGAAAATGCGACCCGGACCATTTGTCCAGTAGGTTCCACTGGAAAGTTCTTGCGTGGAATCTAACGAATGGGATTGCTTCGTAGGAAGCCACCATTTTTACCCAGAACCCTTGTGCATTGATGCACTGAGACTTGGTTCGGTTTTAGGAGGTTCCTGATTAGCTCGGATAACTCCCTGGCTTTCTCATCCGGGAGAAACACCTTTTTTTTCTGGACTGTGTCCAGGATCATCCCTAGGAAACAGAAGACAAGTCGTCGGAACCAGCTGCGATTTTGGAATATTGAGAATCCAATCGTGCTGCCGCAACACTACCTGAGATAGTGCTACACCGACCTCCAACTGTTCCCTGGATCTTACCCTTATCAGGGAATCGTCCAAGTAAGGGATAACTAAAATTCCCTTCTTTCGAAGGGATATCATTTCGTCCATTACCTTGGTAAAGACCCGGGGTGCCGTGGACCATCCCTACGGCAGCGTCTGAACTGATAGTGACAGTTCTGTACCATAACCTGAGGTACCCTTGGTGAGAAGGGTAAATTTTGACATGAAGTTAAGCATCCTTGATGTCCCGAGACATCATGTAGTCCCCTTCTTCCAGGTTCGCAATCACTGCTCTGAGTGACTCAATCTTGAATTTGAACCTCTGTATGTAAGTGTTCAAAGATTTTAGATTTTAGATTTAGAATCGGTCTCACCGAGCCGTCTGGCTTCGGTACCACAATAGTGTGGAATAATACCCCGTTCCCTGTTGCAGGAGGGGTACCTTGATTATCACCTGCTGGGAATACAGCTTGTGAATGGCTTCCAAAACTGCCTCCCTGTCAGAGGGAGACGTCGGTAAAGCCGACTTTTGGAAACGGCGAGGGGGAGACGTCTCGAATTCCAATATGTATCCCTGAGATATTACCTGAAGGATCCAGGGGTCTACTTGCGAGTGAGCCCACTGCGCACTGAAATTCATTGAGAACGGGCCCCCACCGTGCCTGAGCTTGTAAAGCCCTAGCGTCATACTGAGGGCTTGGCAGAGGCGGGAAAGGGTTTCTGTTCCTGGGAACTGGCTGATCTCTGCAGCCTTTTTCCTCTCCCTCTGTCACGAGCAGAAAAGAGGAACCTTTTGTCCGCTTGCCAACAAAGGACTGCGCCTGATTATACGGCGTCTTATGTTGAGAGGCGACCTGGGGTACAAACGTGGATTTCCCAGCTGTTGCCGTGGCCACCAGGTCTAAAAGACCGACCCCAAATGTCCCCTTTCAAAGGCAATACTTCCAAATGCCGTTTGGAATCCGCATCACCTGACCATTTTACTGGTAGAATTGGACAACGCACTTATACTTGATGCCAGTCGGCAATTATTCCGCTGTGCATCATGCATATATAGAAATGCATCTTTTAAATGCTCTATAGGCAATAATATACTATCCTTATCTAGGATATCAATATTTCCAGTCAGGGAATCCGACCATGCCAACCCAGCACTGCACCTCCAGGCTGAGGCGATAGCTGGTCGCAGTATAACACCAGTATGTGTGTAAATACCTTTTTGGATACCCTCCTGCTTTCTATCAGCAGGATCCTTAAGGGCGGCCATCTCATGAGAGGGTAGAGCCCTTGTTCTTACAAGCGTGTGAGCGCCTTATCCCGGGGTGTTTCCCAACGCACCCTAACCTCTGGCGGGAAAGGGTATGCAGCCAATACTTTTTAAGAAATTATCAATTGTTATCGGGGGGAAACCCACGCATCATCACACACCTCATTTTATTTCTCAGATTCAGGAAAACTACAGGTAGTTTTTCCCTCACCGAACATAATACCCCTTTTTGGTGGTACTCGTATTATCAGAAATGTATAAAAACATTTTCCATTGTCTCAATCATGTAACGTGTGGCCCTACTGGAAATCACGGTTGTCTCTTCACCGTCGACACAGGAGTCAGTATCCGTGTCGGCGTCTGTATCTGCCATCTGAGGTAACGGCCGCTTTAGAGCCCCTGACGGCCTATGAGACGTCTGGACAGGCACAAGCTGAGTAGCCGGCTGTCTCATGTCAACCACTGTTTTTTTTTTTTTTTAATATAGAGCTGACACTGTCACGTAATTTTCAACAGTACATCCACTCAGGTGTCGACCCCCTAGGGGGTGACATCACTGTTACAGACACTCTGCTCCGTCTCCACATCATTTTTCTCCTCATACATGTCGACACAAACGTACCGACACACAGCACACACACAGGGAATGCTCTGATAGAGGACAGGACCCCACTAGCCCTTTGGGGAGACAGAGGGAGAGTATGCCAGCACACACCAGAGCGCTATATATATACAGGGATAACCTTATATAAGTGTTTTTCCCCTTATAGCTGCTGTATGTTTTAATACTGCGCCTAATTAGTGCCCCCCTCTCTTTTTTTAACCCTTTCTGTAGTGTAGTGACTGCAGGGAAGAGCGAGGGAGCTTCCCTCCAACTGAGCTGTGAGGGAAAATGGCGCCAGTGTGCTGAGGAAATAGGCTCCGCCCCCTTTTCGGCGGCCTTATCTCCCGTTTTTTTGTATATTCTGGCAGGGGTTAAATGCATCCATATAGCCCAGGAGCTATATGTGATGTATTTTTTGCCATGTAAGGTATTTCTGTCATGTTTTATTGCGTCTCAGGGCGCCCCCCCCAGCGCCCTGCACCCTCAGTGACCGGAGTATGAAGTGTGCTGAGAGCAATGGCGCACAGCTGCAGTGCTGTGCGCTACCTTATTGAAGACAGGAACGTCTTCTGCCGCCGATTTTTCCGGACCTCTTCGCTCTTCTGGCTCTGTAAGGGGGCCGGCGGCGCGGCTCCGGGACCCATCCAGGCTGGACCTGTGATCGTCCCTCTGGAGCTAATGTCCAGTAGCCAAGAAGCCCAATCCACTCTGCACGCAGGTGAGTTCGCTTCTTCTCCCCTTAGTCCCTCGATGCAGTGAGCCTGTTGCCAGCAGGTCTCACTGAAAATAACAAACCTAAACTAAAACTTTCACTAAGAAGCTCAGGAGAGCCCCTAGTGTGCACCCTTCTCGTCGGGCACAGAAATCTAACTGAGGCTTGGAGGAGGGTCATAGGGGGAGGAGCCAGTGCACACCAGTTAGTCCTAAAGCTTTCTTTAGATGTGCCCAGTCTCCTGCGGAGCCGCTATTCCCCATGGTCCTTACGGAGTCCCCAGCATCCATTTAGGACGTTAGAGAAACATGTGTACCCAGCATAATATGCTAGCATACAATAAGTATATGCATATGCAAACTATTTGTTGAGTTTAGTTCTAATAACTCCCAAATCCAATCCAAATAAAGTACATTTTATGAATACTATCACCTTATAAAAGAAACATTTGAGTAATAATACCATCCAGTAACATGTATAAGACATGCAGAAAGAGGGAGCTGTCCGGCCAGTGCTGTATAGTGTGACTCCTGACAATGCTATTTATATAAAGAGTATTACTGACAGAGACAGGAATAGGAGCTGCTGCTGCTGGGGTACCCAGGCAGCCAGTTGCTCCCAGCACCAGACATATGTACCACAGGAACATACCAAGCACTCCTGAGGAGGGGGGTTAGTGTTTCATATTTTTATTTAGTAACTATACAATTATTATAGTATTTCTGAAGCTACAGTGTTATCATCATGTCTAAAAAAAGGATTCAACCAAACATTTTGAAACCGCTCAGTGTCGGTGTATGGTGCCCATGCCATGCACCCCCCCCTCCTGTGTGCGGGTGGATTGCTCCGAGGGTCTGCCTGTCAGAGAGACAGAAGGAGTAAAGATGGCGGCAGCGGAGCAGGTCGGTGATATAAGGCGCTAGCTGCTGCATGCCGGGGTGACGCTTCTGCCATTACTGTGCTCCGGACAAGGAGGACTTGGGGCATTTATCCGCAATGCACATAGAGTAGACTGTACCACTACATGTTATTATCACCCACACCTTCCGCTGCTCCAAGCTGCCGCTGCATCACCGTCCTCACACACACCGTGCTTGTCACTCACATGAGATGTCATACAGTACACACATCCTATATCTCATGTACAGTGCATTGTGTCTTACATACACACACGAGATGTCATACAGTGCATTGTGTACGTATATCAATCATGAGAAGTCATTCACTGCATTTTCTTACATACAACAGGGGTTCAGTATGAATTACCGACGCACGGGATGCCGGCCGTTAGAATACTGACAACGGCATCCTGGCCGTCAGTATGCCGTCAGCGGGGCGAGTGCAAAGGGTCCCCTTGCGGGCTCGCTGCACTTGCCACAGGTTCTATTCCCACTTTATGGGTGTCGTGGACTCCCAGGAGTGGGAATGGGTGTAGTATGGTATGCCGGCGCTCGGGCTCCCGGCAACCAGCATACCGGCGCCGGGAGCCATACCGCCAGCGTGGCGAGCGCAAAGGAGCCCCTTGTGGGCTCGCTGCACTCGCTACGCTGTGGGCACGGTGGCGCGCTCGCGCGCCACACTATTTTATTCTCCCTCCAGGGGGGTCGTGGACCCCCACAAGGGAGAATAGCTGTCGGTATGCCGGGTGTCGGGATTCCGGCGTCGGTATACTGTGCGCCGGGATCCCGACATTTGGCATACTGAAGACCACCCGTGTGAATAGCCCCTGTAAGCCGGGATTCCGTCTGTCGGTATTTTCAGCAGTCGGGATTCCGGTGTCGATAGCCTGACCACCAGGATCCCGACTGCTGGCGAGTTAACTACATCCCCATCAGATGACATAATGATACAGTGCATTGTGCCTTACATGTATCACTTGAGCTGTCATACAGTAGTACAGTGTATTGTGTCTCACACATCACGTGAGATGCTATGTACAGTGCATTGTGTCTTACATACACACATCACGTGAGATACTATGTACAGTGCATTGTGTCTTACATACACACATCACGTGAGATACTATGGGGGTAATTCCAAGTTGATCGTAGCAGGATTTTTGTTAGCAATTGGGCAAAACCATGTGCACTGCAGGGGAGGCAGATATAACATGTGCAGAGAGAGATAGATTTGGGTGGGGTGTGTTCAATCTGCAATCTAATTTGCAGTGTAAAAATAAAGCAGCCAGTATTTACCCTGCACAGAAATAAAATAACCCACCCAAATCTAACTCTTTCTGCACATGTTATATCTGCCTCCCCTGCAGTGCACAAGGTTTTGCCCAATTGCTATCAAAAATCCTGATGCGATCAACTTGGAATTACCCCCTATGTACAGTGCATTGTGTCTTACATACACACATCACGTGAGATACTATGTACAGTGCATTGTGTCTTACATACACACATCACGTGAGATACTATGTACAGTGCATTGTGTCTTACATACACACATCACGTGAGATACTATGTACAGTGCATTGTGTCTTACATACACACATCACGTGAGATGCCATATACAGTGCATTGGGCCTGATTCAGATGTGGTTGGTCTTGCTACTGCTGTTGCTATCTTGCTGTTTGCAATTGTGATTATATGCTAATTTCTCATACGTCCTAGAGGATGCTGGGGACGACATCAAGACCATGGGGTATAGACAGGATCTGCAGGAGACATGGGCACTCTAAAGACTTTTCATTGGGTGTGAACTGGCTCCTCCCTCTATGCCCCTCCTCCAGACCTCAGTTTTAGAAATGTGCCCAGGACGACTGGATGCACTCTGAGGAGCTCTACTGAGTTTCTCTGAAAAGACTTATGTTAGGTTTTTTATTTTCAGGGAGATCTGCTGGCTTCAGACTCCCTGCTTCGTGGGACTGAGGGGGCAGAAGCAGAATCAACTTCCTCAGAGTTTCATGGCTCTGCTTCTGGCTGACAGGACACCATTAGCTCCTGAAGGGAACTGAACGCTAGCCGTGTCTAGATGCTCACTCCCACAGCACGCTGTTACCCCCCTCACAGAGCCAGAAGTCAGAAGACAGGTGAGTATAAGAAGAATGATCTTCTATCAAGTAAGTGACGGCTGAGGTGCGGCGCGGCTGGCGGGAGTGCAGCGCGCCATTGCTGCCCACACACACAGGCACTACAGGGTGCAGGGCCCGGGGTGGGCACCCTGGGCAGCAAGAAAAATACCTCAAACTGGCTAAAAGGGGGCATAAGTTGCCGCTGGCACAGCCCTACCCCCGCCAGTATAAATATTACAGTGTTTGTATGAGTGTAAGGACGCGCCATTGCGGGGGCGGAGCTTCTTCCTCAGGCAGCCAGCACACTACTCAGCGCCATTTTCTCTCTCTCCTCAGGCTGCAGAGTCCTCTCCTCCACTTCTGACAAGTACAGGGTGCTATTAAGGGGGGGCACAAAGCGATTGTGGTGCATTTGATAGTGTATTTTACTATTTAAAAAGCGCTGTTAGGCTGTGGACATACTGTGTTCACAGGAAATACTGGCGCTGGGATTGTGAACTGGCTGCCAAACTAAGTCCCAGTGTGTCTGTTGGTGTGCTGTACACATGTGAGGCATGTCTGAGGCAGGGAGTTCCTCCCCGGAGGAAGCCATTTTAGGGACACAGAGTTGTAATGTGGTGGCGCTACCGGCACACCAAGAGCCTGCATGGGTGAAAGAGATACGTGACAGTGGGGGTCATTCCGAGTTGTTCGCTCGTTATTTTTTTCTCGCAACGGAGCGATTAGTCGCGAATGCGCATGCGCAATGTCCGCAGTGCGACTGCGCCAAGTAAATTTGCTATGCAGTTAGGTATTTTACTCACGGTTTTTTCTTCGTTCTGGTGATCGTAATGTGATTGATAGGAAGTGGGTGTTTCTGGGCGGAAACTGGACGTTTTATGGGTGTGTGCGAAAAAACGCTACCGTTTCTGGGAAAAACGCGGGAGTGGTTGGAGAAACGGAGGAGTGTCTGGGCGAACGCTGGGTGTGTTTGTGACGTCAAACCAGGAACGACAAGCACTGAACTGATCGCAGATGCCGAGTAAGTCTGGAGCTACTCAGAAACTGCTAAGAGGTGTGTAATCGCAATTTTGAGAATCTTTCGTTCGCAATTTTACTATGCTAAGATTCACTCCCAGTAGGCGGCGGCTTAGCGTGTGCAAAGCTGCTAAAAGCAGCTTGCGAGCGAACAACTCGGAATGACCCCCAGTATGCATCTGATTAACCGTAGATTAGATAAGTCTAAATCTAAGGCTGCATGTTGGAGAAAATCTGTGGAAGATGTGATTTTTCAGGATGCTGTTATTCCTTATGCGGGCGGCCCCTCTGGGTCACATAAGAGACCATTTGCAAATGTTGTAAACACTGATACCGACACGGATTCTGACTCTTGTGTCGACGATAGTGAATCCAGAGAGATAGATCATAAATTGGCAAAAAATATACAATATATGATTGTGGCTATAAGGGACGTGTTGGAGGTTACAGAAACCACTCCTGTACCTCAGGAGAAGGCGTATTTATGTAAGGAAAAGAAGTCCAAAGTCACGTTCCCTCCACACGAACTAAATGCTCTTTTTGAAGGGATGTGGGTGAATCCTGATAAAAGATTTCGTATTCCCAAAGGATTCACATAGCTTACCCTTTCCCGGCTGAGGACAGGAAAAAGTGGGAGTCACCCCCTGTGTTAGACAGTGCACTTTCCAGGTTGACAAAGAAGGTAATTCTCCCTGCTCCTGGCACGGCTTCTCTTAAAGAGCCGGCAGACCGCAAAATGGAAACGACATTGAAATCCATTTATGTTACCAGTGGTACACTGATCAGGCCCACTATTGCTTGCGCATGGGTGAGTCGCGCTATTGAAAAATGGTCAGAAAGCGTGTCATCAGAAATTGACACGATTGATAAAGATGAGATACTCCTTAAGTAAGGGAATATCAAGGACGCTGCCGCCTACATGCTGTAAGCAATGAAGGATATTGGACTCTTGAGTTCACAAGCCGCTACCATGGCAGTATCGGCTAGACGGGCGTTGTGGATTCGCCAGTGGAACGCGGATGCAGATTCCAAAAGAAACATTGAGGCTCTCCCATATAAAGGTGAGGCCTTATTTGGCGATGGCCTGGATGCGTTAGTCTCGGCGGCTACTGCAGGTAAGTCGACATTTTTGCCCTCTGCGCCTACACCGGCAAAAAAGACCTATCACCCGCAAATGCAGTCCTTTCGGCCCAATAAATACAAAAAGACGAGAGGTTCCCCCTTCTTTGCAGGTAGGGGAAGGGGAAAGAAGCCCACAGCGGCTCCAGGTTCCCAAGAGCAGAAGTCTACCCCTACTTCTGCCAAATCCGCAGCATGGCGCTGGAGCTCCCTTGCGGGAGGCCGCTCAGGTGGGGGCACGTCTCAGACTCTTCAGCCAGGATTGGATTCTGTCTGGCCTGGATCCCTGGGTGTTGCAAATAGTATCCCAGGGGTACAAGCTGGAGTTTCAAGACGTTCCCCCATGCCGATTTTTCAAATCGACCTTGCCAGTTTCTCCGTCAGAAAGAGAAGCAGTAACAGCGGCAATCCAAAAATTATGTCTAGACCAGGTCATAGTCCTGGTACCGTTGTCACAACAAGGGAGGGCTTTTATTCAAGCCTCTTTGTGGTTCCGAAGCCGGACGGCTCGGTCAGACCGATCCTAAATCTAAAGGATCTGAATTGTTACCTAAAAAGGTTCAAGTTCAAGATGGAATCACTTCGGGCAGTGATTTCCAGTCTGGAGGAGGGGGACTACTTGGTGTCGGTGGACATAAAGGATGCTTACCTGCATGTTCCCATTTATCCTCCTCACCAGGCTTATCTGAGATTCGCGGTACAGGATTGCCATTACCAATTCCAGACGTTACCTTTCGGTCTCTCCACGGCGCCGAGGGTATTCACCAAGGTGATGGCGTAGATGATGGTTCTCCTTCGTCAGAAAGGAGTCAATATAATTCCTTATCTGGACGACCTCCTGATAAAGGCGAGATCCAGGGAGCAGTTGTTACAAAACATATCACTCTCTCTGTCAATACTCCAACAACACAGGTGGATCATAAATTACCCAAAGTCACAGTTGGAACCGACGACAAGGTTGTCTTTCCTCGGGATGATTCTGGACACAGAAGTTCAGAAAGTATTTCTTCCGCTGGAAAAGGCTCTGGAAATCCCGAAAATGGTAAAACAGATATTGAAACCATCAAGTGTGTCGATCCATCAGTGCATTCGGTTGTTGGGGAAGATGGTGGCGGCCTACGAGGCCATACAGTTTGGCAGGTTCCATGCCAGAGTATTCCAGTGGGACCTGTTGGACAAGTGGTCGGGGTCACACCTACACATTCACAGAAAGATAATCCTGTCGTCAAAAACCAGGATTTCTCTCCTGTGGTGGTTGCATAGCTCTCACCTGCTAGAGGGACGCAGGTTCGGGATTCAGGACTGGGTCCTGGTAACCACGGATGCAAGTCTCCGAGGCAGGGAGAAAACTTCCAGGGACGTTGGTCACAACAGGAAGCCTGCCTTCACATAAACGTTCTGGAGCTAAGAGTCATTTACAACGGCCTTCAACAAGCGGTACATCTTCTTCAAGACTGTCCCATGCAGATCCAGGCGGACAGTGTAACAGCAGTCGCATACATAAACAGGCAGGGCGGAACGAAAAGCAGAGCGCCAGTGGAAGAGGCGACAAAAATCCTCCGCTGGGCAGAAAAACATCTACAAGCTCTGTCGGCAATATTCATTCCGGGAGTAGACAACTGGAAAGCAGACTTCTTCAGCAGACACGATCTCCATCCAGGAGAGTGGGGCCTCCACCAAGAAGTCTTCGCAGAGGTGACAAGTCTTTGGGGAGTTCCTCAAATAGACATGATGGCGTCTCGTCTCAACAAGAAGCTTCAGAGATACTGTTCCAGGTCGAGAGACCCTCAAGCAGTAGCAGTGGATGCACTGGTGACCCAGTGGGTGTTTCCGTCAGTGTATGTCTTCCCTCAACTTCCGCTGATCCCAAAAGTACTCAGGATCATAAGAAAAACAAGGGTTCGAGCAATCTTCATTGCCCCAGACTGGCCAAGGAGGGCTTGGTACCCAGATCTTCAGCAGTTGATCATAGAAGATCCTCGGCCTCTTCCTCCTCGAGAGGATCTGCTGCAGCAGGGGCCGTGCGTGTACCAAGACTTACCGCGGCTACGTTTGACGGCATGGCTGTTGAGCGCCGTATCCTAGCCAGGAAGGGTATTCCCGAGGAGGTCATCCCCACCCTTATTCAGGCCAGAAAGGGAGTAACGTTGAAACATTACCACCGTATTTGGAGAAAATATGTGTCTTGGTGTGAATCCAAGAAGGCTCTTACGGAAGAGTTTGAGTTGGGACGTTTTCTCCATTTTTTGCAGGATGGTGTGGAGGCGGGCCTTCGATTGGGATCAATCAAGGTCCAGATTTCGGCCTTGTCAGTGTTCTTCCAGAAACAGTTGGCCTCTCTTCCAGAGGTTCAGACCTTTGTGAAAGGGGTTCTTCACATCCAGCCTCCGTTCGTGCCTCCAGTGGCACCATGAGACCTTAACGTGGTATTGCAGTTCCTTCAATCGGATTGGTTTGAGCCTCTACGAAAGATAGAGTTGAAGTTTCTCACTTGGAAAGTGGTGATGCTTTTGGCTTTGGCATCCGCAAGGCGGTAGTCTGAATTGGGGGCGATGTCTCACAAAAGCCCTTTCCTGATCTTCCATGAAGATAGGGCAGAGTTGAGGACTCGTCAACATTTTCTTCCGAAGGTGGTTTCATCTTTCCACATAAACCAACCTATTGTAGTGCCAGTAGTTACTGACACATACACTGATTCAAAATCTCTAGATGTGGTTAGAGCTTTGAAAATCTATGTCGCTAGAACGGCTCGTATACGGAAAACAGAGGCTCTGTTTGTCCTGTATGCTCACAAGAAGATTCGCTGTCCTGCTTCGAAGCAGACTATTGCACGTTGGATTAGAAATACGATTCAGCAAGCTCAAACTACTGCTGGTTTGCCGTTACCGACGTCGGTAAAGGCCTACTCCACTAGGAAGGTGGGCTCATCCTGGGCAGCTGCCCGGGGGGTCTCGGCATTACAACTTTGCCGAGCAGCTACTTGGTCAGGGTCAAACACATTTGCTAAGTTCTACAAGTTTGACACCTTGGCCGATGAGGACCTCAAGTTTGGTCAATCGGTGCTGCAGGGTCATCCGCACTCTCCCGCCCGTACTGGAGCTTTGGTATAGACCCCATGGTCTTGATGTCGTCCCCAGCATCCTCTAGGACATATGAGAAAATAGGATTTTGATAACCTACCGGTAAATCCTTTTCTCCTAGTCCGTAGAGGATGCTGGGCGCCCGTCCCAGTGCGTACTTTACCTGCAGTTTAGTTATTAGCGTTATACAAGTTGTGTTTTCTTGGTTTCAGCATGTTGCTGCAATTGGTTCATGCCTGTTGGCATGTGTTATGTTGAATGCCATGTGTGCGGCATGGTTGTGGGTGTGAGTTGGTAGATATCTCACCACTAGTTAAGTAATTCCTTTCCTCGAAATGTCAGTCTCCCTGGGCACAGTTCCTACAACTGAGGTCTGGAGGAGGGGCATAGAGGGAGGAGCCAGTTCACACCCAATGAAAAGTCTTTAGAGTGCCCATGTCTCCTGCGGATCCCGTCTATACCCCATGGTCTTGATGTCGTCCCCAGCATCCTCTACGGACTAGGAGAAAAGGATTTACCGGTAGGTCATCAAAATCATATTATAAGCAGAAGCTAACCTGAGCATAGGGACACCCACTGCATCATGCCTGTCCAACAGCGTACAACTGCAGATACATTGGTACCGATGTCGCATATCGGGTCATGTGATGTCGCAGATTATATAATTTATTAGTGCCTATGAAAATGTGCATGCTGAGCTGCTCTCCGTTATCAAGTAAGATTGCAACTGCTAATTTATGCACGCCCAGAAAATGCCATCTAAACGACCATGACACTTGAGACAGGTGGACCCCACCAGATTGCTATGCCCGCTGTGGGTTAAGGGGAATGACCTAATCGCGGGAGGTGTGCTCACACCCTCATATGCAAATTACGGAGAACAATTTTTTTTTTGCAGTTCCTGGCCCCTCAACCAGTGTGATCGCTCTCCCCGTACAGGCAGAAGAGACTGCTGCTAAGCGGCACCACCACAGACCAGCCAGCATACAACAGTGCGTGCCGACTGGAGCACAATGCTGCTGCTGTTGCTGGCAGGACGGGGAGAGCTTCAGAGCTGGGACAGAGCTGCTACAGCAGGGGGGGCGCTAAAACTGTGGGGCCCGGGGTACTTACCCCCTGGGCCCCCCCTTAATCTGACTCTGGATGCAAGTGTATAATCAAGGGAATATAGTGAAGGCAGTCATTTTGCAGACTGAATAAATATTTATGACAATGCCATCTTTCAACACATTAGGAACATTGGTGAGGCATGAGGCACCTTCATGTGCCTCACGCCCGGCGTTGTCAGTAGTACCTAGTACACGGATAAGCTGAAAATTGGCTCAGCCCACAAAATAGAGATATCTAGTGTATTGTGGTCCCTCCTTCATAAATTTGGATGAAACGTAATATGCGTGGGAATCCCCGAAAATGGTTGTTTATGGGGGCAATCCCAGAGATATTGAATGATAAATAGGCGCCTAAGTAAAGGATCCATAAACCTAAAGTACAGCTTACTTTACATGAAAGAGCTGTTGATGATATTCACATACACCTATACATTAGCGCAACTCAGGAAGCTATTGTAACACACTGAAAACAACCATACTGTATCTGCTCTTGTCCCTCCATTTCCGACGGCAGCTGCAGCCACAATAGGTTTCTATGGTTGTTGTGAAGCTGTCAGATTTACCAAGGTCTGGAATCTGGAGCCGTCTGGAGTTTGGCCCCAGCAGCTAACACTATCTGAAGATGGCGTTAGCCACTGTAGCCTATAGGCACATTCCGTAAGAAACTGGAACCCTCCCTTCGATTGGCCGCTGCCCATACGTTGTCAGCAGACAGTACATGGGCAGTAGCGCTGCAGAGGCACAGAACAGAAGTGAAGTGACCGATAATGCGATCACTTCACTTCTAACACATTGCAGGGACGAGCACATTTTGGAGCCCCTGTCCCCGCATGTGTTTTTTGATACATTCCTATGAATGTTAATTTCTTATTACAATTATCAGACCTCAATAATTGATATATGTGCAATAGTATAGTAATGGCAGAGTGGTAGTCACATAAGCAAAAAGTGCTATGGTTTGGTGAATGAAATTACATTTTCTGCTGTTCTGTTGCAGAGCTTCAATGGGCCGGTGAAGAAGTCGATGCGGGAGAAAGCAGTGGAGCGCAGAAATGTGAATAAGGAGCATAACAGTAACTTTAAAGCTGGATATATTCCCATAGATGAGGATCGTTTGCACAAAACTGGCCTGAGAGGCAGGAAGGGCAACTTAGCCATTTGTGTGATTGTCCTCCTGTTTATCTTGGCTGTCATCAACTTAATTGTAAGTTTGGGGCAGATTTGTTCACAATCACTGCAGGGGTAATACTCATGTCATGTGCCGGTACACAGCGTTACCATAGGTTCCACTGCAGGTGTTGCCACTGTATGGGTAGCTATTTATATAACACACACATATTATATATTACATACACAAATCACTGCGTCACGGTGCTGACCATACATTGATTTATTTATGCTTGTTTTTTGTTTTCTTATTTGCAAACTTGTGTATAGTGTTTCACAAATAATTATTTGTTTAGTCTGTAGTATAATTATGAAATATTGTTGCTCTGCATTAATACATAGTGACCTGAAGTAATCCACATGCACCACTAAAGTCAGTGATGATGCTTCCACACTCTATAGATTGTAAGCTTGCGAGCAGGGTCTTCCTACCTCTATGTCTGTCTGTTTTTACCCAGTTTTGTTCTATTACTGTTGTTCTAATTGTAAAGCGCAACGGAATATGCTTTATATAAGAAACTGTTAATAAATAAATAAAAGCTATGCCTGACTCATGTGCAGGGGTGTCGGAACGGGGGTGGGGGGCTAGGGGGCAGCTCGCCCCCTCCCCCCCAAGTATGACAGGCACAGGTGCAGGGGAACGCTTCAGTTCTGTCCTAGCCGGCTATCTCTCCTTCACAGTTGCATTCCTGGAAGTGGGCGTGGCTATAGTCCTGGGATGACCCAGCCTGGCCACGCCTCCTCCCAGTAATGCAACTGTGAAGGAGAGACAGGCGGCTAGGACAGAACTGAAGATAGGAAGACACAACAGCACCCTGCGGTAGCAGATTGTTTTTAAAGGAGATGCCGCCCACGTGGATCCAGTGGGAAGCACTCATCCGTACTGGGGTGGGGGGCTTAAAAGGGAGACGAGGCCGGCACCATGGGGGTGCCAATTTTTTTTTTATTCCCCCCCCCCCCCCCCACCCCAACTTAACATTCCGGCGCCCCTGCTCATGGCTAAATCAGGTGGGAACTAATGGAATAGTAGAGGGTTGATCGTGTGTTATATATCATAGTCCCTGAGGTTTAGAATTTAACATAGGTGTAGCTTCGTTAACAAACATAGATTCCTATAGTATACATTGATCCTGCCGGGCTGCTTTGGGTATCAGTGCAAACTCCATAGAAGGTGCGTAAACAATATATGACAACATTGATTTTAAACCAGCCACATATATTTAGACCGGCGCATAATTATTATGTTGCATGGTAACAATGTTGTCGTTCAGCATGCCAAAATGTCAACATTCTGAATGCTGACAGTCACAGTGTTGACAGCACGTTAGTATTAGGCTACTGTTTGTGTTAGGACTCAAACACTGTAAAAATGCTATGATTACATGACAACTATCGACATACAGTAGTGCATGTTGGCATTTCATACCACGCCCATATGATGTGCCATTTGTTTTAACAAACTGATCTAATATTTCCAAAGTGTGCGTCCCCAAACACCTCCCTTCCCTTACCAGTTTCTCTGAACCATCAAAATATGATCAGATTGTTTGGGTAAGTATCAAAATCATATTTGCCAGTGACTACCAATGGCACATGTGTGTGGTCATTGACTGGACGTTCTTAGTGCCCCATGATGACACACTCAGCACTAATATAGAAGAGATCACCAGGAACATATATAAATGTGTAGATTAGAAGGTATCAGACACAATCGGACTAATAACATTTATATTTTCACTGCGTTTCTGGTTACAGCTCAGTACAGTTCATAACAAAGGTCAGGTTCTGAAATATTGAAACATTTTGAACTATTTGTGATAAGGGTAACAAACCTGTTCTGTCTCCCCCAGATCACACTGGTTATATGGATTGTAATTCGCATTGGTCCTAGTGGATGTGAAAGCATGGAGTTTCATGACAGCGGTTTGCTCAGGTTTAAACAAACATCTGACATGGGCATAATACATCCTTTATACAAGAGCACTGTGGGAGGACGACGTAATGAAGATCTGGTGATCACAGGCAACAACCAACCTGTAAGTTAGCTGAGCTCAAACAGTGTATTTACTTAATTCTGAGTGACTATGGGCAGTATCATAATTGCTGTGGTTAATTACCGGTGATGGGGCTATCCAGTTAGGCTGGATGATTATGGGCAGTACGGACTGTATAATGGTTAGCATTACTGCCTCACAGCACTGAGGCCATGGGTTCAATTCCCACCATGGCCCTAACTGTGTGGAGTTTGTATATTCTCCCCATAATTGCGTGGGTTTCCTCCCACAATCCAAAAATATACTGGTAGGTTAATTGGCATCCAAAAAAAATTAACCCGAGTGTGAATGTGTGCGTGTTCGTGTGGTAGGGAATATAGATTGTAAGCTCCACTGGGGCAGGGACTGATGTGAATGAGCAAATATTCTCTGTAAATCGCTGCGGAATATGTGTGCGCTATATAAACAACTGGTAATAATAATGTCAGCACGCATCAGAGATTTCCCCGATAAGTGCCCTTTTCTCCGCAAAAAGTGATGCAAAAATGTTTAGGTATGCGGTTTTTCGCAGATCTTATGTATTTTCATGGGGTAAGGGAAAAATTTGTCACCCGCAAAAATGGGCGAAAATAAATTATCGATAAAATAAATATATTGCAAAAATTCCCATTTTTTTGCAGCCAAAACATTTTCGGGATTAATTGGATACCCCTCTATGGGGTAAATTTACTAAGATTCGTATTTTCCCGTTTGAGGTCAAAGTTCAATCACGAATGACATCGAAAGTGTAAATATGCAACTTTTTTAATTGATTACGACTAATTTACTAAGCTGCCGTATTCTGCATTTTCGGGTTTTCCGATGTCGATGTCATTCGTTTTTTTTGGCAGTGTTTTACGTGAGTGACTTGTAAAACACTGCCGACTTTAATACAATGAATCTCGGCCGGATCTGAGAGATCCGTGCTGGGCTTCATTGTGCACCTTGTAAAAATAAAAAAAAATGTTTAAATGTAAAAAAAAAAATTGCGTGGGGTCCCCCCTCCTAAGGCAAACCAGCCTCGGGCTCTTTGAGCCGATCCTGGTTGCAGAAATATGGGGGGAAAATGGACAGGGGTTCCCCCATATTTAAACAACCAGCATCGGGCTCTGCGCCTGGTCCTGGTTCCAAAAATACGGGGGACAAAAAGCGTAGGGGTCCCCCGTATTTTTGAAACCAGCACCGGGCTCCACTAGCTGGACAGATAATGCCACAGCCGGGGGTCACTTTTATACAGTGCCTTGCGGCCGTGGCATCAAATATCCAACTAGTCACCCCTGGCCGGGGTACCCTGGGGGAGTGGGGACCCCTTCAATCAAGGGGTCCCCCCCCCCCAGCCACCCAAGGGCCAGGGGTGAAGTCCGCGGATGGGGGGCTGATAGCCTTTGTTCAAAGTGATTGATATTGTTTTTAGTAGCAGTACTACAAGGCCCAGCAAGCCTCCCCCGCAAGCTGGTACTTGGAGAACCACAAGTACCAGCATGCGGCGGAAAAACGGGCCCGCTGGTACCTGTAGTACTACTACTAAAAAAATACCCCAATAAAGACATCACACACACACACACCTTGAAAGTATAACTTTAATACATCCATCCACACCTCCATATACACATACTTACCTTATGTTCCCACGCAGGTCGGTCCTCTTCTCCAGTAGAATCCATGGTGTACCTGTAGAAAAAATTATACTCACATAATCCATGGTTGAAGGCTCCTCTGCTTGTAATCCTTTTGTAATCCACGTACTTGAAAAAATAAAAAAACGGATACCCGACCACGAACTGAAAGGGGACCCATGTTTTCACATGGGACCCCTTTCCCCGAATGCCAGAAACCCACTCTGACTGATGTCTAAGTGGGTTTCTTCAGCCAATCAGGGAGCGCCACGTTGTGGCACCCTCCTGATCGGCTGTGTGCTCCTGTACTGTCTGACAGGCGGCACACGGCAGTGTTACAATGTAGCGCCTATGCGCTCCATTGTAACCAATGGTGGGAACTTTCATGTCAGCGGTTGACCGAAAGTGACCTCACCGCTGACCTGAAAGTTCCCACCATTGGTTACAACAAAGGCTATCAGCCCCCCATCCGCGGACTTCACCCCTGGCCCTTGGGTGGCTGGGGGGGGGGGGGGACCCCTTGATTGAAGAAGGGGTCCCCACTCCCCCAGGGTACCCCGGCCAGGGGTGACTAGTTGGATATTTGATGCCACGGCCGCAAGGCACTGTATAAAAGTGACCCCCGGCTGTGGCATTATCTGTCCAGCTAGTGGAGCCCGGTGCTGGTTTCAAAAATACGGGGGACCCCTACGCTTTTTGTCCCCCGTATTTTTGGAACCAGGACCAGGCGCAGAGCCCGGTGCTGGTTGCTTAAATATGGGGGAACCCCTGTCAATTTTTTTCCCATATTTTTGCAACCAGGGCCGTCTCAAAGAGCCCGAGGCTGGTTTGGTTTAGGAGGGGGGACCCCACGCATTTTTTTTGTTGTAAATTTATAACATTTCACCCCCCTTCCCACTGAAAAACATGCACGGATCTCATGGATCCGTGCATGCCTATACAAACACGGGATAAAAAAGCAGGTCTGTTTTTTTTTTAGCACTTTTTCACGATTTGTATTTTATCACGGCAGTGTTTGGCTATTGTCGGCAGTGTTTGTGTTTTGCACTTTTCTCTAACGTCCTAGTGGATGCTGGGAACTCCGAGAGGACCATGGGGAATAGCGGCTCCGCAGGAGACTGGGCACAACTAAAAGAAAGCTTTTAGACTACCTGGTGTGCACTGGCTCCTCCCACTATGACCCTCCTCCAAGCCTCTGTTAGATTTCTGTGCCCGGCCGAGCTGGATGCACACTAGGGGCTCTCCTGAGCTCCTAGAAAGAAAGTTTATTTTAGGTTTTTTATTTTACAGTGAGACCTGCTGGCAACAGGCTCACTGCATCGAGGGACTAAGGGAAGAAGAAGCGAACCTACCTGCTTGCAGCTAGCTTGGGCTTCTTAGGCTACTGGACACCATTAGCTCCAGAGGGATCGACCGCATGGAACTGGCCTTGGTGTTCGTTCCCGGAGCCGCGCCGCCGTCCCCCTTACGGAGCCAGAAGCAAGAAGAGGTCCGGAAAATCGGCGGCAGAAGACATCAGTCTTCACCAAGGTAGCGCACAGCACTGCAGCTGTGCGCCATTGCTCCTCATGCACACTTCACACTCCGGTCACTGAGGGTGCAGGGCGCTGGGGGGGGGGGGCGCCCTGAGCAGCAATAAAAACACCTTGGCTGGCAAATATATCACAATATATAGCCCCAGAGGCTATATATGTGATAAATACCCCTGCCAGAATCCATAAAAAAGCGTGAGAAAAGTCTGCGAAAAAGGGGCGGAGCTATCTCCCTCAGCACACTGGCGCCATTTTCTCTTCACAGTGCAGCTGGAAGACAGCTCCCCAGGCTCTCCCCTGTAGTTTGCAGGCTCAAAGGGTTAAAAAGAGAGGGGGGGGCACTAAATTTAGGCGCAATATTGTATATACAAGCAGCTATTGGGAAAAATTCACTCAATATAGTGTTAATCCCTAAATTATATAGCGCTCTGGTGTGTGCTGGCATACTCTCTCTCTGTCTCCCCAAAGGGCTGTGTGGGGTCCTGTCCTCAGTCAGAGCATTCCCTGTGTGTGTGCGGTGTGTCGGTATGGCTGTGTCGACACGTTTGATGAGGAGGCTTATGTGATGGCAGAGCAGATGCCGATAAATGTGATGTCGCCCCCTGTGGGGCCGACACCAGAGTGGATGGATAGGTGGAAGGTATAAACCGACAGTCAACTCCTTACATAAAAGGCTGGATGACGTAACAGCTATGGGACAGCCGGCTTCTCAGCCCGCGCCTGCCCAGGCGTCTCAAAGGCCATCAGGGGCTCAAAAACGCCCGCTCCCTCAGATGGCAGACACAGATGTCGACACGGAGTCTGACTCCAGTGTCGACGAGGTTGAGACATATACACAATCCACTAGGAACATCCGTTACATGATCCCGGCAATAAAAAATGTGTTACACATTTCTGACATTAACCCAAGTACCACTAAAAAAGGGTTTTATGTTTGGGGAGAAAAAGCAGGCAGTGTTTTGTTCCCCCATCAAATGAGTGAATGAAGTGTGAAAAAGCGTGGGTTCCCCCGATAAGAAACTGGTAATTTCTAAAAAGTTACTGATGGCGTACCCTTTCCCGCCAGAGGATAAGTTACGCTGGGAGATATCCCCTAGGGTGGATAAGGCGCTCACACGTTTGTCAAAAAAGGTGGCACTGCCGTCTTAGGATACGGCCACTTTGAAGGTACCTGCTGATAAAAAGCAGGAGGCTATCCTGAAGTCTGTATTTACACACTCAGGTACTAGACTGAGACCTGCAGATAGTGCTGCTGCAGCGTGGTCTGTAACCCTGTCAAACAGGGATACTATTTTGCGAACATAAGACGTCGTCTTATATATGAGGGATGCACAGAGGGATATTTTGCCGGCTGGCATCCAGAATTAATGCAATGTCCATTCTGTCAGGAGGGTATTAGAGACCCGACACTGGACAGGCGATGCTGACTTTAAAAGGCACATAGAGCCTTATAAGGGTGAGGAATTGTTTGGGGATGGTCTCTGGGACCTCGTATCCACAGCAACAGCTGGGAAGAAAACATTTTTTACCTCAGGTTTCCTCACAGCCTAAGAAAGCACTGTAGTATCAGGTACAGTCCTTTCGGCTTCAGAAAAGCAAGCGGGTAAAAGGCGCTTCCTTTCTGCACAGAGACGAGGGAAGAGGGAAAAAGCTGCACCAGTCAGCCAGTTCCCAGAATAAAAATTCTTCCCCCGCTTCCTCTGAGTCCACCGCATGACGCGGGGGCTCCACAGGCGTAGCCAGGTACGGTGGGGGGCCGCCTCAAAAATTTCAGCGATCAGTGGGCTCGCTCACAGGTGGATCCCTGGATCCTTCAAGTAGTATCTCAGGGGTACAAGCTGGAATTCGAGGCGTCTCCCCCCCGCCGTTTCCTCAAATCTGCCTTGCCGACAACTCCCTCAGGCAGGGAGGCTGTGCTAGAGGCAATTCACAAGCTGTATTCCCAGCAGGTGATAGTCAAGGTGCCCCTACTTCAACAAGGACGGGGTTACTATTCCACACTGTTTGTGGTACCGAAACCGGACGGTTTGGTGAGACCCATTTTAAATTTGAAATCCTTGAACACATACATAAAAAAATTCAAGTTCAAGATGGAATCGCTCAGGGCGGTTATTGCAAGCCTGGAGGAGGGGTATTACATGGTATCCCTGGACATCAAGGATGCTTACCTACATGTCCCCATTTATCATCCTCACCAGGAGTACCTCAGATTTGTGGTACAGGATTGCCATTACCAATTCCAAACACTGCCGTTTGGACTGTCCACGGCACCGAGGGTCTTTACCAAGGTAATGGCAGAAATGATGATACTCCTTCGAAAAAAGGGAGTTTTAATTATCCCGTACTTGGACGATCTCCTTATAAAGGCGAGGTCCAAGGAGCAGTTGTTGGTCGGAGTAGCACTATCTCGGGAAGTGCTACAACAGCACAGATGGATTCTATATATTCCAAAGTCACAGCTGGTTCCTACCACACGCCTACTGTTCCTGGGGATGGTTCTGGACACAGAACAGTAAAAAGTGTTTCTCCCGCAGGAATCTCTAGTCAGAGACCTCGTGAAACCAAAACAGGTATCGGTGCATCACTGCACACGAGTCCTGGGAAAAATGGTAGCTTCTTACGAAGCAAAATTCCATTCGGCAGGTTCCATGCAAGAACCTTTCAGTGGGACCTCTTGGACAAGTGGTCGGGATCGCATCTTCAGATGCATCGGCTGATAACCCTGTCTCCAAGGACCAGGGTATCTCTACTGTGGTGGCTGCAGAGTGCTCATCTTCAAGAGGGCCGTAGATTCGGCATACAGGACTGGGTCCTGGTAACCACGGATGCCAGCCTTCGAGGCTGGGGGGCAGTCACACAGGGAAGAAATATCCAAGGACTTTGGTCAAGTCAGGAGTCGTCCCTACACATAAATATTCTGGAACTGAGGGCCATTTACAATGCCCTAAGTCTGGCAAGGCCGCTGCTTCAAAACCAGCCGGTACTGATCCAATCAGACAACATCACGGCAGTCGCCCATGTAAACCGACAGGGCGGCACAAGAAGCAGGATGGCGATGGCAGAAGCCACAAGGATTCTCCGATGGGCGGAAAATCACGTCTTAGCACTGTCCGCAGTGTTCATTCCGGGAGTGGACAACTGGGAAGCAGACTTCCTCAGCAGACACGACCTACACCCGGGAGAGTGGGGACTTCATCCAGAAGTCTGCCAACTGTTGGTAAACCGTTGGGAAAGGCCACAGGTGGACATGATGGCGTCCCGCCTAAACAAAAAACTAGATATTGCGCCAGGTCAAGGGACCCTCAGGCAATAGCTGTGGACGCTCTAGTGACACCGTGGGTGTACCAGTCGGTTTATGTATTCCCTCCTCTGCCTCTCATACCAAAGGTACTGAGAATAATAAGAAAACGAGGAGTAAGAACAATACTCGTGGTTCCGGATGGGCCAAGAAGAGCTTGGTACCCAGAAATGATATCAGAGGACCCATGGCCTCTACCGCTCAGACAGGATCTGCTACAGCAGGGGCCCTGTCTGTTCCAAGACTTACAGTGGCTGCGTTTGACGGCATGGCGGTTGAATTCCGGATCCTAAAGGAAAAGGGCATTCCGGAGCAAGTCATTCCTACGCTGATAAAAGCCAGGAAAGAAGTAACCGCAAACCACTATCACCGTATTTGGCGAAAATATGTTGCGTGGTGTGAGGCCAGGAAGGCCCCAACAGAGGAATTTCAGCTGGGTCGTTTTCTGCACTTCCTACAGTCAGGAGTGACTATGGGCCTAAACTTGGGTTCCATTAAGGTCCAGATTTCGGCTCTGTCGATTTTCTTCCAGAAATAACTGGCTTCACTGCCTGGAGTTCAGACATTTGTAAAGGGAGTGCTACATATTCAGCCCCCTTTTGTGCCTCCTGTGGCACCTTGGGATCTCAACGTGGTGTTGAGTTTCCTAAAATCACATTGGTTTGAGCCACTTAAAACTGTGGATTTGAAATATCTCACGTGGAAAGTGGTCATGTTATTGGCCTTGGCTTCGGCCAGGCGTGTGTCAGAATGGGCGGCTTTGTCAGGTAAAAGCCCTTATCTGATTTTCCATATGGATAGGGCAGAATTGAGGACTCGTCCCCAGTTTCTCCCTAAGGTGGTATCAGCTTTTCACTTGAACCAACCTATTGTAGTGCCTGCGGCTACTAGGGACTTGGAAGATTCCAAGTTACTGGACGTAGTCAGGGCCTTAAAACATTATATTTCCAGGACGGCTGGAGTCAGGAAAACTGACTCGCTTTTTATCCTGTAGGCACCCAACAAAATAGGTGCTCCTGCTTCTAAGCAGACTATTGCTCGCTGAATTTGTAGCACAATTCAGCTGGAGCATTCTGCGGCTGGATTGCCGCATCCTAAATCAGTAAAAGCCCATTCCACGAGGAAAGTGGGCTCATCTTGGGCGGCTGCTCGAGGGGTCTCGGCTTTACAACTTTGCCGAGCTGCAACTTGGTCAGGGGCAAACACGTTTGCTAAATTCTACAAATTTGATACCCTGGCTGAGAAGGACCTTGAGTTCTCTCATTCGGTGCTGCAGAGTCATCCGCACTCTCCCGCCCGTTTGGGAGCTTTGGTATAATCCCCATGGTCCTTTCGGAGTTCCCAGCATCCACTAGGACGTTAGAGAAAATAAGATTTTACTCACCGGTAAATCTATTTCTCGTAGTCCGTAGTGGATGCTGGGCGCCCATCCCAAGTGCGGATTGTCTGCAATACTTGTATATAGTTATTGTTAACTAAAGGGTTATTGTTATGAGCCATCTGTTGAGAGGCTCAGTTATGTTTCATACTGTTAACTGGATATAGTATCACGAGTTATACGGTGTGATTGGTGTGGCTGGTATGAGTCTTACCCGGGATTCAAAATCCTTCCTTATTGTGTCAGCTCTTCCGGGCACAGTATCCTAACTGAGGCTTGGAGGAGGGTCATAGTGGGAGGAGCCAGTGCACACCAGGTAGTCTAAAAGCTTTCTTTTAGTTGTGCCCAGTCTCCTGCGGAGCCGCTATTCCCCATGGTCCTTTCGGAGTGCCCAGCATCCACTACGGACTACGAGAAATAGATTTACCGGTGAGTAAAATCTTATTTTTAGTAAATTCCCGATATCTACCAAATTGCAGGCGTATTTGACCGATGGTGTATTGATTCGTGATTTTTTCCAAGGACTTCCAAAATATTACGAATGCCCTCATCACTGCCGAGATTTTTGCTTAGTAAATTACCGAGATGACACTTTGAAGAAAAAACGGCATCTCGGTCAAAATCGGGACCTTAGTAAATATACCCCTATATCTCTAGACACTACAGGGACAGTAGATTTACATCCACCAGTCTTTTCTGACGGAGTTCTGTGGTGATCTATACCATTGACCTAGTACTACAGGCCATATTGGCCTTCCCCAGCAAGTCACTTAGCTTTAAGTTTAGGTACCAGCATGAATTGCAGCTCCTGGTTTAGGTACAGTAGATGATGCGTTATGGTCACAGTCTTTTTTACATTCCAAACTGAAGGGGCATCGACACATTATTATAAACAATCTTTTATTAGCTATGCAATGACAGACAGCCGCCTTTCAACAAACATCTGGTACCATTGATGGCAGACATCACCATATATGCCATGACCATCTATAATTACACTGACAGCGCACATGTTTGTTTGCCCACGTGATCCACAGATAGGTAGCAAGTTGTTTATTTTCAGTTAGATGTCTTGTGTTTGCAGGTGATTCTTCAGCAAGGTTCTACAGTACTTAGTGTGGATAAGGATAAGACATCCATCACCAGTGACATCGGAATGGAATTTGTGGACCCCCGAACGCAGAACACCTTGTTCAGCACTGATTATGAGAAGCATGAATTTCATTTGCCAAAAGGAGTGAAAACCCTAAATGTCCAGAAAGCATCTACAGAAAGGGTAAAAAAATTTCCTCTTATATGTCTCTAGCAGGAATTCAATTGTGCCTGTAAAAATATATGTGATTTTACTGTGATTTTTACCTGATGATCATGATTAGACAATTCAATTGTAGCCCATTTTTTGTGCCCGTTTTTTCAATTGTAGCCCATTTTTTTGATCTGTATTCCTGCAAAAATACATGGACCGGGATAAGCTCTGGGATCTATGTATTTTTCGTGCCCGCGATCATGAAAATGGGTCTGTTATCGGAGATTTTTCCTCCCCTGTGTCTGAAAAAAAATTCCCCAATACTGCTGACTTTCAAGGCTAATTGGATAGCCCCCCGGGGATTCAATTAGCAGTGATAATTTACCACAGCTAATTAAATCCCCCCCTAAATCTTCCTTATGCAGATAAGTGAGTGAACTGATTTTGTAGCTGTCTCTCAAAGCCACCTGTCTGACACCGCCTAAATTAGGTAGAAGGACTTCAGACTTGTTTGGTCTTCATTTTGGAAACTGCCACAATTGACAGTATTGAGAACACTGTCTTCAGCTGCAAAGCTGGGCACACACTGCAATGTTGAGCCTATCCAGTGACAGGTCAATATAGTGTATTGATATATCCTGCCCCACCGTATGATGACTACATGGTTAGGCACATCCCAAAGTTATCACATCCCTCCTGAGGCATCAGTAAACCATGTGGGCTTCATATAAATATTTTATGCAATTCACAATATGAGCTTACCATCTTCTGAGTGTTGGAGAATTAATATAACTTTTTTTTTTGTCAGATAATTTTTTGTAAAAAATTATTTCAAAATATAACTGGACCCTCTTTTGTTATTTCCCCTCAGCTCACTATAAAATTGTTATAAAGGAGAAAAGTATCTAAAAGCAATTACAGAGTAAGACCATTTTCCTTACTGTGTTAGCTGCAGAACTAGGTGTCCTGTTAGTTGCTTTTCATTTTACCTTTCTATGCCTCACTGCCATGTTTTGCTAATCGCACAGTATAACATATGTAGTGCGCCCAACATGGCTGCCTCGCCTGGTACTCTCTTGTGTAGAATAAGCAATGCATGGTTCTGAACTCTCCTAATATTTTTATCTACTCAAATATGTGTAATTTCTTCACCTTTTGAGAGAATTTATTAATAAAAATAAAGACAAATATATTGAAAAAATAAATGTCTATTTTTATTTTAAGTAAAATTTAGCCTATTTTTTTCATCTTCTTTTCTTCTTCTCTTCTTCTTCATCTTCTGATTATTATTATTAATTTGTAATTATTATTATTATTTACTCTGCATTATAAAATAGAGAAATTTGGACTGAGATTGGTCCAGTAATCTTACAAACTTGTCCTGTAAGAGGAACAAGATGGCGAAAGCCTCATGACTCATGCCCATCCCTCTAGGAATTAAGAGACTATGCAGAGTTTGCCCAGACCACCTGCCCAACCACTAACCTTGCATAAACCAGCCATCCCTTCTGTCGCCTCAAATCTGCTATTTTGTCCTTTTACCCGGCTGGTGAAGAACGCACCTACAGTCGATGGTGAGAGAGTGAAAAAAGAGAGCAAGAGATGGAGGGAGGGAAGGGGGGGGGGACAGTCATAGCCACCATAGCACTCGTTTTTGATGCTAACAGGGAGTTACAACTGTACAAATGTAGCCACTCTCGTTGTGGCTACATCATAGCGCAGTTGCGCCTTTTTAGGCGCGACTGCACCGAGTACGTCTGGACGTCTAAGACGTTTGTGCACATGAATGGGAGCGGCAAATGCCGCAGCTCGGCAAAGCTAGGCGCAGGTGCGCATAGCCACGTCAAGGGAGCGCGTTTACCTCAGATGTAGCCATGATCAGTGTGGCTACATCTGTATATAGTATTGGATAAAAACAAAAGTAATGACTAAAGCACAATATAATTCTCTTACACTTCTGCACATTGATATATATGGAACAGTCTGCATTAGTGGCACACTGGAATTTATGCAGAGAGACAGAGTAAAGGATTCACTTTGCAACATTATAGGCTCACCAAACAACTCCAAGGAGATGTCATAGGTGCAGCCGCACATAAAGGATTTAATTAGGGATATTATAGGCCCATCTAGACAGTGCTCTTCAAATATCTCCAATGATCTATTTGCTGCTGCTTGTGGTTGTTAAGTAACAGCACTGTCCCAGTAGGTGTGAGATTTATTTATTTTTTTGTCCAAAACTATGCTATCCCCAAGGTCATAAGTCATATATTATAGTAGGCATGCTAAAAGTCTGCCAACGCTTCAAACTAAACTGCTCTTATCTTTGTTTAGTTACTAACCTTCTGCTAGTGTGCTATGCCGTCCCAGGCCTCTGGAGGCATATGCAAGAGACAGCAACAGCACAGTCCTGATATAGGCAGTTTCCATTATGTTATATTTTTAGTGTGAGCGCACAAAAATATATGACATTTTAATAACAGGCTGCTGGTTTAATAAAATATTTTTTTATTATTTAAAAAGAAAAAACAATGAATTAAATAGACATTACCAAAAAACATCACAATAAAAATCACAATAGAGGTTTCCATTATGACATCACAGCATGACCTCACACACCCCACCACTCTCCTTTAGAATGTTATCTGCTACCGTGCCCTATGGCATAAATCCAATAGAAACCAATACGAACAAGCAGCAGCACTCGGATGACTGAATTATAAAGTCAATGTATTAAAACACATAACATTTTAACGTTTTGGGGCACACCTTGACAAAGGGGCAGTTGTGCAACGAAACGTTGGAATGTTATGCACTTATGTGTTTAATACATTGACTTTATAACTCAGTCTTCAAGTGCTGCTTGTTCGTATTGGTTTATTATATATATTTCTGCAGCGGGGTACACTGGGGTTCCACAGGGAATAACATCGGGGTGTAGAGTTGGATCTTGATCCGAGGCACCAACAGGCTAAAAGCTTTGACTGTTCCCAAGATGTACAGCGCCACCTCCTCTATAACCCCACCTCCGTGCACAGGAGCTCAGTTCGTATATTGGTGCCTGCATTGCAGGCAGCTAACAGGGAGGGCTGCGCTAAGCAGCCCTGAAAAGAGCTTTTTTAGAAGACAGAAGACTTCAAGGGCCGCAGCACAGGCACTTAAAAGTGCTATATGTCATTCTGACATATCGTGCTGCAGCTCGCTCACCTCCCCCAGCGGCGCTGTATTCTCCCGTGCCCTGGTTGCGCCCTGGTTGCCGGGTACTTACAGTGGAGGGTTTCTCTTCAGGCACACCCACTTGCCACTGCTCTCCAGGATCGCGTGGCCGTGTTACAAGGAGGAGGTAAGAGGGTGCCCCAGGCAGGACCTGCTAAAAACCGCGATCCGCCGCGGTCTCTAGGAGATGGGCCGCGTGCACTGGTGTGGACACTGTGGCCATACAGGGACCCCACTAGACCACCAGGGCAAGGGGCATATGTTGGTTTTACTAAAAAACGTTTTACTAAGGCCCACAGTACCCGGTGGTGAAGTCCAGCAAGGGGATAAGGCTTTGACCTTTAGCCCCAGCCCCAGGGCGCCATTTACAGTAAATGTTCCCGCTCTGGAGCTGCATCTCTCTGTCTCCCTCACTCCCTGTCAGCGTTTGGGCGCCATTACACACATGCTACGCTGACTCTGGGACTGCTGGGCAATGTCTCCTCTGTAATGCCGCCTGCATCATCAGCGCTGTGAATTTACAGGGCACTTAAGTATTCTACATGTTGTTTAGACAGTGTTAGTTAAGAACAAGTGCATTACTGTAGGGATATTTAGTACAAGTATCCTGTGATATACATCCAGTCTTTACTGTGCATTGTTATGTCTATATGCCTATATAGCTTTACTTAGTGGTACAGATTGTACTTAGTATTGCTAGTCCAGTGCAGTTTTATTGTTGGTAATAATTTCTGCATTGTATATGTGACTGAGTGTGTGCCAATAGCTGCTGTGTGATCTCTATTTCGTGTATCCCACACATATTGCTATCCCTATATTCTGTACCCTGAGGAGGACTAAGTGCGTCAGGGTCCTCATAAAATAGTGTTTCACAGGATAAACTACTATAGTATTTTTCTCTGTGTTTTACAGTCACCACGTATCTCTTAAATCCTCTATTTGTGCTCTGCTTTGCAGTCACAATATACATGCTCTGTCTTCTTAGTTACAGCAATTAAATCAGTCTCTGACTAAGCAAAAGGCTGACTCTCGCCCGTCTAAGACCAAGGGGTCATCTAAACGGGCCATTACTTCCTCACAATCCACACAGGTTTCGGATACCTCATCCGATGTAGATGGCGCTTACACTGACCCTACAGACACTGATGCAGATGCTTTTGATGGGAAATCTCTGACTCAAGTGGATGTTCCTGACCTCTTGGTGGCTATCAGGCTGATTCTTCAAATCAATGATGACGATGAGCCTCCAGCTACCTCTAAGAAACCAGATGAGTTTAAACGTCAGAATGTTACTAAATTAGTTTTCTGCTGTGTGGTACACTGGGCTCCACAAGGATTAACATCGGGGTGTAGAGTAGGATCTTGATCCGAGGCACCAGCAGGCTAAAAGCTTTGACTGTTCCCAAGATGCACAGCGCCGCCTCCTCTATAACCCCGCCTCCGTGCACAGGAGCTCAGTTCGTATATTGGTGCCTGGATTGCAGACAGCTAACAGGGAGGGCTGCGCTAAGCAGCCCTGAAAAGAGCTTTTTTAGAAGACAGAAGACTTCAAGGGCCGCAGCACAGGCACTTAAAAGTGCTATATGTCATTCTGACATATCGTGCTGCTGCTCGCTCACCTCCCCCCAGCGGCGCTGTATTCTACCGTGCCCTGGTTGCGCCCTGGTTGCCGGGTACTTACAGTGGAGGGTTTCTCTTCAGGCACACCCACTTGCCGCTGCTCTCCAGGATCGTGTGGCCGTGTTACAAGGAGGAGGTAAGAGGGGGCCCCAGGCAGGACCTGCTAAATACCGCGATCCGCCGCGGTCTCTAGGAGATGGGCCGCGTGCATTGGTGTGGACACTGTGGCCGTACAGGGACCCCACTAGACCACCAGGGCAAGGGGCATATGTTGGTTTTACTAAAAAACGTTTTACTAAGGCCCACAGTACCCGGTGGTGAAGTCCAGCAAGGGCATAAGGCTTTGACTTGTAGTCCCTCCCCCTGCCCCAGGGCGCCATTTACAGTAAATGTTCCCGCTCTGGAGCTGCATCTCTCTGTCTCCCTCACTACCTGTCAGCGTTTGGGCGCCATTACACACATGTAATGCTGATTCTGGGACTGCTGGGCAATGTCTCCTCTGTAATGCCGCCTGCATCATCAGCGCTGTGAATTTACAGGGCACTTAAGTATTCTACATGTTGTTTAGACAGTGTTAGTTAAGAACAAGTGCATTACTGTAGGGATATTTAGTACAAGTATCCTGTGATATACATCCAGTCTTTACTGTGCATTGTTATGTCTATATGCCTATATAGCTAGCTTTACTTAGTGGTACAGATTGTACTTAGTATTGCTAGTCCAGTGCAGTTTTATTGTTGGTAATAATTTCTGCATTGTATATGTGACTGAGTGTGTGCCAATAGCTGCTGTGTGATCTCTATTTCGTGTATCCCACACATATTGCTATCCCTATATTCTGTACCCTGAGGAGGACTAAGTGCGTCAGGGTCCTCATAAATATAGTGTTTCACAGGATATATTACTTTAGTATTTATCTCTGTGTTTTACAGTCACTACATACCTCTTAAATCCTTTATTTGTGCTCTGCTTTGCAGTCACAATATACAGGGGGTTTTTGTCAGGTAATTTGTCTGCTTATATTGTACTGTTACACCCTAAGTTTACGCTTACATATAATGTCTGCTAAACAGGGTGGTCGATCTACGGCTGATCCTGCACTATGCAGTGCTGATGCCACGGATTATTCGGAGAAAAACATAGCAGCTGAGGGTTAAGGTACTGTGGGTTCTATACCCCCTGGTCAGTTTGCAGCAACGGGGCAAATTAAGACCCACGTTAGGCTGCTTTATCTTATTTACTGACTACGCTAGTAACTAGACTCGCGCCCCCTATGGGACCTCCCGTGCCATTACAGCCACATATTGTCCCTACAGTTAATCCGCCATGGGCAGATGCTCTGTCTTTTTAGTTACAGCAATTAAATCAGTCTCTGACTAAGCAAAAGCTTGACTCTCGCCCGTCTAAAACCAAGGGGTCATCTAAACGGGCCATTACTTCCTCACAATCCACACAGGTTTCGGATACCTCATCCGATGTAGATGGCGCTTACACTGACCCTTCAGACACTGATGCAGATGCTTCTGATGGGAAATCTCTGACTCAAGTGGATGTTCCTGACCTCTTGGAGGCTATCAGGCTGATTCTTCAAATCAATTATGACGATGAGCCTCCAGCTACCTCTAAGAAACCAGATGAGTTTAAACGTCAGAATGTTACTGAATTAGTTTTCTGCTGCGGGGTACACTGGGCTCCATAAGGATTAACATCGGGGTGTAGAGTAGGATCTTGATCCGAGGCACCAGCAGGCTCAAAGCTTTTGACTGTTCCCAAGATGCACAGTGCCGCCTCCTCTATAACCCCGCCCCCATGCACAGGAGCTCAGTTTGTAAGTTGGTGCCAGCAGGCACTTAACAGGAGGGCTGCCTGAGGCAGTCTATTGATAGCTTAAATAACAGAAAGAAGAAGATTTCTTATACGCCCTAGAGGATGTTGGGGTCCACTTCAGTACCATAGGGTATAGACGGTTCCGCAGGAGCCATGGACACTTTAAGACTTTTCCAGAGTGTTAACTGGCTCCTCCCTCTATGTCCCTCCTCCAGACCTCAGTTTAGAAAATGTGCCCAGGCAGACTGGTCGCACTCTATTGGAGCTCTACAGAGTTCTACTAAAAGACTTTGTTTAGGTTTTTTATTTTACAGGGAGACTGCTGGCAACAGACTCCCTGCTTCGTGGGACTTGGGGGGAAGAAGTAGGAACCAACTTCCTATATAGTTTCATGGCTCTGCTTCTGCTGACAGGACACCATTAGCTCCTGAAGGGTACTGAACACTAGCTTCGGCTATGCGCTCACTCCCACAGCACGCCGTCACCCCCCTAACAGAGCCAGAAGTCAGAAGACTGGTGAGTAGTGTTACCGGAGATCTGCAGAGAGGGACTTCCGGTCATCGTGACGGCTTAAGGTACCACGCAGCAAGCGGGAACGCTGCGCGAGCATGCTCTCCATATACACAGAGCCCAGCAGGGCGTGGGGGGGAGGGGCGCCCTGGGCAGCATGAACCCTACTCTCACTGGCAAAAGGTAGCATACTCTGTTTTACACTGTCCTACACCCCCGCCAGTATAAAGATAATTTCTCTATCGTCCTAGTGGATGCTGGGGTTCCTGAAAGGACCATGGGGAATAGCGGCTCCGCAGGAGACAGGGCACAAAAGTAAAGCTTTCCGATCAGGTGGTGTGCACTGGCTCCTCCCCCTATGACCCTCCTCCAAGCCAGTTAGATTTTTGTGCCCGGCCGAGAAGGGTGCAATCTAGGTGGCTCTCCTAAAGAGCTGCTTAGAAAAGTTTAGCTTAGGTTTTTTATTTTACAGTGAGTCCTGCTGGCAACAGGATCACTGCAACGAGGGACTTAGGGGAGAAGAAGTGAACTCACCTGCGTGCAGGATGGATTGGCTTCTTGGCTACTGGACATCAGCTCCAGAGGGACGATCACAGGTACAGCCTGGATGGTCACCGGAGCCTTGCCGCCGGCCCCCTTGCAGATGCTGAAGTAAGAAGAGGTCCAGAATCGGCGGCAGAAGACTCCTCAGTCTTCTAAAGGTAGCGCACAGCACTGCAGCTGTGCGCCATTTTCCTCTCAGCACACTTCACACGGCAGTCACTGAGGGTGCAGGGCGCTGGGAGGGGGGCGCCCTGGGAGGCAAATGAATACCTATTTTGGCTAAAAATACCTCACATATAGCCTCCGGAGGCTATATGGAGATATTTAACCCCTGCCAGAATCCGTTAAGAGCGGGAGACGAGGCCGCCGAAAAAGGGGCGGGGCCTATCTCCTCAGCACACAGCGCCATTTTCCCTCACAGAAAGGCTGGAGGGAAGGCTCCCAGGCTCTCCCCTGCACTGCACTACAGAAACAGGGTTAAAACAGAGAGGGGGGGCACTAATTTGGCGTTAGAAATATATAAAAAAGATGCTATAAGGGAAAACACTTATATAAGGTTGTCCCTATATAATTATAGCGTTTTTGGTGTGTGCTGGTAAACTCTCCCTCTGTCTCTCCAAAGGGCTAGTGGGTCCTGTCCTCTATCAGAGCATTCCCTGTGTGTGTGCTGTGTGTCGGTACGTGTGTGTCGACATGTATGAGGACGATGTTGGTGAGGAGGCGGAGCAATTGCCTGTAATGGTGATGTCACTCTCTAGGGAGTCGACACCGGAATGGATGGCTTATTTAGGGAATTACGTGATAATGTCAACACGCTGCAAGGTCGGTTGACGACATGAGACGGCCGACAAACAATTAGTACCGGTCCAGACGTCTCAAAAACACCGTCAGGGGTTTTAAAACGCCCGTTTACTTTAGTCGGTCGACACAGACACAGACAGGGACACTGAATCCAGTGTCGACGGTGAATAAACAAACGTATTCCTTATTAGGGCCACACGTTAAAGGCAATGAAGGAGGTGTTACATATTTCTGATACTACAAGTACCACAAAAGAGGGTATTATGTGGGATGTGAAAAAACTACCGTAGTTTTTCCTGAATCAGATAAATTAAATAAATTGTGTGATGATGCGTGGGTTCCCCCCGATAGAAAATTATGGGCGGTATACCCTTTCCCGCCAGAAGTTAGGGCGCGTTGGGAAACACCCCTTAGGGTGGATAAGGCGCTCACACGCTTATCAAAACAAGTGGCGGTACCGTCTATAGATAGGGCCGTCCTCAAGGACCAGCTGACAGGAGGCTGGAAAATATCATAAAAAGTATATACACACATACTGGTGTTATACTGCGACCAGCGATCGCCTCAGCCTGGATGTGCAGAGCTGGGGTGGCTTGGTCGGATTCCCTGACTAAAAATATTGATACCCTTGACAGGGACAGTATTTTATTGACTATAGAGCATTTAAAGGATGCATTTCTATATATGCGAGATGCACAGAGGGATATTTGCACTCTGGCATCAAGAGTAAATGCGATGTCCATATCTGCCAGAAGATGTTATGGACACGACAGTGGTCAGGTGATGCAGATTCCAAACGGCACAAAGGTGTATTGCCGTATAAAGGAAGAGGAGTTATTTGGGGTCGGTCCATCGGACCTGGTGGCCACGGCAACTGCTGGAAAATCCGCCGTTTTTACCCTAAGTCACATCTCTGCAGAAAAAGACACCGTCTTTTCAGCCTCAGTCCTTTCGTCCCTATAAGATCATATCTGCCCAGGGATAGAGGAAAGGGAAGAAGACTGCAGCAGGCAGCCCATTCCCAGGAACAGAAGCGTTCCACCGCTTCTGACAAGTTCTCAGCATGGCGCTGAGACCGTACAGGACCCCTGGATCCTACAAGTAGTATCCCAGGGGTACAGATTGGAATGTCGAGACGTTTCCCCTTCGCAGGCTCCTGAAGTCTGCTTTACCAAGGTCTCCCTCCGACAAGGAGGCAGTATGGGAAAAAATTCACAAGCTGTATTCCCAGCAGGTGATAATTAAATTACCCCTCCTACTACAAGAAAAGGGGTATTATTCCACACTATATTGTGGTACTGAAGCCAGAAGGCTTGGTGAGACTTATTCTAAAAAATTTTTTGAACACTTACAAAGGTTCAAATCAAGATGGAGTCACTCAGAGCAGTGATAACGAACCAGGAAGAAGGGGACTATATAGTGTCCCGGGACATCAGGGATGCTTACCTCTATGTCCCAAATTTGCCCTTCTCACTAAGGGTACCTCAGGTTCGTGGTGCAGAACTGTCACTATCAGTTTCAGACGCTGCCGTTTGGATTGTCCACGGCACCCCGGGTCTTTACCAAGGTAATGGCCGAAATGATGATTCTTCTTCGAAGAAAAGGCGTCTTAATTATCCCTTACTTGGACGATCTCCTGATAAGGGCATAGTCCAGGGAACAGTTGGAGGTCGGAGTAGCACTATCTCGGATACTGCTACAACAGCACGGGTGGATTCTAAATATTCCAAAATCGCAGCTGATCCCGACGACACGTCTGCTGTGCCTAGGGATGATTCTGGACACAGTCCAGAAAAAGGTGTTTCTCCCGGAAGAGAAAGCCAGGGAGTTATCCGAGCTAGTCAGGAACCTCCTAAAAACAGTGCATCATTGCACAAGGGTCCTGGTAAAAATGGTGGCTTCCTACGAAGCAATTCCATTCGGCAGATTTCACGCAAGAACTTTTCAGTGGGATCTGCTGGACAAATGGTCCGGATCGCATCTTCAGATGCATCAGCGGATAACTCTATATCCAAGGACAAGGGTGTCTCTCCTGTGGTGGTTAGAGAGTGCTCATCTTCTAGAGGGCCGCAGATTCGGCATTCAGGATTGGATGCTGGTGACCACGGAGCCCAGCCCGAGAGGCTGGGGAGCAGTCACACAAGGAAAAAATTTCCAGGGAGTGTGATCAAGTCTGGAGACTTTTCTCCACATAAATATACTGGAGCTAAGGGTAAATTTATAATGCTCTAAGCTTAGCAAGACCTCTGCTTCAAGGTCAGCCGGTATTGATCCAGTGGGAAAAACATCACGGCAGTCGCCCACGTAAACAGACAGGGCGACACAAGAAGCAGGAGGGCAATGGCAAAAACTGCAAGGACTTTTCGCTGGGCGGAAAATCATGTGATAGCACTGTCAGCAGTGTTTCATCCCGGGAATGGAAACTGGGAAGCAGACTTCCTCAGCAGGCACGACCTCCACCCGGGAGAGTGGAAACTTCATCGGGAAGTTTTTTCCACATGATTGTAAACCGTTGGGAAATACCAAAGGTGGACATGATGGCGTCCCGTCTGAACAAAAAACGGGACAGGTATTGCGCCAGGTCAAGAGACCCTCAGGCAATAGCTGTGGACGTTCTGGTAACACCGTGGGTGTACCAGTCGGTGTATGTGTTCCCTCCTCTGCTTCTCATACCTAAGGTGCTGAGAATTATAAGACGTAGAGGAGTAAGAACTATACTCATGGCTCCGGATTGGCCAAGAAGGACTTGGTACCCGGAACTTCAAGAGATGCTTACAGAGGTCTTATGGCCTCTGCCGCTAAGAAGGGACTTGCTTCAGCAAGTACCATGTCTGTTCCAAGACTTACCGCAGCTGCGTTTGTCGGCATGGCGGTGGAAAGCCGGATCCTAAGGGAAAAAGGCATTCCGGAAGAGGTCATTCCTACCCTGGTCAAAGCCAGAAAGGAGGTGACCGCACAACATTATCACCACATGTGGCGAAAATATGTTGCGTGGTGTGAGGCCAGGAAGGCCCCACAAAGAAATTTCAACTCGGTCGTTTCCTGCATTTCCTGCAAACAGGAGTGTCTATGGGCCTCAAATTGGGGTCCATTAAGGTTCAAATTTCGGCCCTGTCGATTTTCTTCCAGAAAGAATTGGCTTCAGTTCCTGAAGTCCAGAAGTTTGTCAAGGGAGTATTGCATATACAACCCCCTTTTGTGCCTCCAGTGGCACTGTGGGATCTCAACGTAGTTCTGGGATTCCTCAAATCACATTGGTTTAAAACCAGTCAAATCTGTGGATTTGAAGCATCTCACATGAAAAGTGACCATGCTCTTGGCCCTGGCCTGGACCAGGCGAGTGTCAAATTGGTGGTTTTTTCTCAAAAAAGCCCATATCTGTTTGTCCATTCGGACAGGGCAGAGCTGCGGACTCGTCCCCAGTTCTCTCCCTAAGGTGGTGTCAGTGTTTCACCTGAACCAGCTTATTGTGGTGCCTTGCACCTACTAGGGACTTGGAGGACTCCAAGTTGCTAGATGTTGTCAGGGCCCTGAAAATATGTTCCAGGACGGCTGGAGTCAGGAAAACTGACTTGCTGTTATCCTGTATGCACCCAACAAACTGGGTGCTCTTGCTTCTAAGCAGACTATTGCTAGTTGGATGTGTAATACAATTCAGCTTGCACATTCTGTGGCAGGCCTGCCACAGCCAAAATATGTAAATGCCCATTCCACAAGGAAGGTGGGCTCATCTTGGGCGGCTGCCCGAGGGGTCTCGGCTTTACAACTTTGCCGAGCAGCTACTTGGTCAGGGGCAAACACGTTTGCTAAATTCTACAAATTTGATACCCTGGCTAAGGAGGACCTGGAGTTCTCTCATTCGGTGCTGCAGAGTCATCCGCACTCTCCCGCCCGTTTGGGAGCTTTGGTATAATCCCCATGGTCCTTTCAGGAACCCCAGCATCCACTAGGACGATAGAGAAAATAAGAATTTACTTACCGATAATTCTATTTCTTGGAGTCCGTAGTGGATGCTGGGCGCCCATCCCAAGTGCGGATTATCTGCAATACTTGTACATAGTTACAAAAATCGGGTTATTATTGTTGTGAGCCATCTTTTCAGAGGCTCCGCTGTTATCATACTGTTAACTGGGTTTAGATCACAAGTTGTACGGTGTGATTGGTGTGGCTGGTATGAGTCTTACCCGGGATTCAAAATTCCTCCCTTATTGTGTACGCTCGTCCGGGCACAGTACCTAACTGGCTTGGAGGAGGGTCATAGGGGGAGGAGCCAGTGCACACCACCTGATCGGAAAGCTTTACTTTTGTGCCCTGTCTCCTGCGGAGCCGCTATTCCCCATGGTCCTTTCAGGAACCCCAGCATCCACTACGGACTCCGAGAAATAGAATTATCGGTAAGTAAATTCTTATTTTGTAATGCCTGAGGGGAAACGTGCCATTGCAGGGGGCGGAGCTTCTTCCTCAGGCAGCCAGCACACTTCTCAGCGCCATTTCCGCCCAGCAAACAGCAGGGGAAGACACGCTGATCCTCCTCTCCACATCTGACCAAGTATTAGAGTGCAAAAAAAGGGGGGGGGGATTGTATTATTTCGATGCTAAATCCCATTATTGGCATTATATAAGCGCTTGAAAGGTCTCTGTGTATAACATACGATACACAGGGTTTTGTTATTTTGGCGCTGAGTTGTGTACTGGCAAATTCCTTTCTGTGTCCCTCTGACAGATTTTACTGTGGGTCTGTCTCCAGTAGCCCCGGAGTGTCTGTGGTGTGATTTTGCACGTGTGTAACGTGTCTGAGGCAGGGAGCTTTTCCCCTGAGGAAGCTTTTTTAGGGACACAAGGATGTAATGTGGTGACACTGCCGTCGTACCACGAGCCTGAATGGGTGAAAGAATGACGTGATAGTGTGAATCATATAAGTAAGAGATTGGATAAATCTGAGTCTCATGCAGAAAACTGGAGAAAATCCGTGGAAGATGTGATTTTTAATAGTTCTGCCTTTTCATCCACAGGGGACCCCTCTGGTTCACAAAAAAAGGCATTTGCACAAGTAGTACAAACTGATACCGACACGGACTCTGATTACTGTGTCGACACCAGTGATTCCAGGGGAATTGATCCAAAATTGGCAAAAAACATTCAATACATGATTGTTGCTATAAGGGAGGTGTTAGAGGTTACGGAGCCCCCTCCTTTACCACAGGAGAAGGCTTACTTTAATAAAGAGAAGAAACCTAATGTAACTTTCCCTCCATCTTATGAACTGTACGGACTCTTTGAGGGAGTCTGGACAAACCCTGAGAAGAAATTCCAGATTCCCAAAAGGATTCAGGCAGCTTACCCCTTTCCTGCAGAGGACAGGAAAAGGTGGGAGTCACCCCTTATTTTAGACAGTGCTCTGTCAAGGTTAACAAAAAAGGTGATTCTCCCTGCGCAGGGGACGGCTTCACTAAAGGAGCCGGCAAACCGCAAGTTAGAGACTACGTTGAAATCTATATATACGACCAAAGGGACACTACTCAGGCCTACCATTGCCTGTGCGCGGGTGAGTAGTGCTATAGAAAAGTGGTCAGAAAACTTGTCATCAGACATCGACACGAGAGATAGAGACGAGATACTCCTAACGTTAGGTCATATCAAGGACGTGGCTGCGTACATGCTGGAAGCCATGAAAGATATCGATCTCTTGGGATCAAGAGCCGCTACCATGGCGATTTCAGCTCGTAGGGCGTTGTGGATTCACCAATGGAATGCTAACGCGGAAACCAAAAGGAATACGGAGGCTCTCCCGTACAAGGGCGAGGCTTTGTTTGGAGATGGGCTGGATGCCTTAGTTTCTGCGGCTACCGCAGGTAAATCGACATTTCTCCCTAATGCTCCAGCGCCGGCAAAAAAGACACATCATTCTCAGATGCAATCCTTTCGGCCCAATAAATACAAAAAGGGCAAAGGTTCCCCTTTCTTTGCAGGTAAAGGAAGGAGAAAGAGAAAAAAGTCCACGGCGTCTCCAGGTTCACAGGAGAAGTCAACCTCTGCTTCTGCAAAATCTTCAGCATGACGCTGGGGCTCCCTCACGGGAGTCCGCCCAGGTTGGGGCACGTCTGAAACTCTTCAGTCAGATTTGGGTTAATTCTGGTCTGGACCCATGGATCGTACAAATAGTGTCCCAGGGGTACAGGTTGGAGTTTCGAGGCGTTCCCCCATGCTGATTTTTCAAATCGGCCTTACCAGCTTCTGTTCCAGACAGGGAAGTGGTATCAGCAGCAATACAAAAATTATGTCAGAATCACGTGATTGTCCTGGTTCCCTTGTCACAACAAGGAGAAGGGTTTTATTTGAGCCTTTTCGCAGTACCGAAGCCGGACGGCTAGGTCAGACCGATTCTAAACCTGAAAACACTGAATCTCTACCTACAAAGGTTCAAATTCAAGATGGAATCTCTAAGGGCAGTGATTTCCAGTCTGGAGGAGAAGGACTTCATGGTATCATTGGAGATAAAAGATGCCTACTTACATGTTCCTATCTATCCTCCGCATCAAGCTTATCTGAGATTCGCAGTGCAGGATTGTCATTACCAATTTCAAACTTTACCGTTCGGGCTGTCCACGGCACCGAGGGTATTTACCAAGGTGATGGTGGAAATGATGGTACTCCTTCGAAAGCAAGGAGTCAACATAATTCCTTACCTGGACGATCTCCTGATAAAGGCGAGGTCCAAGGAAAAGTTGGTGCAGAGCATTGCACTCTCCCTTACAGTACTTCAACAGCACGGTTGGATCATACATTTTCCAAAGTCACAGTTGGAACCGACAACAAGATTATCGTTTCTGGGGATGATACTGGACACAGAAGTACAGAGGGTATTTCTTCCAGTAGAAAAGGCTCTGGAAATCCAGAGAATGGTCAAACAAATTCTAAAACCAACAAGGGTGTCGATTCATCAATGCATACGTTTGTTGGGAAAGATGGTAGCGGCCTACGAGGCCCTACAGTTCGGCCGATTCCATGCCAGAGTATTCCAGTGGGACCTATTGGACAAGTGGTCCGGATCCCATCTACACATGCATCAGAGGATAATCCTGTCATCCAAAGCCAGAATTTCGCTCCTGTGGTGGCTTCACAGTTCTCACCTCCTGGAAGGGCGCAGGTTCGGGATTCAGGATTGGGTCCTAGTAACCACAGATGCAAGTCTCCGAGGCTGGGGAGCAGTCACAAAAGGGGAAAGCTTCCAAGGAAGATGGTCAAGTCAAGAAACCTGTCTTCACATAAATGTTCTGGAGTTGAGAGCCATTTACAACGGCCTTCTACAAGCTGTGCATCTTCTTCAAGATCAACCCATACAGGTCCAGTCAGACAATGTAACAGCAGTGGCGTACATAAACCGTCAGGGTGGAACGAAAAGCAGAGCGGCAATGGCAGAGCTGACAAAGATACTCCTCTGGGCAGAAAGACATGCAAGAGCTCTGTCGGCAATTTTCATTCCGGGAGTGGACAACTGGAAGCGGACTTCCTCAGCAGACACGATCTCCACCCAGGAGAATGGGGCCTCCACCAAGAAGTCTTCGCAGAGGTGACGGGTCATTGGGGAGTTCCTCAAGTAGACATGATGGCATCTCGTCTCAAAAAGAATCTTCAGAGATATTGTTCCAGGTCGAGAGACCCACAAGCAATAGCAGTGGATGCACTAGTGACCCAGTGGGTGTTTCGGTCGGTGTATGTGTTCCCTCCACTTCCACTAATACCAAGGATTCTCAAGATCATAAGAACGGGGGTTCGAGCGATCCTCATTGTCCCAGACTGGCCAAGGAGGGCTTGGTATCCAGATCTTCAGGAGTTACTCATAGAAGATCCTCGGCCTCTTCCTGTTCGCGAGGACCTGCTGCGGCAGGGGCCGTGCATGTATCAAGACTTACCGCGGCTACGTTTGACGGCATGGCTGTTGAACGCCGGATCCTAGCCCGAAAGGGTATTCCCAAAGAAGTCATTCCCATGCTTATTCAGGCCAGGAAAGGAGTAACGTCTAGACATTACCACCGTATTTGGAGAAAATATGTGTCTTGGTGTGAAACCAAGAAGGCTCCAATGGAAGAATTTCAGTTAGGACGTTTTCTCCATTTTCTTCAGGCGGGTGTGGATGCAGGCTTAAGATTGGGTTCAATCAAGGTCCAAATTTCGGCTTTGTCTGTTTTCTTTCAGAAACAATTGGCCTCCCTTCCGGAAGTTAAGACGTTCGTGAAGGGGGTTCTGCACATCCAACCTCCTTTTGTGCCTCCTACGGCACCGTGGGATCTTAACGTGGTGTTGCGGTTCCTTCAATCAGATTGGTTTGAACCTCTCCAGGAGGTGGAGTTAAAGTTTCTCACTTGGAAAGGTGTCATGCTTTTGGCCTTGGCATCCGCAAGGAGGATGTCTGAGTTAGGGGCTTTATCTCACAAGAGCCCTTATTTAATCTTCCATGAAGATAGGGCTGAACTACGAACTCGTCAGCAATTTCTCCCAAAGGTGGTTTCTTCCTTCCATGTGAACCAACCTATTGTGGTGCCAGTGGCTACTGACACCTTAGCTGCTTCAAAGTCTCTGGATGTGGTCAGAGCGTTGAAAACTTATGTCACGAGAACAGCTCGGATAAGGAAAACAGAGGCACTGTTTGTCCTGTATGATCCCAACAAGATTGGGCGCCCTGCTTCTAAGCAGATTATTGTGCGCTGGATCAGAGGTACGATTCAGCACGCTCATTCAACGGCAGGATTGTCGATACCGAATTTGGTAAATGCCCATTCTACAAAGGAAGGTGGGCTCGTCCTGGGCGGCTGCCCGGGGGGTCTCGGCATTACAGCTTTGCCGAGCAGCTACTTGGTCGGGGACAAACACGTTTGCTAAGTTTTACAAGTTTGACACCTTGGCCGCTGATGACCTAAAGTTTGGTCAATCGGTTCTGCAGGGACATCCGCACTCTCCCGCCCGTACTGGAGCTTTGGTATAACCCCATGGTACTGAAGTGGACCCCAGCATCCTCTAGGACGTATGAGAAAACAGGAATTTTAATACCTACCGGTAAATCCTTTTCTCCTAGTCCGTAGAGGATGCTGGACACCCTGCCCAGTGCGTTCTTTACCTGCAGTTTGTTATATAGTTGTAAGTTTTATACAGGTGTTGTGTTAAAATTGTTTTCAGCACGTTGCTGCAATGGTCATGCTTGTAGGCATGTGTTACATTAATTGCCATGTTGTGCGGCATGGTTGAAATGTGAGTTGGTATGAATCTCACCATTAACTTAAAAGTAAATCCTTTTCTCGAAATGTCCATCTCCCTGGGCACAGTTCCTATACTGAGGTCTGGAGGAGCGGCATAGAGGGAGGAGCCAGTTCACACTCTGGAAAATTCTTAAAGTGCCCATGGCTCCTGCGGAACCGTCTATACCCCATGGTACTGAAGTGGACCCCAGCATCCTCTACGGACTAGGATAAAAGGATTTACCGGTAGGTATTAAAATCCTGTTTTTTCTACAAAAGACTTCAAGGGCTGCAGCAGGCAAAGTCTCACAGACTTTTCTGTTTGCAGCTCCCTCACCCCCAGCGGCTCTGTATACTCCCGCGCCCTGGTTGCCGGGTCACTGCAGCGGAGGCGCCGGTCCCTTCTAAACGTGAGTCCCACACACGCCGCCGTCCTCCCGGATCGTGGGGCCGCAGCTACGGGGGAGGTAAGGGGTTTCTGTGGCCGCACTTCACCGCGATCCAGCGCGGCCGTAGGAGGCGGGCTGCGCGCTGGCGTGGACACTGATTACTGGGCAGCCGCTCTACTAGCCACCAGGGACACTCATGGGCACAGGTCTGGGGGGATTTTATTGTACAAATACCCTGTTTTAAGCTGCCCGCAGCGCCCGGTGGGGATGTCAGCAGGGGCAGCTCCCCCCAGCCCCAGGACGCCATTTCTATGAATGTTCCCGCCTTGGAGCTGCTTTCCTCTCCTTCACTCCCGACCAGCGACCATCACAAGATAAGCTGAGCTGTTTCTGGGACTGCTGGGGCAAATCCTCCTCTGTAGAACCGCCTGATTGCCAGTGCTGTGTTTCCTACAGGACACTTAAGTATTCTACCTGTCACTGGGACAGTGTTAGTTAAGAAAGAGTGCATACATTCAGGGTTGTGCGGTACAAACACCCTGTGATATACATCCAGTCTTTACTGTGTATTGTTATATCTATTGTTTACACATATAGCCATACTGAGTATTACTTTGTATTGCTAGTCCAGTGCAGTTTTATGGTGCATAATTTCTGCATGGTACGCTTGTGACTATAGATGTGTGTGTGCATGTAGCTTCTGCGTGGTTGCCTCATTACAGGGTATTTCACTCAGAGTGCTACTCCTATATTCCTATGCCTGAGGGGGCTAAGTGTATCAGGTGTCTCTTTGTTTAATATAGGATTGTATCACAAGATATACCTGGTGTGTATTTTTACTTGTGATTTATAGTCACCATAAACGTTTATATCTCTTCAACTCCTGGTCTGTGCTGCCATAGTCGCACTTCACGGGTGCTCTTGCTAGGTATATTGCTGCTACACCTTGTACCAGGTTGCCCGATATTGTGCACATTGTTATGTCTGCTACACGTGGCAACGACGCTGGGGCTTCTCCCACATTGCGTGGTAGTGAGGCAGCGGACGTAATGGAGGATAATATGGCAGCTGAGAGTTCAGGTTCAGGGGGTTCCTTACCCCCAAGTGGGTCAGTAGCACCTGGGGCTCAACAGGACCCACCTTGGGCTACATTTTCCACGCTGTTAAACACGATTGTAACTAAATTGGCGCCCCCTGTGGAACCACCTGTGCCACTGCAGCAGTTTATGGTCCCTGCTATTAATCTACCATGGGCAGATCAAATCTCCACTCAGTTACAGCATTTGAACCGGTCATTGACTAAATCTAAGTGTCACTCTCGCCCGCCTAAGACTAAGTCGTCTTCTAAACGGGCCATTACCTCCTCCCAATCCACTGCTATCCCAGACACGTCCTCTGACGAGGATGGCGCATATACTGACCCCACAGACACTGACACAGATGTTTCTGATGGGGAAGGCAAGTCATTGGTGGATGTCCCGGATTTGATTGAAGCTATTCGTCTCATTCTTCAGATGTCTGATTATCCTGAGCCTCAAGCTGTCTCTAAGAAACCGGATAGGTTTAAACGTAAGAAGGTGGTTAAACAAGTTTTACCTCATTCTGATCACCTGGTTGACATACGTCAGGAATCCTGGGAAAATCCAGGGACAAAATTCACACCGAATAAGAGACTGTTGGCTCGCTATCCTCTCTCTGCGGAGATATGTAAGAATTGGGAAACTCCTCCACCCGTAGATTCTCATATGGCGCGTATGGTTGTTTCCTCTGCTCTGCCAGTAACTACCGTCACCTCTCTGAAGGAACCGACGGATAGATGTGTGGAGGGTTGTTTAAAAGCGATTTATACCCTAACGGGGGCTGTGCATAGGCCAACCATTGCGGCAACTTGGGCTGCTGAGCTGTTGAGGCGTGGGCTCAGGAGCTTGAGGCGGAACTTCCTTCCAATGCATCTGAGCATGCTCGACAATGTCTCGTATATTACCACAGCTTCTCTGTACCTTAAGGAGGCGGCCTCCGATGCCGGGGTGCTCGCGGCCAAGGCTGCTACTACGTCCGTCTTGGCCAGACGTATCCTTTGGTTGAGATCCTGCTCGGTGGATAGGTGGATATGGATTCCAAGAAAACCCTGGAGGTGCTTCCTTTTATGGGAGACATTCTCTTTGGAGAAGACCTCAATAAGATTGTGGCTGATCTGGCTACTGCTAAAACAGCTTGCCTACCTAGTACGGCTCCTTCCACACAGAAGGCTAAAAGTACTTTCCCTCGGCCCTTTTCGTCCTCCAGGAAAAGCTAAAGGTCAGGCGTATCCAAAGCAAACTCGTACTTCTAGACCTGCCAAGTCCAGACCGAAGCGTGCCTGGGCCGCCCGTCAGCCAGCTTCCAAAACTGACAAGCCTGCCGCATGACGGGGCGGGCCTCCCTCTGGGGGATCCCAGGGTGGGGGGCCGACTTCTAGATTTTGCCCAGGAATGGTTGATGACCACTTCAGATACCTGGGTGAGGGAAGTCGTCGCTCGAGGTTACGCCATACCCTTCAAGAATCGTCCCCCTCATCGATTTTGCCTGACAAAGCAAACACTTTGCGCTTGGTGGTACATTCCCTCCTGACGACAAGAGTTGTAGTACAGGTGCCTCTGGCTCAGAGAGGCAAGGGGTACTATTCACTATTTTTCCTAGTCCTGAAACCGAACGGGTCCTTGCGGCCCATTCTCAATCTGAAGTCCTTGAACAAGCATGTGCGGGTCTCCAAGTTTCGTATGGAAATGCTGCTCTCTATTGTTTTGGCCTTGGAGCCTGGGGACTATATGGTCTCCCTGGACATACAGGATGCTTACCTACATATTCCTATTCTCATCAACAGTACCTGAGGTTTACGGTGGGCAACCTTCATTACCAATTTCCGGTGTTACCCTTTGGTTTGACAACAGCTCCCCGAGTTTTCACCAAAGTTATTGCAGTCATGACGGCTACACTCTGCCATCAAGGGGTCAGGATTCTACCGTACTTGGACGATTTGTTGATCCTGGCAAATTCCCCAGAACTTTTCCTGTGTCATCTCGATCTGACGGTCAAGTGCATGAAAGCCCACAGGTGGCTGAACAACTGGAAGAAATCCTCCCTGGTTCCTGCTCGGAGCATGAGACATCTGGGAGCGTTATTGGACACTCACAACCAACGGTTGTTCCTGTCTCAGGAGAAAGTCCTGAAGCTTCAGGACAGGATTCGATGCTTCCTATCTCGTCCGCAAGTGTCGATACATTCGGCAATGCAAGGGCTGGGTCTCATGGTGTCGGCTTTCGACATGGTGGAGTATGCTCAATTCCACTCTCGCCCTCTGCAGAAGTTAATTCTGACAAAGTGGGACGGCCTGCCTCACCGGATCAGATCTCAGATGATCTCATTGTCTCCGGAGGTCCACCTGTCACTGAGCTGGTGGCTTCAGGACCAACGATTGAGCAGGGGCTGTCCCTTCTGGATATCCAACTGGGTCCTTCTGACGACGGATGCCAGTTTGAGAGGTTGGGGCGCGGTGTTGGAACAACACTCTTTTCAGGGTCGGTGGACCAAGGAGTAGTCTCTGCTCCCGATCAATATTCTGGAACTGCGGGCAGTGTTCAACGTGTTGATTATGTCCCAGCACAACAGACCTGTTCAAGTACAGTCGGACAATGCCACCACGGTGGCGTACATAAATCATCAAAGCGGCACTCGAAGCCGCATGGCAATGAGGGAAGTATAACGGATTCTTCATTGGGCGGAGCGCCATCTGCCGGCCATATCCGCAGTGTTCATTCCGGGCGTCCTGAACTGGGACGCGGACTATCTCAGTCGTCAGGACGTACACGCCGGAGAGTGGAGCCTCCATCCGGAGGTGTTTCAACTTCTCGTGGACACGTGGGGTCTTCCAGATGTGGATCTGATGGCGTCTCGACACAATCACATGGTTCTGGTCTTCGGAGCAAGGACAAGGGACCCTCAAGCTGCGTTCGTGGACGCTCTGGCAATTCCATGGAAACCTGCTTCTGGTCGCTTCAGCGTGGCCCGGATGGCATTGGTTCTCCGATCTCCTGGGTCTCTCGTGGGATCGTCCCCTTCTACTTCCACAACGACCAGACCTCCTCGTTCAGGGCCCTTGTGGTTACCAGGATTTGGCCCATCTGGCTTTGACTGCATGGCTATTAAAGCTTCCGTCCTGAGGGCCATGGGTTTTTCTGAGGCGGTCGTTCAAACTATGTTGAAGGCCAGTAAGCCGGCTTCTGCTCAGATTTACCATAGGGTCTGGAATGCTTACTTTACTTGGTGTGCGTCTCACAATCATGACGTTTTCAAGTTTAGTACGGCCAAGCTATTGGCCTTTCTACAACAGGGCCTGGACTTAGGCCTGCGTCTGGCCTCCCTCAAGGTTCACATCTCTGCCTTGTCGGTTTGGTTTCAGAGAAAAATTTCTACCCTACCTGATGTACATACAGATGTAGCCACCTTTATCTTGACTGGCTCAGGCGTTTGTCCCGATCGAGCATACGCAGCGTAGGGAGGCGCGCCTAGTCACAGAGAGGCGTACCTAATCGCACGGAGGCAGACAGAGCGTTTGGCGTTACCTTTACGTGTAATACCTGCGATCATCCACCAGATGTCGCCTTTTACAATCACCACTGCGCATGCGTGTGGTCTCCCGTAAAATACAATACTGAAATATACAATAAGGACTACTTTACTAAGCGTCTCATTACGCTGCATACAGTAAATACTCATTACGCTGCATTATTTAATACAGTAAATACTCATTATGCTGCATTATTTAATACAGTATATACGGTACAGACGCAAATAGTACAGCATACAGTATATGATTCATCTACAGTACTTTATGAATATGTGAGCGTCCAAGTCCCGCAGACAAAACAACATAAAACCAGTAGTTTACACTGTCGCAAATGGACGTGTTAGAAGTTCACTATTGCCTCTTGAGATTAGGAATTTTGTACAGTATGTTAGCGTCCTAATCCCATAGCCATTACAGCATAATCAAAACCAATGGATTTATTCATCTGTCTGCGGCGAAGTGGTGAAGTGTTCCGCTTCCTATACTCGGAGTCCCGAGTTAGATTTCTAAAGTACGAATGCATGTTAGTTTTTTCCAGACACTTTATTATTTTTTTATTCACATAAACCAGGGCAAAGCTGCAGGAGCGGTTCTGTTAAGGTTCTATGCACCGTACAGTACACATACAATTCTGTAGCAGGGCAGACTCAATTGAAATGGCTACCACCTATGACTCCTTGCTCCACGGAGGCCCTAGGCTACGGAGCAAGTAACAGTCCAGATTGTGCAGGCTATGGGGCAATGCTGAAGGAGCGTCACAATCCCCTAGCTAAAATACACAGGGGCGATAGGACTAAGCGAGGTATATGCACATAACGATACACTGCAAAGTTCCCCATGGTTTTAATTATGCCTTTTCTTTGAACATAGTATTTTCGACTGCCTCGCCCTACACCCATCCCACTTTCCCCTTCCCCCCTGGGAGCCTGCAATGTACATGCAGTAGACAGGGAGGGAGTTCCGATCAGGTTACAAGACGTGCAACAGTATACTACTGTATGTAGGAAAATCCCCCGCCCACTCTGATTTATGTGAAACCTGTGTGCACCCTTCCATTGAATGTATAACAAAGAAAAAAAATAATAATAAAGTGAATGTTACAGGAACACATTAAAAAAAGGTTGGCACTTCCTTCCCATTGGTGTTGGTTTATGCCTTAGGGGACTCGGACGCAAATACTTGTATTTGAAAAGCACGTATTTTCCACTGCCTCTCCCTACTCCCATTGCCCTTCCCCCCTGGGAGCCTGCACAGGTCATGCAGTGGACAGGGAGGGAGTTCAGGTCAGGTACAATACACAAATGCCGACAATCTACAGTACTGTGTTGCTGAGTTAGTTGCGTCGGATTACACTAGTTTATACTCATTACCGCTGTGTATTTGTATATAGCGGAATGAATCGCTGCTGCAGATTTACTTTGATTTATGTGAAACCTGTGTGCACCCTTTCATTGAATGTATAACAAAGAAAAACAATAATAAAGTGAATGTCACGGGAACATATAAAAAAAAAAGGTTGGCACTTTGGGACTCAAAGCTGGGACTCTCAGTGTGGGATGTAAGAGCCTTCATCGCTAGGTTGGTATGGAAGAGGAGACAATTAGCTACCAGAGGGTACCAACTCCAAGTTTCTGTGACCCCCACAAGGCTCATGGCAAGCGTCGGAACCCATGGTGGGTCTGAATTAACGGGCCCATTATAGTCTATGGGAAAATGAGTCCACTTTGCGTACTGATATCTCTGGTTCTGGGTGTCCCAGAGACTCGGGACTGGTACCATTTAAAAGAGGAGACTCTTGGCTTTCAGGGCAGACCAACGACTAGTTTATGTGACACTGGAAAGGGAAACAGTAAGCAACCGTATATCGGGTCCCCTCCAGTTGTCCGCCTAGCTTGCACAGGATGCAGGGTTTCTGGCTAGCTAGGAAATACTGTACAGAAATGCTAAGCATGGTAATTTGACATCCAGGAACATAGGGAGGAGTTTATCTCTCTCCATTATACTTAGAAAAATTACACTTGCCACTGTACGTTACAAGCTGTTCGTGCTAATTAGTACAATAGTAGAACATACTGTACAGAGATACTAAGTACAGTGATTTGGCATCCACAAACTTAGGGAGGAGCTTTAATCTATCTCCATTGTAATCTTTCTAAGCATAATGGAGAGAGATAAAAGCTCCTCCCTAAATTCCTGGATGCCAAATTGCCATCCAGAGTATCGCTGTACTCTATGTTCTACTAGTGTACTAATTAGCACGAACAGCTTGTAACATACAGTGGCAAGTTTAATATTTCTATGTATAATGGAGAGAGATAAAAGCTCCCCAGTAAGTTCCTGGATGCCACATCACTGTACTTAGTATCTCTGTACAGTATTTTCTGTTAGGGTACTAATTAGCTGTTCGTGCTAATTAGTACCCTAATAGAACATACTGTACAGAGATACTAAGGACGGTGATTTGGTATCCAGGAACTTACTGAGGAGCTTTTATCTTTCTCCATTATACATAGAAAGATTAAACTTGCCACTGTATGTTACAAGCTGTTCGTGCTAATTAGTACCCTAATAGAACATAGAGTACAGCGATACTCTGGACAGCAATTTGGCATCCAGAAATTTAGGGAGGAGCTTTTATCTCTCTCCATTATACTTAGATAGATTACAATGGAGAGATTAAAGCTCCTCCCTAAGTTCGTGGATGCCAAATCACTGTACTTAGTATCTCTGTACAGTATGTTCTACTAGTGTACTAATTAGCACGAACAGCTTGTAACGTACAGTGGCAGTTTTGATCTTTCTATGTATAATGTAGAGAGATAAAAGCTCCTCCCTCAGTTCCTGGTTGCCAAATCACCATCCTTAGTTTCTCTGTATAGTATTTTCTATTAGGGTACTAATTAGCACGAACAGCTAATTAGTACCCTAATAGAAAATACTGTACAGAGATACTAAGTACAGTGATGTGGCATCCAGGAACTTACTGAGGAGCTTTCATCTCTCCATTATACATAGAAAGATTAATCTTGCCACTGTACGTTACAAGCTGTTCGTGCTAATTAGTACACTAGTAGAACATACTGTACAGAGATACTACATACAGTGATTTGGCATCCAGGAACCTTAGGGAGGAGCTTTTATCTCTCTCCATTATGCTTAGAAAGATTACAATGGAGAGAGAATAAAGCTCCTCCCTAAGTTCGTGGATGTCAAATCACTGTACTTAGTATCTCTGTACAGTATGTTCTACTAGTGTACTAATTAGCACGAACAGCTTGTAACGTACAGTGGCAAGTTTAATCTTTCTATGTATAATATAGAGAGATAAAAGCTCCTCCCTAGGTTCCTGGTTGCCAAATCACCGTCCTTAGTATCTCTGTATAGTATTTTCTATTAGGGTACTAATTAGCACGGACAGCTAATTAGTACCCTAATAGAAAATACTGTACAGAGATACTAAGTATAGTTATGTGGCATCCAGGAACTTACTGAGGAGCTATTATCTCTCTCCATTATACATAGAAAGATTAATCTTGCCACTGTAGGTTACAAGCTGTTCGTGCTATTTAGTACACTAGTAGAACATAGAGTACAGCGATACTCTGGACAGCAATTTGGCATCCAGGAATTTAGGGAGGAGCTTTTATCTCTCTCCATTATACTTAGATAGATTACAATGGAGAGATTAAAGCTCCTCCCTAAATTCGTGGATGCCAAATCACTGTACTTAGTATCTCTGTACAGTATGTTCTACTAGTGTACTAATTAGCACGAACAGCTTGTAACGTACAGTGGCAGTTTTGATCTTTCTATGTATAATGTAGAGAGATAAAAGCTCCTCCCTCAGTTCCTGGTTGCCAAATCACCATCCTTAGTTTCTCTGTATAGTATTTTCTATTAGGGTACTAATTAGCACGAACAGCTAATTAGTACCCTAATAGAAAATACTTTACAGAGATACTAAGTACAGTGATGTGGCATCCAGGAACTTACTGAGGAGCTTTTATCTCTCTCCATTATACATAGAAAGATTAATCTTGCCACTGTACGTTACAAGCTGTTCGTGCTAATTAGTACACTAGTAGAACATACTGTACAGAGATACTACATACAGTGATTTGGCATCCAGGAACCTTAGGGAGGAGCTTTTATCTCTCTCCATTATGCTTAGAAAGATTACAATGGAGAGAGAATAAAGCTCCTCCCTAAGTTCGTGGATGTCAAATCACTGTACTTAGTATCTCTGTACAGTATGTTCTACTAGTGTACTAATTAGCACGAACAGCTTGTAACGTACAGTGGCAAGTTTAATCTTTCTATGTATAATATAGAGAGATAAAAGCTCCTCCCTAGGTTCCTGGTTGCCAAATCACCGTCCTTAGTATCTCTGTATAGTATTTTCTATTAGGGTACTAATTAGCACGAACAGCTAATTAGTACCCTAATAGAAAATACTGTACAGAGATACTAAGTATAGTGATGTGGCATCCAGGAACTTACTGAGGAGCTATTATCTCTCTCCATTATACATAGAAAGATTAATCTTGCCACTGTAGGTTACAAGCTGTTCGTGCTATTTAGTACACTAGTAGAACATAGAGTACAGCGATACTCTGGACAGCAATTTGGCATCCAGGAATTTAGGGAGGAGCTTTTATCTCTCTCCATTATACTTAGATAGATTACAATGGAGAGATTAAAGCTCCTCCCTAAGTTCGTGGATGCCAAATCACTGTACTTAGTATCTCTGTACAGTATGTTCTACTAGTGTACTAATTAGCACGAACAGCTTGTAACGTACAGTGGCAAGTTTAATCTTTCTATGTATAATATAGAGAGATAAAAGCTCCTCCCTAGGTTCCTGGTTGTCAAATCACCGTCCTTAGTATCTGTGTATAGTATTTTCTATTAGGGTACTAATTAGCACGAACAGCTAATTAGTACCCTAATAGAAAATACTGTACAGAGATACTAAGTATAGTGATGTGGCATCCAGGAACTTACTGAGGAGCTTTTATCTCTCTCCATTATACATAGAAAGATTAATCTTGCCACTGTACGTTACAAGCTGTTCGTGCTATTTAGTACACTAGTAGAACATAGAGTACAGCGATACTCTGGACAGCAATTTGGCATCCAGGAATTTAGGGAGGAGCTTTTATCTCTCTCCATTATACTTAGATAGATTACAATGGAGAGATTAAAGCTCCTCCCTAAGTTCGTGGATGCCAAATCACTGTACTTAGTATCTCTGTACAGTATGTTCTACTAGTGTACTAATTAGCATGAACAGCTTTTAACGTACAGTGGCAAGTTTAATCTTTCTATGTATAATATAGAGAGATAAAAGCTCCTCCCTAGGTTCCTGGTTGTCAAATCACCGTCCTTAGTATCTCTGTATAGTATTTTCTATTAGGGTACTAATTAGCACGAACAGCTAATTAGTACCCTAATAGAAAATACTGTACAGAGATACTAAGTATAGTGATGTGGCATCCAGGAACTTACTGAGGAGCTTTTATCTCTCTCCATTATACATAGAAAGATTAATCTTGCCACTGTACGTTACAAGCTGTTCGTGCTATTTAGTACACTAGTAGAACATAGAGTACAGCGATACTCTGGACAGCAATTTGGCATCCAGGAATTTAGGGAGGAGCTTTTATCTCTCTCCATTATACTTAGATAGATTACAATGGAGAGATTAAAGCTCCTCCCTAAGTTCGTGGATGCCAAATCACTGTACTTAGTATCTCTGTACAGTATGTTCTACTAGTGTACTAATTAGCACGAACAGCTTTTAACGTACAGTGGCAATTTTAATCTAACTATGTATAATGTAGAGAGATAAAAGCTCCTCCCTAAGTTCCTGGTTGCCAAATCACCATCCTTAGTATCTCTGCATAGTATTTTCTATTAGGGTACTAGTTAGCACAAACAGCTAATTGGTACCCTAATAGAACATACTGTACAGAGATACTAAGTATGGTGATTTTGTATCCAGGAACTTATTGAGGAGCTTTTATCTCTCTCCATTATACATAGAAAGATTAAACTTGCCGCTGTACGTTACAAGCTGTTCGTGCTAATTAGTACCCTAATAGAACATACTGTACAGAGATACGAAGTATGGTGATTTGGCATCCAGTTAAAAGCTGTTCGTGCTAATTAGTATACTAGTAGAACATACTGTACAGAGATACTAAGAATGGTGATTTGGCATCTGGGAACTTCCAGAGGAGCTTTTATCTCTCTCTATTTTACATAGAAAGATTAAACTTTCCGCTGTACTTTACAAGCTGTCCGTGCTAATTAGTACCCTAATTGAAAATACTATACAGAGATACTAAAGACGGTTATTTGGCACCCAGGAATTTAGGGAGGAGCTTTTATCTCTCTCTTTTATCTCTCTCCATTATACTTAGAAAGATTACAATGGAGAGAGATAAAAGCTCCTCCCTAAGTTCGTGGATGCCAAATCACTGTCCTTAGTATCTCTGTACAGTATGTTCTACTAGTGTACTAATTAGCACAAACAGCTTGTAACGTACAGTGGCAAGTGTAATTTTTCTAAGTATAATGGAGTGAGATAAAAACTCCTCCCTATGTTCCTGGATGTCAAATTACCATGCTTAGCATTTCTGTACAGTATTTCCTATCTAGCCAGAAACCCTGTATCTTGTGCAAGCTAGGCGGACAACTGGAGGGTCCCGAAACACGGTTGCTTCCCGTTTCCTTTTCCAGTTTCACATAAACTAGTGGTTGGTCTGCCCCGAAAGCCAAGAGTCTCCTCTTTTGTATGGTACCAGTCCTGAGTCTCTGGGAGACCCAGAACCAGAGATATCAGTACGCAAAGTGGACCCATTTTCCCATAGACTATAATGGGACCGTTAATTCAGACACCATAGGTTCCGACGCTTGCCATGAGCCTTGTGGGGGTCACAGAAACTTGGGGTTGGTACCCTCCGGTAGCTAATTGTCTCCCCTTCCATACCAACCTAGTGATGAAGGCTCCCACCTCCCATGCTGAGAGTCACAAAGTGCCAGCCTTTTTTTTTCTATGTTCCCGTGACATTCACTTTATTATTTTTTTTCTTTGATGTACATTCAATGAAAGGGTGCACACAGGTTTCACATAAATCAAAGTAAATCTGCAGCAGCGATTCATTCCGCTATATACAAATACACAGCGGTAAGGAGTATAAATTAGTGTATTCCAACGCAACTAACTGAGCAACACAGTACTGTAGATCGTCAGCATTTGTGTATTGTACCTGATCTGAACTCCCTCCCTGTCCACTGCATGACCTGTGCAGGCTCCCAGGGGAGAAGGGCGATGGGGGTAGGGAGAGGCGGTGGAAAACACTGTGCTTTTGAAATACAAGTATTAACGTCCGAGTCCCCTAAGGCATAAACCAACACCAATGGGAAGGAAGTGCCAACCTTTTTTTAATGTGTTCCTGTAACATTCACTTTATTATTATTATTTTTCTTTGTTATACATTCAATGGAAGGGTGCACACAGGTTTCACATAAATCAGAGTGGGCGGTGGATTTTCCTACATACAGTAGTATACTGTTGCACATGTCTTGTAACCTGATCGGAACTCCCTCCCTGTCTACTGCATGTACTTTGCAGGCTCCCAGGGGGGGAAGGGGAAAGTGGGATGGGGGTAGGGTGAGGCAGTGGAAAATACCGTGTTCAAAGAAAAGGCATAATCAAAACCATGGGGAACTTTGCGGTGTATCGTTATGCGCAAAGACCTCACTTATCCCTATCACCCCTGTGTATTTTAGCTAGGGGATTCTGACGCTCCTTCAGCATTGCCCCGTGACCTACCAAATCTGTGCTGTTACTTGCTCCATAGCCGAGGGCCTCCATTGGGCGAGGAGACACAGGCGGTAGCCATTTCAATTGAGTCTGCCCTGCTATAGAATTGTATGTATACCATATGATGCATAGACCCTAAACAGTACAACTGCTCCTGCAGCTTTGCCCTAGTTTACGTGAATAACTCCCTCCCTGTCTACTGCATGACCTGTGCAGGATCCCAGTGGGGAAGGGCGATGGGCAAGCGAGAGGCGGTGGAAAATACTGTGCTTTTGAAATGCAAGTACTGTATGAGTCTGAGTCCCCAGTAGCCTCCTGCTAGCCTATTGCCCTTCTCCCCTGGGAGCCTGCACAGATCATGCAGTAGACAGGGAGGGAATTCAGGTCATGTGCAATACACAAACGCCGAATATCTACTGTATAGTACTGTTTTGCTCACAGTAGCGTCAGAATACACTCATTTCTACTCATTCCCGCTGTTTAGTTGCATTTAGCGTAAAGAATCGCTCCTGCAGATGTACTCTGATTTATATGTAACTTGTGTGCACCTTTCCATTGACTGTCTTACAATGTAGATAAAATAATACAGTGTATTATTACAATAATAAAAAAAAAAGGCACATCACGTCTCGAACCCAGGACCCCCAGCGTGGGAGGTGGGAGCCTTCACCCCTAGCCCACGACGCCTCATGGGAGACTCCCAATTTCATTTGTGAAAGTACTGCAAACAGCGCCCGGCCCCCACCCCATTGGTGTTGGTTTATGCCTTAGAGGACTCGGACGCTCGCATTTGTAAAGCACGTTATTTTCCACCGCCTCCTGCTAGCTACTGTAGCCCTCCATTCCCAGACGCTCATGTATTTTAAAAGCACGGTGTTTATACATTGTCCTGTACATTCTTCCTTTTACACAATTACTGTAGTTGCGTCTCCATACACATACAGTACTCCATACAGTATTGCCAGAGCTGTAGATCAATCCGCCGCTATACTGTACGATCGAAAGTACTGGATTAGTGGAGCATTAGCCACACAGTGGTGGAGATGTGTAATGCATGATGAGTATCTAGATCGCCTCAACGCGCCTACCTGTGATTAAACTCAGCTATCGCCTTAGCGTGACTAAACGCCCGTCTTGGCGGAGAAACAGTCAAGATAAAGGTGGCTACATCTGTACATTCACTCAGGGTGTGTTGCAGATTCAGCCTCCTTATGTGCCACCTGTGGCCCCTTGGGACTTGTCGGTGGTTTTGGAAGCCTTGCAAGAGTCTCCGTTTGAGCCTCTTTCCTCTGCTGACCTTAAGTGGCTTTCCCTTAAGGTCCTATTCTTGCTGGCGATTGCTTCAGCTAGAAGGGTCTCGGACTTGGGTGCCTTATCCTGTAAGTCTCCCTATTTGATTTTTCACCGTGACCGGGCGGTTCTTAGAACGTGGCCAGGTTATTTGCACAAGGTGGTGTCTTCCTTCCAACTTAACCAGGAAATTGTGGTTCCGGCCTTTAATTCTCCTGGGTTGTCTTCCAAAGAGCGGTCTTTGGATGTTTTACGGGCTCACCGTATCTATGTGAAGAGAACTTCCTCCATTAGGAAATCTGATTCTCTTTTTGTATTGTTTGGTTTTCACAAACGTGGCTGGCCTGCTTCCAAGCAGACACTGGCCAGATGGATTAGAATGGTGATTGCACATGCTTATGTACAGGCTAGTTGTCCGGTTCCTGTTACCATTAAAGCCCATTCTACTCGGTCGGTTGGACTTTCTTGGGCGGCCCACCGTGGTGCGACCCTTGAACAATTGTGCAAGGCGGCAACGTGGTCCTCAGGGAACACGTTCGTAGGGTACTTTGCCTTCGATACCGCCGCTTCCCAGATGCTTCCTTTGGACGCCGGGTTTTTGTGCCTGCTACGGTGCGTCCCCTCCCATAAGGAACTGCTTTAGGACATCCCCGATGTTAATCCTTGTGAAGCCCAGTGTACCCCGCAGCAGAAAACGAGATTTATGGTAAGAACTTACCGTTTTTAAATCTCTTTCTGCGAGGTACACTGGGCTCCACAAGGCGCCCAACCTGATGCACTTAGCTTCTTTGGGTTGGTATTGGCATAGCCGCTGACACCCTCTCCTGCGGTGAGTGTGTGATGTAATTGGCTACGAGCGATTGTCGTCTCTGGTACCTGCTACTGCATTGGGCTGGTTAACGAAACTGAGCTCCTGTGCATGGGGGCGGGGTTGTAGAGGAGGCGGCGCTGTGCATCTTGGAAACAGTCAAAAGCTTTGAGCCTGTTGGTGCCTCTGATCAAGATCCTTCTCTACACCCCGATGTTAATCCTTGTGGAGCCCAGTGTACCTTGCAGAAAGAGATTTAACAACGGTAAATTCTTACCATAAATCTCGTTTTACCTCATTCTGACCACTTGGTTGACATTTGTCAGGTATCCTGGGAAAATCCAGGAAAGACATTTGCTCTGTCTAAAAAGATGCTAGCCCGTTATCCCCTCGCTGCAGAGTTAGGTAAATATTGGGAGACACCTCCGTCGGTGGATTCACAAGTCGCACGTCTGGTGGTGTCCTATGCTCTGCCTGTCACTACCGTTACCTCACTGAAGGAATTGACGGATAAGCGTGTGGAGGATTGCTTGATGTCCATTTACACTCTTGCTGGAGCTGTACATAGACACACTATGGTGGCCTCTTGGGCTGCTAAGGCTATAGAGGCCTGGGTTCAGGAAGTGAAAGCGTAACTACCGTCTGATTTTCCTGATAATGCTAGACAGTGTCTTTCATACATTATTGCAGCCTCTCATTATATTCAGGAAGCGGCCTCTGATGCGGTATCCTGGCGCCCAAAGCGTCTACTACGTCTATTCTGGCTCGCCGGATCTTCTGGTTGCGTCCTGGTCCATAGATCTGGACTCTAAAAAGACCTTGGAGGTGATCCCTTTTAAGGGAAACATTCTTTTTGGGGTAGATCTCAACAAGATTGTTGCTGACTTGGCATCAGCTAAGACCGCATATCTGCCTAGTACTTCTTCTTCGGCTCTGAAGACTAAGAGTACTTCCTTTCGTTCCTTTCGACCTCCTGGTAACGAAAAGGGTCAGGCGTACCCGAAACAGGCTTGCACTTTCAAAACCTCTAAGCCCAAACCAAAACGTGCCTGGGCTGCCCGTCAGCCTGCTTCAAAAACAGGCAAGCCTGCTGCATGACGGGGCAGGCCTCCCCCTGGGGGATTGCAGGGTGGGAGGCCAACTTCTACGGTTTGATCAGGCGTGGTTACTGACCACTTTGGATGCCTGGGTAAGGGAAGTTGTCACTCCCGAATATGCTGTCTCTTTCAAAACACGTCCCCCTCTCCAGTTTTGCTCACCAAACATCCCTTCGGATCAGGTAAAGGCAAAAACTCTTCAATTTGTGGTACATTCCCTCCTGGACACAGGAGTGGTAGTGCAAGGGGTACTATTCACCGCTGTTCCTGGTCCCGAAACCAAATGGTTCCTCCCGGCCCATTTTCAACCTCAAATTCTTGAACAAATTTGGGAGGGTCTCCAAGTTTCATATGGAAACTCTTCGCTCTATTGTTCTGGCTTTGGAGCCTGGGGACTATATGGTCTCCCTGGACATACAGGATGCTTACCTGCATATTCCTATTGCCATGTCGTATCAGCAATACCTGCGGTTTGTTATTGGCAACCTCCATTATCAATTTTGGGCCTTACCTTTTGGACTGACCACGGCTCCGCAAGTATTCACAAAGGTCATGACGGTTATGACGGCCGTACTCCGCCGTCAGGGTGTCAGGATCCTACCGTATCTGAATGACTTGCTGATCCTGGCGAATTCCTCAGAAATTCTCCTCCGTCATCTGGATCTGACGGTCCAGTTTCTGCAAGCCCACGGGTGGCTCATCAACTGGAAGAAATCTTCATTGGTCCCTGCTAAGAGCATGGTGCACCTGGGGGCATTGTTGGACACTCACAACCAATGGTTGTTCTTGTCTCAGGAGAAGGTCCTGAACCTTCAGGACAGGATTCGATGCTTCCTCTCTCGCCCACGAGTGTCGATACACTCGGCGATGCAAGTACTAGGCCTCATGGTGTCGGCTTTCGACATGGTAGAGTATGCTCAATTTCATTCCCGCCCTCTGCAGAAGCTGATTTCCTGCCAAGTGGGATGGCCTGCTTCACCGACATGATCCCCTTGTCTCCGGAGGTTCGTCTGTCACTGAGCTGGTGGCTATAGGACTATCGATTGAGCAGGGGTCGTCCCTTCTGGATCTCCATCTGGGTCCTTCTGACGACGGATGCCAGTCTGCGGGGTTGGGGCGCGGTGTTGGAGCAACACTCTCTTCAGGGTCGGTGGACCAGGGAGGAGTCTCTCCTCCCGATAAACATTCTGTAATTGCGGGCAGTGTTCAATGCTCTAACCCTGGCCCATCATCTCATACAGAACAGGCCTGTTCAAGTACAGTCGGACAACGCCACCACGGTGGCGTACATAAATCATCAAGGCGGCACTCGAAGCCGCATGGCAATGATGGAAGTGTCCAGGATTCTTCAGTGGGCGGAACGCCATCTGCCGGCCATATCGGCAGTGTTCATTCCGGGGGTCCTCAACTGGGAAGCAAACTTCCTCAGTCGTCAGGACGTACACGCCGGAGAGTGGAGCCTCCATCCAGAAGTATTTCAACTCCTAGTGGACAAGTGAGGCCTGCCAGATGTAGACCTGATGGCGTCTCGACACAATCACAAGGTTCCGGTCTTCGGAGCAAGGACAAGGGATCCTCAAGCAGCGTACGTGGACGCACTGGCAATTCCATGGAACTTTCGGCTGCTGTATGTGTTCCCTCTGGTGTCACTTCTGCCCAGGGTAATAAGGAAGTTCAAGCAAGAAGGAGGAATCTTACTTCTGATCGCTCCAGCGTGGCCCAGACGGCATTGGTTCTCAGACCTACAGGGTTTCTCGTTAGAGCATCCTCTTCTACTTCCGCAACGTCATGACCTCCTCGTTCAGGGCCCTTGTGTATACCAGGATTTGGCCCGTCTGTCTTTGACGTCGTGGCTCTTGAAGCTTCAGTTCTGAGGACCAAAGGATTTTCTGAGGCGGTCATTCAAACCATGTTGAAGGCCCTTAAGCCGGCTTTTGCTCGGATTTACCATAGGGTCTGGAATGCTTACTTTGCTTGGTGCGCATCTAACAATCATGACGTTTACATAAACTTAATTGGATCATCCTTTTTTGATGTGCAATCTTTTTGATGTGCTTGCAGCTTTTATTATACAGTCATCTAAATGCACACGAAATCCACGTAATATACTGTTTATATACACATTTTTACAAGCGTTAAAAAAAAGGTTTTCTGAAGCCAGGGGATACATAGCCTAATGCATACACTGCACTGCACTGCAATGAATATTACAGCTGGCATTAGCATTGAACATTGAAATTTCTACTGGAACTTCACCTTAACCCAAGAACTGCCAGCACAAATTAAAATAGAATGACAGCAAAAACACCTGCATATCTCCCAGCTTGCCAGTGTAGAAACAGGTACATGGTCTAGTTCCTAGCCACACATCAGTCCCCACCCCTTTATAAATACAATGCTTGGTGACAAAAAAAGTAATTTTCCCCCAGATCATGTCACAGTGTGACCCTGTTGAATTAATCCCTGCTTTAATTTGAGTGATTTACCATTTAGTCCATGACTACCACTTAATTCCCTCACTTAACAATACTATACTCGCCTGTGGTGACTGGTGAGTCACATATGGGCAATGTTGCTCCCATGGTGCCCCCTATGGGCTGGTGCCCCGTGTAGCTAGGGTCTAACACCCCACATGGCTGTGCCACTGGAGTGAGGATTTGATTTCCCTAGAGCTGTAGGGAACCAAGGCATTTGCTCCACTGCACCAATAATAATGCGGCCTTGAGCACAGGTTTTATAATCAATGTCTGTTGTAACTGTAATATGTTTATGGAGAATGTCAAATCGGGTGGTATTCATGTGACCGGCGGTCAGCTGACCGACAGTCACATGACCTCCTCCACCATCCCGACGGCTCACTATCCCGATGGTCGGCATGCCGACCAACAGGGACTATTTCCACTCGTGGGTGTCCACGACACCTATAGAGTGGGAATAGAACGGTCGCCACCGAGCCCGCAGCGTGGCGAGCGCAGTGAGCCCGCAAGGGGCTTGTTGCACTCGCCCCTCCCCGCCGGGATCCCGGCGTCGGTATACTGCCGGCGGTCTTCTGACCGCCGGTCAGCCGTACTACACCCTGTCAAATCCTCTATTATTACTAGTTGTATCACATGAGATCTCAATATTGAAGTGGCAGCAGTAGATCCTCTCTACATCTGGTTCTCTGTCTTTTTGCATCATGCCCCCTTATGAAGGTAAATGTGTACTAAGCAGCAGCTCACGTGGCAACTGGATCCAAAGAAAAGTACAAATTCTAACCTATCATACAACATTTAACCCACACACAAATATCTGTCACCATTTATTACCATGCACATTTATTGGCAAGCTGCTCAATCAGATTGTGATGTCACTCAGGTGCTAAAAGGGAGGGGTAATTCTGTGTAAGAAAAAAATCAATTTGTGTTCCCTAATGCACACTGAGTGAAAAATAATACTACATAATAATCAGATAATACGGAGATCTTAGTTGCGTATATATCTGCAGATATAGGGTTAAGCCCCAGGCCGATCGGCAAGGCGTCTCCATCACTGGAAGTCCCTAATACTAGGTATAGGTCCGGGGTGCAGGACCCCATCACGTCGGCACAGGTCGGCTACCCTAGGTCAGCACACAGGTTAAAATTAATAAGGGTTAATAAGAAGCACATAAGTGCTATGTAAGTGAAGTGTGATTAAAATAATACAAAAATATATACAAAGTGATAGGGAAAATCATAAGTGTTAATAAAGTGTTAGGGTGTGCCGACCTGAAGCCGCCCAGCCATGCCGACATAGGGGCCACCGCACCCCACACCCACCCCATAAATAATTACACATATGTCTGGGTCTGAATGCCCAGTGTAAGGCCACATGATAATGGCTCCTACAGCATCTGAGAGCCAGCTTACCTGGAGACACCCCTACCATTTATTACTAGTAATGTATGCTGTTTTACATGTAACAGTTATAATTTCCTTAGAAACACTTTCTGTTGGTGGGAGACAGGAGAGAATTATATTGTATTAAGTATTATTATTGCATTATGTGTATGTTGTTTCTATTTTCAGATTACCAGCAGTGCGAGCAGTGACCTTAAGATAAACGTGGATGGGCATATCACTGTGCGCGGAAATGAAGGCGTACATATCATGGGGAAGACCATAGATTTTCGAACAGGCGGAAACATTGTTTTGAAAGCAGTGAGTTGATGTCACACGCTAACATTTTAATAGGAATACTTTCTTTGATTACTTTCCTAACAACAGTCTGCAGAGTAACAGTCTGCTTATTCATTAAGGTAACATTGCTACAACCAGTCCTATAGTCTTCCTTCTTTAAGGCTAAATATTGTATTGTTTTAGATTTTGTGTTGCTCATACATGTATGTATCTAACAAGGAATGCAGAATGTAATGTACTATAAATGATTACATTTAATTTCACTTCAACTGTACATTATGGGGTATATTCAATTGCGGTCGAATTCCGGCGTGAATTCGACAGTTTTTGGATTCGACACATTTCGACAGTCGAAACCCTCCACCCGGGACCAGAATACGGCATATTCAGTTAATAACGGATTCGACAGTCCCCTTGTCGAAAAACGGACCAATTGACGAATAGTGGACGGCCTGGATTCGACTTCATGGACATCACAAAAGTAATGAATAAATCCGGAAAAAAATTGCGTGGGGTCCCCCCTCCTAAGCATAACCAGCCTCGAGCTCTTTGAGCCGGTCCTGGTTGTAAAAATACGGGGGGAAATTGACAGGGGTTCCCCCATATGTTAACAACCAGCACCGGGCTCTGCGCCTGGTCCTGGTGCAAAAAATACGGGGGACAAAAGACGTAGGGGTCCCCCGTATTTTTAACACTAGCATCGGGCTCCACTAGTCAGAGAGATAAGGCCACAGCCGGGGGACACTTTTATATAGGTCCCTGCGGCCCTGGCATTAAATCCCCAACTAGTCACCCCTGGCCGGGGTACCCTGGAGGAGTGGGGATCCCTTAAATCAAGGGGTCCCCCCCATCCAGCCACCCAAGGGCCAGGGGTGAAGCCCAAGGCTGCCCCCCCCCCCCCCCCCCCCCATCCAAGGGCGGCGGATGGGGGGGCTGATAGCCATAGTGCAAAAAAAATAAATATTGTTTTTTGTAGCAGTACTACAAGTCCCAGCAAGCCTCCCCCGCAAGCTGGTACTTGGAGAACCACAAGTACCAGCATGCGGGGGGGGGGGGGGGGGGCGCTGGTACCTGTAGTTCTACTACAAAAAAAAACCCAAATAAAAACAAAACACACACACCGTGAAGGTACAACTTTATAACATACATGCACACCTACATACACACATACTTACCTATGTTGACACAAAGCAGTCGGTCCTCTTCTCCAGTAGAATCCAGGGGTACCTGTAAATAAAATTATACTCACAAACAATCCAGTGTAGATCGGTCCTCTTCTTTAAGTTTGTAATCCAGGGACTTGGTAAAATAAAAAAACGAAAAACCCGAACCACGCACTGAAAGGGGTCCCATGTTTACACATGGGACCCCTTTCCCCGACTGGCGGGACCCCCCGTGACTGCTGTCAAAAAGGGTCCCTTCAGCCAATCAGGGAACTTTGCAGTCAGCGGTAGACCACAAGAGTGACCCTACTTAACCTCGCGGTCTACCGCTGACCGCAAAGTTCCCACCATTGGATACAATGGAGCGCCTATGCGCTACATTGTATCTCCAGTGCGCCGCCTGAGTGACAGTTCAGGCGCGCACAGTGGCGCTCCCTGATTGGCTGAAGGGACCCTCTTTGACAGCAGTCACAGGGGGTCCAGCCAGTTCGGGAAAGGGGTCCCATGTGTAAACATGGGACCCCTTTCAATGCGTGGTTCGGGTTTTTCGTTTTTTTATTTTACCAAGTACCTGGATTACAAACTTAAAGAAGAGGACCGATCTACACTGGATTGTTTGTGAGTATAATTTTATTTACAGGTACCCTTGGATTCTACTGGAGAAGAGGACTGACTGCTTCGTGTCAACATAGGTAAGTATGTGTGTATGTAGGTGTGCATATATGTAATAAAGTTGTACTATCGCGGTGTGTGCGTTTTGTTTTATTTGGGTATTTGTTTGTAGTAGAACTATAGGTACCAGCGGGTCCGTTTCCCCCCCGCATGCTGGTACTTGTGGTTCTCCAAGTACCAGCTTGCGGGGGAGGCTTGCTGGAACTTGTGGTTCTGCTGCAAAAAAACAATATTTTTTTTTGACACAAAAGGCTATCAGCCCCCCATTTGCCGCCCTTGGATGGGGGGGACAGCCTCGGGCTTCACCCCTGGCCCTTGGGTGGCTGGAGGAGGGGGGACCCCTTGATTTAAGGGATCCCCACTCCTCCAGGGTACCCCAGTCAGGGGTGACTAGTTGGGGATTTAATGCCAGGGCCGCAGGGACCTATATAAAAGTGTCCCCCGGCTGTGGCATTATCTCTCTGACTAGTGGAGCCCGATGCTGGTGTTAAAAATACGGGGGACCCCTACGTCTTTTGTCCCCCGTATTTTTTGCACCAGGACCAGGCGCAGAGCCCGGTGCTGGTTGTTAAAATATGGGGGAACCCCTGTCAATTTCCCCCCCATATTTTTACAACCAGGACCGGCTCAAAGAGCCCAAAGCTGGTTATGCTTAGGAGGGGGGACCCCACACAATTTTTTTCAGGATTTTTAACACTTTCAACACCCCTTCTAACTGAAAAACGTATGCACTGAACTCTCCATTTTCTCTAACGTCCTAGTGGATGCTGGGGACTCCGAAAGGACCATGGGGAATAGCGGCTCCGCAGGAGACTGGGCACAAAGTAAAAGCTTTAGGACTAGCTGGTGTGCACTGGCTCCTCCCCCTATGACCCTCCTCCAAGCCTCAGTTAGGATTTTGTGCCCGAACGAGAAGGGTGCAATCTAGGTGGCTCTTCTGAGCTGCTTAGAGTAAAAGTTTAAACCATGGAAAGATGGTGGCTTCTTACGAAGCGATTCCATTCGGCAGACTCCACGCAAGAACTTTTCAGTGGGATCTGCTGGACAAATGGTCCGGATCGCATCTTCAAATGCATCAGCGGATAACCCTGTCTCCAAGGACAAGGGTGTCTCTCCTGTGGTGGTTACAGAGTGCTCATCTCCTAGAGGGCCGCAGATTCGGCATTCAGGATTGGGTCCTGGTGACCACGGATGCCAGCCTGAGAGGCTGGGGAGCAGTCACACAGGGAAGAAATTTCCAGGGCTTGTGGTCAAGCATGGAAACGTCACTTCACATAAATATCCTGGAACTAAGGGCCATTTACAATGCCCTAAGTCAGGCAAGACCTCTGCTTCAGGGTCAGCCGGTGTTGATCCAGTCGGACAACATCACGGCAGTCGCCCACGTAAACAGACAGGGCGGCACAAGAAGCAGGAGGGCAATGATGGAAGTGGCAAGGATTCTTCGCTGGGCGGAGAATCATGTGATAGCACTGTCAGCAGTGTTCATTCCGGGAGTGGACAACTGGGAAGCAGACTTCCTCAGCAGACACGATCTTCACCCGGGGGAGTGGGGACTTCACCCAGAAGTCTTCCACATGATTGTGAACCGTTGGGAAAAACCAAAGGTGGACATGATGGCGTCCCGCCTCAACAAAAAACTGGACAGATATTGCGCCAGGTCAAGGGACCCTCAGGCAATAGCTGTGGACGCTCTGGTAACACCGTGGGTGTACCAGTCAGTGTATGTGTTCCCTCCTCTTCCTCTCATACCAAAAGTACTGAGAATCATAAGAAGGAGAGGAGTAAAGACTATACTCGTGGCTCCGGATTGGCCAAGAAGGACTTGGTACCCGGAAATTCAAGAGATGCTCACGGAAGACCCGTGGCCTCTATCTCTAAGAAAGGACCTGCTCCAGCAGGGACCATGTCTGTTCCAAGACTTACCGCGGCTGCGTTTGACGGCATGCTGGTTGAACGCCGGATCCTGAAGGAAAAAGGCATTCCGGATGAAGTCATCCCTACCCTGATCAAAGCCAGGAAGGATGTAACCATACAACATTATCACCGTATTTGGCGTAAATATGTTGCGTGGTGCGAGGCCAGGAAGGCCCCTACAGAGGAATTTCAACTGGGTCGTTTCCTGCATTTCCTGCAAACAGGACTGTCTATGGGCCTCAAATTAGGGTCCATTAAGGTTCAAATTTCGGCCCTGTCAATATTCTTCCAAAAAGAACTGGCTTCTGTTCCTGAAGTTCAGACGTTTGTCAAGGGAGTACTGCATATACAGCCTCCTTTTGTGCCTCCAGTGGCACCTTGGGATCTCAATGTAGTTTTGGGATTCCTAAAATCACATTGGTTTGAACCACTCACCACTGTGGACTTAAAATATCTCACATGGAAAGTGGTAATGCTGTTAGCCCTGGCTTCAGCCAGGCGTGTCTCAGAATTGGCGGCTTTATCCTATAAAAGCCCTTACCTAATTTTTCATACGGACAGGGCAGAATTGAGGACTCGTCCTCAATTTCTTCCTAAGGTGGTTTCAGCATTTCACTTAAACCAGCCTATTGTGGTGCCTGCGGCTACTAGGGACTTGGAGGATTCCAAGTTGCTGGACGTAGTCAGGGCCCTGAAAATATATGTTTCCAGGACGGCTGGAGTCAGAAAATCTGATTCGCTGTTTATCCTGTATGCACCCAGCAAGCTGGGTGCTCCTGCTTCTAAGCAGACGATTGCTCGTTGGATTTGTAGTACAATTCAGCTTGCACATTCTGTGGCAGGCCTGCCACAGCCAAAATCTGTAAAAGCCCATTCCACACGGAAAGTGGGCTCATCTTGGGCGGCTGCCCGAGGGGTCTCGGCTTTACAACTTTGCCGAGCAGCTACTTGGTCAGGGGCAAACACGTTTGCTAAATTCTACAAATTTGATACCCTGGCTGAGGAGGACCTGGAGTTCTCTCATTCGGTGCTGCAGAGTCATCCGCACTCTCCCGCCCGTTTGGGAGCTTTGGTATAATCCCCATGGTCCTTTCGGAGTCCCCAGCATCCACTAGGACGTTAGAGAAAATAAGAATTTACTTACCGATAATTCTATTTCTCGTAGTCCGTAGTGGATGCTGGGCGCCCATCCCAAGTGCGGATTGTCTGCATTACTTGTACATAGTTATTGTTACAAAAATCGGGTTATTGTTGTTGTGAGCCATCTTTTCAGAGGCTCCTTCTGTTATCATGCTGTTAACTGGGTTCAGATCACAAGTTGTACGGTGTGATTGGTGTGGCTGGTATGAGTCTTACCCGGGATTCAAAATCCTTCCTTATTGTGTACGCTCGTCCGGGCACAGTATCCTAACTGAGGCTTGGAGGAGGGTCATAGGGGGAGGAGCCAGTGCACACCAGCTAGTCCTAAAGCTTTTACTTTGTGCCCAGTCTCCTGCGGAGCCGCTATTCCCCATGGTCCTTTCGGAGTCCCCAGCATCCACTACGGACTACGAGAAATAGAATTATCGGTAAGTAAATTCTTATTATTGTAGTCAGTAAAAAAAATTATATTCTTTTAAAAAAATCGATTAAATAATACTTGTGGCTCATAAATAGACAAACCAAGTAGATAATCCCTTCAAATATAAATAGATATGCTATTAAATAGAGATAGTCTGGCGCTATTGTTACTGTGAAAGTGCCTGCTGCTACGTTCAAAAGGCTTGGTTCTTAGCCTAAAAATACAAAATGGAAAACACACAAAAAAAGAACAGCGCTGGCACTTTTACACTAAAAAGTTATTGATTTAATACCACATATTAAAATACATCTTACATATCCAATCCATACCATGTAAAAACAATTATAACTAATTATAGTATATATCAATTTATGTACGTATACAGCTGAATATTAAAGCTAGATATTACTTCCTTATATGCTTTTAACAGTAAATCATGAACGTGTGAATGTTACCACTCAATGCATATGTCCAGCTAATTTCCTTAGTTGTTATAAAGGACAATACGTACATAAAAAATCAGTGAGGAACGGTTTTCTCTGGTTCGGTATATAAAGCAGGATTTATCCTGCAGGATATATAGAATAATTGATATATACTATAATTAATTATAATTGTTTTTACATGGTATGGATATGTAAGATGTATTTTAATATGTGGTATTAAATCAATAACTTTTTAATGTAAAAGTGCCAGCGCTGTTCTTTTTTTTGTGAGATATGCTATTAGCAATCAAAAAAGCACCAAAAAATACATGTTATTAAAAAAATTTATCACCTCGCGACAGAAAAATGAGGCGGAATGAAATTTACGAAATGACTGTCGAAAAGCACTGTTGTCGAATCGACATTCTTCAATTGAATATACTTTTGTCGAAAAGCCGCATTTTTAACATGACAGACATGTCGAATTGCAAAAAGTCGAATTGCAAAAAGTCGAAAATGAAACGGCAGGTTTTTTGTCGAAAAGTACTGTATTGAATTGTCGAATCAAATTCGACAGGTTTTTTTGTGTCGAAAATGACCCGTTTTTCGGCATTTTCATGAATTCGACCGCAATTGAATATACCCCTAAATATACATCATTATGTTTGTAAATATTTCTAATACTTCTGCATACAAATAGGATATCGACAAGTATTTTGTGACCCCGGATGGCAGGCAGCATTCTATGACCCCGACAGTACAGCTGTACTGGTAATTCATCATGTTTACAGTTGCACTGCCGGCGAGTGTGAAATGGTGTAAGTAACAACTCACATTTACCGGCATCCTGGCTCCTTCCTTCCAGGGTCCCCATAATGCTTCTCAGTATCCTGATTGACAAGCACACTACATCCCCTTCCTTGACATTCTGTTGCTACAGATTTTTGTAAGTTTCAGCGATTATAAATTTCCTGGAATCATTTATTGCTTAATTACTTCTTATATTAATCTTTTCTGTCTTATCTTCCTCTTATACGTTTAGCGCATGCATGTATCTGTAGATATTGATATTCCAGGGCGGAGGCAGACATTTTATAGGAAGGATATCACGATACAAGTATGCTGCCTATTGATTTCTTAGATAATCACATTGCTGATAGATGAGGCACACTGATGACACCGGTCCTTACTTGGTGAATGGGCAGCAGTTTTCAGCATATTGGCCCTCATTCCGAGTTGTTCGCTCGCAAGCTGCTTTTAGCAGCTTTGCACACGCTAAGCCGCCGCCTACTGGGAGTGAATCTTAGCTTATCAAAATTGTGAACGAAAGATTAGCAAAATAGCGAATAGACACTTCTTAGCAGTTTCTGAGTAGCTCCACACTTACTCGGCATCTGCGATCAGTTCAGTGCTTGTCGTTCCTGGTTTGACGTCACAAACACACCCAGCGTTCGCCCAGACACTCCTCCGTTTCTCCAGCCACTCCCGCGTTTTTCCCAGAAACGGTAGCGTTTTTTCGCACACACCCATAAAACGGCCTGTTTCCGCCCAGAAACACCCACTTCCTGTCAATCACATTACGATCACCAGAACGAAGAAAAAACCTTGTAATGCCGTGAGTAAAATACCTAACTGCATAGCAAATTTACTTGGCGCAGTCGCACTGCGGGCATTGCGCATTAGCGACTAATCGCTCTGTTGCGAGAAAAAAATACAGAGCGAACAACTCGGAATGACCCCCATTGTTTGAGCCTACAAAATAGCTTCTTCCATTGTGCGTGGACAGGGTATAATCCATTTAATTGAAGAATCATTTTGCATTTATTCATTTTTGTTAGTATCCTTCTGTTAAAGACATGAAGAACGCGGGAAGCACATTTCTTTCTTCACAATTTTATAAATAATGCATAGAACTTTTACCCCACCAACCCGGCCATCCTGTGTGTCTGTCACTAGGCATTACAGTTAGGGCAGAGAAACAAATTCCCATTTACTCCTCTGCTATGTATGTGCAGTGTGAGAGCTGGCCTGATATATACATTGTCATGTGCACATAGTATCCAATAACAAACAGGAGTGAGCATACAGGTTTTGTCTCATAGTTGTTAACATGATTGTAATTTCCCAAACCTCTTATGTGTTTATCTCATTAGGAGAACAGTATAATTCTGAATGGCAGCGTGATGGTCATGCCTTCCCGACTACCTACTGCTACAGGGGAGCTCATGTACGATGATGGGACGGAGCGGTACAAGCTGTGCATGTGCGCAGACGGGACTTTGTTTAGGGTACTGGTGGAGAGTCGAAATATGGGTTGCCAGACCTCAGTCAACCCTTGTGGAGCAATATATTAAGGAGTATTTTACTTACATTATTATTTATGTTTTTCTTTTTGTGTGTCTGTAGTTTGAGATAATGCTTTGCAGCCAATTTTCACAGTATTAACTTATTGCTACATGGGTTCTGACACATAACCACATATGCTACTACCATCACAGTACCGCCAACAGTATGTTAGTACCATCAGATTACTGCCTATGTTAGCACTGTTACATTACCACCTTTGTTAGGTGCTGTCATAGAGTAGACTAGTGTTACGGTCTCTGCTGACTTCTGTTCTATTATTGCTGTACTACCCTATAGGATTGGGAGAGTCTTAGTGGTGAGGACTATATGATGTATAGTTAGGCCGAGAAACTTATGATTACACAGGTTCTGTGGCTATTTAAAAGCAGGTGAAATACAGGCTTGAATTTAGTCAAACACTGAACCTGTGTATCATAGGTGTCCCGGTTCAGAGGGATATTATGGCAAGCGTATGTATAGGGGAGTATGGTTTAAACCACAGATGTCAGTAGCACTAGGTGATTAGTTACTGGGAGCAGCAATGTGAAGGAGATAACATAAAGAAACTTTCCTTTTTCTGACATATATATCTAGATGAACATGTGTTGTCATTGGCTTTGTTCAATTTCAGTGTTCATTAATCTGCATAAACTCAGTTATACATATAGATTTGGAGAGTTATTTTTACTATGGAAACAAACATTTCTGTGGCATTTTCTATAGTAAAGTCATATTTTGCTGTATTTATGGGGCTTACGTGAGCTTCTGCACAGACAGAACCACTAGTATTGTCATATACGATACAGTCACTTTCCCGATATAAATTGGACGTAGTCCATGTATAGACGAGATTGAAAAGACTGTGTTGCACAGTTATAGCAAACTACATATATCAGTTTGTTCTCTTTTTTGTGTGTATTATTTCGTTTTTTACGTGTGTTGTTGTTGTTGTTATTATTATTATTGCCAATTAATATGATTGGTTATAGCGAATCTGCACAAGTCCATTATCTACTGAATTGCCAACATCTCTTCATCTTTTGCAGTCTAGTGTTATCCCAGAAACCAACTTCTCCTTAAGCCATTGAGTTCATGTGGAGAGATACCGCACAACACAAAGGGGGAGATGTATCAAACCTTAGAGAGTGATAAAGTGGTGAAGTTGCCACTCAGCTTCTGTCATTTATCTAGCATAGTCTGATTGGTTGCTACGGGCAATCGATCCACTCTATCTCCCTCTAAGGTTAGATACATCTTTTCCCCAAAACGTTTTCAGTTTACAGGTGTGTTATCTCTCCATATACGGAGACACAAACTGCCAAGGAAAAGCCAGGTGGTTTTAAAGACAGGCAGGCTAGCATTATGTATTCTGCTCTAGCTGGCAGCTGTTATTATATCTATACAAATTTACAGCAGCATTAGTCAGCAGTCATAAAGTCGACATTCAGAATGTCTACAGCCATAATGTCGACCGACTATTTACGGTTAAGCTGCGGTTAGGTTTAAGCTTACATTCAGAGTCAAAGTAAAATCGCATTGCCGACGTGTTGAATCTCAACATTTGGTCAGTGTCGACATTTGATCCACTGTCCACATTTGACGTGTCAACATTCCGTCTATGTCAGCATTCTGAATATCAACATTCTGTAGGTGGACTTTTGTTACCCCACCCTATCCAGCTGACGCTAAGCTAGGACAATTTCCACGTTGCACAATCTGCCCTTGTACATTTTCACATGATATGATTGGAATGTACTTATCTACATGTAACAAAATGATTTATTGTTTCTTCCAGCTTATTCCTATTCATTGGTCCTCAAATGTGTCCTTTGACCCCAGTGTTGCGTATTTTCATATGTGTCTTTATAATCTACCACAAGTGTGCATCAGCTGAATGCTTGTGTTATGGCAGGGGGTTGTTATAATGTCCAAGTACTTCGGTACAGAAAATCCCCCCCGCCCATCTTTCTGGAGAGAGGTGAACTCAGCAGATAAGATTATTTCTGTGCATTGAATGCAGTTGTATTTACATGGTAGACCTGCTGCCGCATACAGTATGTGTGTAGTTAGGATAAAACAATCTGCTGGAAGATAGAATTCTCTGAAAGTGGAGATCTACTTTTAAAAATGAAAAAAATGTGTCTTTTAATTTTTTTTGTTGCCTTAGTGGCTAACATGAGCACTACAGTCTGCTTCATCTGTTGGTACAAAGAATTACCTTAGCACCTGCCCGAAATTGGTTGTTAGGTATCATAATTGCCCGCTTTTCCAGAATGTCCATAAAACCCCAGAGTTTTGTACAGTTTTCACAGACCTGGCTTATAAAACCCATTACACCCTTTCTCTCCAGGGCCCTAGTTGATAGTTATGTGTAGTTTGATTGGAAACTGCTGAAGGACTGTTATATTTGGTCTGGTTTGGAATCAAATTGTCACCTGCCATTGGATAACCTCAAATTCTACAATATATTTGTTGTGATTATTGAGGTTTTACCAGTGTATGATATGATGATTGAGGTACAGGTTGAGTATCCCATATCCAAATATTCCGAAATACGGACTTTTTTGAGTGAGAGTGACATAGTGAAACCTTTGTTTTCTGATGGCTCAATGTACACAAACTTTGTTTAATATACACAGTTATTAAAAATAATGTATTAAATGACCTTCAGGCTGTGTGTATAAGGTGTATATGAAACATAAATGAATTGTGTGAATGTACACACAATTGGTTTAAAGCACAAAGTTATAAAAAATATTGGCTAAAATGACCTTCAGGCTGTGTGTATAAGGTGTATATAAAACATAAATGCATTCTGTGCTTAGACTTAGGTCCCATCACCATGATATCTCATTATGGTATGCAATTATTCCAAAATACGGAAAAATCCCATATCCAAAATACCTCTGGTCCCAAGCATTTTGGATAAGGGATACTCAACCTGTATATTACTATCTGATGTGGCCAGAGCATCACAAATTCTATATGTAGTTTATTTAGCCCTTTCATGTCCTGGCCATGCCCTGCCTTAGTAGCAGCTTTCAGGGTACTATGGATTCATCAAGATGAATTTTGACTGTAGATTCTTCAGTGGAATTGATACATGCGGCCAGCATTGAGTGTTTCTGTTTCGGTTGATCATCATATGCTTACAGTAGCCTGCCTAAATGACTTAATAAGAAGTGGCCTATAAATATGTGTGTTACCTTACTAATGCTGCTTTCACATCGCAAAACCTGCTTTTGAAATGGTTCTTTAAACGGTTCTTAAAACGGGTCTGAGCAGTTAAACCCCCTTCACATCGCATGTTGTAACCAGTATATTACCATTTCATTACCGTTTTGGTACCTTTCACACTGAACCCATTTCACCCATACAAAACAGTGGTTGTCATTTTAAATGTTTATTTCCTGCTTCTGCCTGGTGACATCACACATGGAGACAGCCTATCACCTTCTGGGGCTTGCAAATACCGTTTCAGACCCTTTCACACTGCACAATGAAACGGGTCTGAAACGGGTAGGACCCTGCTTTTTTACCGTTTCAAAATACCGGTATTTTGAAAACGGTAAATTGAAGGTGACCCTTTCACATCGCAGCTCGAACCGTTTAGGAAACCTTAAAAATCGGCAATTTACCGGGTTCAAGCTGCGGTGTGAAAGGGGTATAAGACTATAGCTATAATCTTGTTTTGGTTAGAAAACACTTATATGACTTTACTAAACCCTAGTGCAGAGGAATCCCATAACCCAATAAGGTATTAAACATGAATGTGTGTGCCACTTATACTAAAATATTTATTTTTGCATATATCAGAAGTGTTTTTCTCAGTTGACTTAAAGACATCAGAAGAAATAAAACAAAACTTGTACATGAAAGTGTTCTGATATGGGACGGTGTCTTTTCTTTCTCATCCACTAGAGGGCACAGGGACGATTTCTGGGTGTAGGCTGATTGGGACTGAGTTTGTGCACCAAAGGGTTACATTTTTGTACCCAAAGTGGGATATTCCTACACTTTGCTAAGGAGCATTTGACGTGCTGCGCCAGGCTTATTGCAGAATCTCAACAGCAGTCTCTACACTTAGAGTATCACAGATATATCGATCTAACAATCTTCTGCCAAATTCTGGATGGCCACAAATGTCATAAATAACAGGGATATCATAGTTAATAAATGACTAAGGAAACCACCTCTTAAAGGCAATCAGAAATTTGTTATCATGTATACAGTCATATAGCAATACATTAAGGATTTCTATATACCAATGTTTATTAATAAACCATGTAAGGAATTTGAATGATGTAGTCACTGTCGCTCTGTTTTGCACATTTGTTATATATTTACTACATAGGCAATATATGGAACTATGCAACATAAACTTTAGCCCTGTAGTAAGTAAACTATTAACGCCTTACTCCATCATACACAGCTGAAGCGCCTCATACTTGTGTAGAGATTTGATACATGTCTAAATGAGAATGCCATCACTTGAGTTAAGCTATGCACACACTATACAATTATTGGGCTGATTTACCTATAGGGTGAGTGGAATGTTTTATTGCATAGTGCATTTTGGGCAAACGCAGATAAAATGGTTCAAAAACAGCCAGAAACGCTCAGCTTCAATTATCCGGTTGGTCTGCATTGACAGAAAATATCAGCCAAAAGGTCTCGATATTATGCTGTGTGTGTGCATTCACTTTCTGTTTGTAGGTTCAACCAAAAAATAGCATATTAAGGCTCATTCAGATGCGGTTGTTCTTGCTGCTGCTGTTGCTATCTTTGCCGTATGCAATTGCGATTAAATGCTAATATGGGCAGAAGCTAACCTGAGCATAGGGACGCACACTGCTATCTCATAATTTCCGTCCAGCAGCGTATAATTGCTGATACATCGGTACCATCATCGCAAATCAGAACATGTCACAGAGTCTGAGTGCCTCTGAAGACGCACAGGCTGAGCTGCTCTCCCGGAACGCTGAGGGCTTTCCAGCAGCAGGTAAGATCACAACTGCTAATTTATGCATACACAGGAAACACCATCTGAATGGCCATGACACGCCTGCGTTTACCCAACCACTCCCCATTCCCACCTCTCTTCCTGTCACTCACTTTTACTAATTCCTTGGGGCAACCGTAATCACAATTCACTTGCTGCGCGTGTGCACTGCGGCTCAGACACGTGCAGTAAGAAAACCGACCGATGCGCATATGTTAGCCGCTATGCAACTGCGCCTGAATTAGCCTCATTGTGTACCTAGCTTTACTATGACATCCCTTAGGCCCCTGTGTATCAGTCAGCCAATCAATACAGTTCAGCTTTGCCAAGCTGCTACCCACACTGTGCCTGCTGTGTTAGAGAAGCACCTTCTTCCTACAATGGCAACTTACTACAGAGGTGAGGTAGTTTTCAAAATTGACTTATTTTGTTATAGTTAAACAGTCCAGTCAATCTACATTATTTCTCACACGTCCTAGAGGATGCTGGGGTCCACTTCAGTACCATGGGGTATAGACGGTTCCGCAGGAGCCATGGGCATTTTAAGAGTTTTTCAGAGTGTGAACTGGCTCCTCCCTCTATGCCCCTCCTCCAGGCCTCAGTTTAGAAAATGTGCCCAGGCAGACTGGTCGCACTCTAGTGGAGCTCTACTGAGTTTCACTAAAAGACTTTATGTTAGGTTTTTTATTTTCAGGGAGACTGCTGGCAACAGTCTCCCTGCTTCGTGGGACTTAGGGGGAAGAAGTAGGAACCAACTTCCTGAATAGTTTCATAGCTCTGCTTCTTGCTGACAGGACACCATTAGCTCCTGAAGGGAACTGAACACTAGCTGCGGCTATGCACTCACTCCCACAGCACGCCGTCACCCCCCTAACAGAGCCAGAAGTCAGAAGACTGGTGAGTAGTATTACCGGAGGTCTGCAGAGAGGGATCTCCTGTCATCGTGACGGCTTAAGGTACCGCGCAGCGAGCGGGAACGCTGCGCGAGCATGCTATCCATAACAGTGCACAACGGGGAGGGGGGGGCGCCCTGGGCAGCATGAAAACTACTCTCACTGGCAAAAGGTGGCATATGATGCTCTGGCACAGTCCTACATCCCCGCTAGTATAAATATCTAGTTCAATAGCTGAGGAAAAGCACACCATTGCAGGGGGCGGGGCTTCCTCCTCAGGCAGCCAGCAGACTGCTCAGCGCCATTTTCTTCCAGCACACAGCAGGTGAAGAAATGCTGATCCTACTCTCCACTTCTGAATCAAGTATCAGGGTGCTAAAAGGGGGGGGGGGGAGTGTATATTGTGGTACTATAACCTAATATTGGCAATATATATAGCGCGGAAAGTCTCTGTGTACAAAGTACGCGACACATGTATTTTTTTGTCTCTGTACAAAGTACACGACACAGGGATTTTTTCTTTAGGCGCTGAGTTGTGGACTGGCAATTCCTTTCTGTGTCCCTCTGACAGATTTTACTGTGGGTCTGTCCCCTATAAGCCCCGGAGAGTCTGTGGTGTGATTGTGCATGTGTGTGACATGTCTGAGGCAGGGAGCTCTTCCCCTGAGGGAGCCATTTTAGGGACACAGAGTTGTAATGTGGTGGCACTGCCGGCACACCATGAGCCTGAATGGGTGAAAGAATTACGTGATAGTGTGAATCATATCAGTAAGAGATTGGATAAGTCTGAGTCTCATGCAGAAACCTGGAGAAAATCCATGGAAGATGTGATTTTTAGTAGTTCTGCTTTTTCATCGACAGGGGATCCCTCTGGGTCACATAAAAGGTCATTTGCACAAATAGTACAAACTGATACCGTCACGGACTCTGATTTCTATGTCGACACTAGTGATTCCAGGGGAATAGCTCCAAAATTAGCGAAAAACATTCAATACATGATTGTGGCTATAAAAGAGGTTTTAGAAGTTACGGAGCCCCCTCCTTTACCACAGGAGAAGGCTTACTTTTATAAAGAAAAGAAACTTAATATAACTTTCCCTCCATCTCATGAACTGAACAGTTTATTTGAAGGAGTCTGGGTAAACCCTGAAAAGAAGTTTCAGATTACAAAAAGAATTCAGGTAGCGTACCCTTTCCCTGCAGAGGACAGGAAAAGGTGGGAGTCACCTCCTGTTTTAGACAGTGCCTTGTCACGGTTAACAAAAAAGGTGATTCTCCTTGCGCCTGGGACGGCTTCACTAAAAGAGCCGGCAGACTGCAAGTTAGAGAATACGTTGAAATCTTTATGTGGCCAATGGGACATTACTCAGGCCTACCATTGCCTGTGCGTGGGTGAGTAATGCTATTGAAAAGTGGTCAGAAAACTTGTCATCAGAAATTGACACAATAGATAAAGACTAGATACTCCTAACTTTAGGTCATATCAAAGAAGCTGCTGCGTATATGCTAGAATCCATCAAAGATATTGGTCTCTTGGTACCGCTACAATGGCAATCTCAGCACGGAGGGCGTTGTGAATTCGCTAATGGAATGCTGATGCAGATTCCAAAAGGAATATGGAGGCTCTCCCGTACAAAGGTGAGGCCTTGTTTGGAGATGGGCTGGATGCCTTAGTTCCTGCGGCTACCGCAGGTAAGTCGACATTCTTGCCATATGCTCCTGCACCGGCGAAAAAGATACATCACTCTCAGATGCAGTCCTTTCGGCCCAATAGATACAAAAAGGGTAAAGATTACCCTTTCTTTGCGGGTAGAGGAAGGGGAAAAGGAAAAAAGCCCACAGGGTCTCCAGGATCACAGGAGCAGAAATCAACCCCTGCTTCTGCCAAATCTTCAGCATGACGCTGGGGCTCCCTTGTGGGAGTCCGCTCAGGTGGGGGCACGTCTGAAACTTTTCAGTCACTTATGGGTTCAATCTGGCCTAGACCCGTGGGTCGTACAAATAGTGTCCCAAGGGTACAAACTGGAGTTTCAAGACATTCCCCCATGCTGATTTTTCAAATCGGCCTTACCAGCTTCTGTCCCGGACAGGGAAGTGGTAGCAGCAGCAATACAAAAATTGTGTCAGGAACAAGTCATTGTCCTGGTTCCCTTGTTACAACAAGAAGGGTTTTATTCAAGCCTATTTGTAGTTCCGAAGCCGGACGGCTCGGCCAGACCAATTCTAAACCTGAAAACACTGAATCTCTACCTGCAAAGGTTCAAGTTCAAGATGGAATCTCTGAGGGCAGTGATTTCCAGTCTGGAGGAGGGGGAATTCATGGTGTCAGTGGACATAAATGATGCCTACTTACATGTTCCCATTTATCCTCCGCATCAAGCTTATCTGAGATTCTCAGTGCAGGATTGTCATTACCAATTTCAGACGTTGCCGTTCGGACTCTCCACGGCACCAAGGGTGTTCACCAAGGTGATGGCGGAGATGATGGTCCTCCGACAGCAAGGAGTCAATATAATTCCTTACCTGGACGATCTCCTGATAAAAGCGAGGTCCAGGGAAAAGTTGGTGCAGAACATTGCACTCTCCCTGACAGTACTTCAACATCACGGTTGGATCATAAATTTTCCAAAGTCACAATTGTAACAGACAACAAGATTATCGTTTCTGGGGATGATACTGGACACAGAAGTACAGAGGGTGTTTCTTCCAGTAGAAAAGGCTCTGGA